>NC_090826.1:169843525-170146556 GCF_028021215.1 Eschrichtius robustus | reverse complement strand
GAAAGGCCAGAACTGGCCAACATATGCCAGAGGAAGCAGAATTAATGAACTGGAAGAACAGGAATGGAAAAAAGCTTGATAAGTATCTTCAAAACCCTAATAGAGGATATTGGAAACATGAAACAGGAATAATAACTTATGAATATGAGTCAAATGTACATACTGAATGTGAAAAATGTAATAGTTGAAATAAAGAACTCAGTGGTTGGATTGAAAGTACTTTTTTCTCTTAATTTCTTTAAAACATATATGGGGGTTTATAATATATTGACATGTATGTATGTAATATGTATTGACAATAGCACAAAGGTTGAGGGGGTGGATGAATGGAACTATGCTGTTGCAATGTTCATATATTTAATGCAATATTACTTCTAAGTGACTAGTGAAAAAGCCCTAAAACAACTACTAAACAAAAACAAAAGCAAAAAAATAAAAATGCAAAGAGGTAAAGCTAAAAAGCCAGAAGAAGAATGGAATGCTAAAATATATTCAATTAACTGAAAAGAAGGCATAAAAGAAAGCATAGAGAAATAAAAAATAAACGAAAGAAATAGAAAGCAAGCAGCAAATGGTAGACCTGAATCCAACACATCAATAATTAAACTACATGTAAATGGGTAAATTTAATAGGAAGATTTTGTTAGAGTGGGTAAAAAAGCAAGACCAAAACTATCTACTGTCTACAAGAGAGGTACCTTAAATATAAGAACACAGATGGATTGAAAGTAAAAGAGTGGACAATGATATACAAGGCAAACAAAAAGTATAAGAACGTTTGAATGGCTATATTAATAACAGGCAAAAATAGACTTCAAGGCAAGACATAGTGTCAGAAATAAGAAAGACATTTCATAACAATAAAATGATGAATCCATCAGGAAAACATGATGACCCTAGATATGTGTTATGTGATAACAGAGCTACAAGATACATTGAATGAAAATTGGTAGAACTAAAGGGAGAAGTAAAAAATCTTACAATCAAAATTGGAGATACTTTTACCTCTCTCTCAGAAATTGATAGAACAACTAGACAAAAAACCATTAAGGATACAAAAGATCTGAAAAATATTATCCACACACTTTGATCTAAATGACATACATAGAACATTACAACAAATATCTGTGGACTACACATTCTCTTCAAATGCATGTGAAACATTTATTAAGATAGATTATATGCAGGACCATACAATATGTTTGAATAAACTTGTGGAGAAATTTTCTATCACACCATAATTAGTTTATAAATTATTATCAATTATATAATATGTTATAATTAAATTTATAATATATATTACAATATATACATAGTTTTAATACATACACTGGGAAAAGACTTAATATAAAACCTAAGTTTCCACTTTATGAAACTAGAAAAAGAAAAGCAAATTAAACCCATAGTAAATGGAAGGAAAGAATAGAGAATAAGAGAAAAAAATCAATGACATAGAAAAAAATAGAAAAAAAAGATTAACAAAACCAAAAATTGGTTCTTTTAAAAGACTGATGAAATGACTTATATGTCCATAAAAAGACTTTCATAAGACTGTTCATAACACGTTTAATTATAATAGACAGTTACTGGAAAAATCAAATGTCTATGAGTAGAAGAATAGATAGATCATTGTATTATCTTCATACAATGTGATACTGCTGAACAATAAAAAGGAAAGAAGTAGTAACACAAGCAGTAGCATGGAGGAATCTCTCATATATGCTGAGCAAGAAAAGCCAAACATAAAGGAGTAGATGCTATATCATTCCATTTATATGAGATCAGGAAGGGACGAATAAACAAAAATCTATGGTGAAAAAAAAACCTAAAAAAAATGGTTGCCAGTGGTGGGAAGGTTGTTGCTGATAAGGGAACTTCCTGGGGTGATAGAAATAAATTATATCTTGATAATTGCATGGGTTATATGGGTGTATTCACTACTCGTTGAATTGTACACTTAAGATTTGTACATTTCACTCATGAAAATTTTATATTAAAAAGAATTCTAAATAAATATTAAACTAGTTAGAAAATTGCTCATTGAAGTGGTTTGGGTTAGCAAATTAGTAAATATATTGAAGATAATGGAAACTAGGTTTCCTGTTTTTTTAAATTGAAGTATAGTTGATTTACAATACTATATTAGTTTCAGGTGTACAACCTAGTAATTCAATACTTATATAGAATATACTCCATTTAAAGTTATTACAAAATAATGGATATATCTCCCTGTTCTGTACAATACATCCTAGTTGCTTATTTATTTTATACAAAGTAGTTTGTATCTCTTAATCCCATATCCCTATCTTGTCCCTCCCCACTTCCCTCTCTCCACTGGTAACTACTAGTTTGTTCTTAATATCTGTGAGTCTGTTTCCATTTTGTTATTTATATTTGTTCTATTTTTTAGATTCTACATATAAGTGATAACATAGAGTATTTGTCTTTCTCTGTCTGACTTATTTCACTAAGCATAATACTCTCTAGGTCCATTTGCATTGTTGCAAATGGCAGGATTTCATTCATTTTTATGGCTTAGTAGTATTCTATTATATATATATGTGTATATATATATATATACATATATATATATATACACACATACATATATATATATATATACACACATACATATATATATATGTCACATCTTCTTTATTAATTTATCTGTTGGTGGACGCTTAGGTTGCTTCCATACCTTGGCTATTGTAAATAGTGTTGCTATGAACATTGGGGTGCATGTATCTTTTTGAATTAGTGTTTCTGTGTTTTTCTTATTTATTTCAGACCTCTCTCTTTTTTTCTCGGTGAGCCCGGTGAAAGATTTATCAAATTTGTTTAGCTTTTCCAAAAATCAGCTCTTGATTTCATTGATCTTTTATACTGTTTTTTATCTCTATTGTATTTATTTCCTCTCGGATCTTTATTTCCTTTCTTCTGCTAACTCTGAACTTTGTTTGTTCTTCTTTTTCTAACTCCTTTAGATCGTAGGTTAGATTTTTTTTTTGAGATTTTTCTTGTTTCTTGAGGTAGGCCTGTATCCTGTAAACTTCCCTCTTAGAACTGTTTTTGGTGTCTTCCATAGATTTTGGAGTGTTGTGTTTCCTTTTTCATTTGTCTTGGGGTATTTTCTGATATCCTCTTTGATTGCTTTATTGACCCATTGGTTTTTTAGTAGCATGTTGTTTGGTCTCCATGTGTTGTGCTTTTCTCATTTTTCTTCCTGTAATTAATTTCTAGTTTCATACTACTGTGGTCAGAAAAAAATGCTTGCTATCATTTCTATCCTCTTAAATTTGTTGAGAATTGTTTTGTGGTCTAGCATGTGATCTATCCTTGAGAATGTTCCATGTGCACTTGAAAAGAATGTGTATTCTGCTGTTTTTGGATGGAATGGCCTGTAAATATTTATTAAATCCAACTGGTCCGTTGTGTCATTTAAGACCACTGTTTCCTTATTGATTTTCTGTCTGGCTTTTTAGGAAATAAAAATCAAAATGCTTAGGGATAAAGGAACCTGATCATATCTCCAACTTACTCTTAAATGATTAAAAAATTTACACTTATAAATAAAGATAAATAGATAATGAGAAAGCAAATGGGATAAAATGTAATCAGTTGGTGAATTTGGGTAGACCAATGGCGGTTCTGTGCACTATTCTTTCAACTTTTCTTTAAGTTTCAAATTATATTAAAATTATAAGTTATCAACAAAATAAATGGGGAAAGGATTGATTGTTAGTAAGAGTAATTAAAATCGTGGGTAGGTAGAGGCAATCATATGTCCATTCCTAAGGGAATGGATAAGTGTAAGATCATATACAAAAATAATGGACTATAATGCAGTAGTCAGAATTAAAAACATATATATACATGTAACAGCATGACTAGATCTTCAAAATATACTATTCCATGGCAAAAGTAAGAAATCTAATGACATACACATAAATACTAAGTGTAAATTAAACACACATATAAAATAATGCCATGATATTTACAAGTATGCACATAACTAAGAACATAATTTAGATACTCTGGTGTGGGTGCTTATGGTGGAGAGAGAAATGGGATTCAGGCTGGAGGAACAGAGGGAGGAAATAATAAAGTAGAATTAAAATAAGAAGGGAGACTTGCAAGGACTGATGATGATGGTATGACATGGACAGAGAAATAGGATTAAATATCTGCTACTGGTGTCCAAAACAAAACAGGGAGTTGATGCAAGAAATGCTGGGTCCTTTCAAGATGCCTCTTAGACTTATGTTCTTATTCATTGCTTCATTCATACAACACATACTGACTGTGTATGAAGCACCTTGTTAGATGCTTGGTAAACAGTTTGAATAAGATAGGAACATTTCTTGTCCTCACTTTACAGTTCAGGAAGTGACCTGGAAAAGTGAGTCTTAATCATATACCACTAGAGAAGGCTATGAGTGGTGTCTGAGATGAAGAAAATTTCAGAATAACCATTTTTTTCTGAGTTTGCACTATTCATTCTGTTTCTATGAATGGATCACAAGAAGCTACTTTATCATTTCCCCTCAATGTATACTTCCTTGCCATTTGGAGTATTCCCTCCTAATTCCTGGTGTCCATAACGTATTATCAGTTTTGTTTTGATTAATTTGATCTGTTAAACTAGCCCTGTGCACCATTAAGCGTGATCTGTAGAAATGTGAGGCCTGAGGGTCTAAAATCCACTTGACCTTTACACTCATTTTCCATCCCGTTTATCAGGCCTTTGTTACTATCCTTTACTATAGTCTCTGGTAGACACGTCTGGCCCTTCCTATAAGAATGTGTAGGCTCCTTTCACTCTCCTTACAGTTACAATAATACTCAGTTGTACTGAATTAATATTAATCAAAAATGTGCTAACACTGAGTCTGGAATAATCTAGTTGCAACATCCTGACCCTTGGTTTCTACTGATGCCCTCAGTGAGGTCCAATCAGGGCTACTGTACACAATTTAGAAGAAAAAAGAATTTAAAGTATTTTTACAAACCTTAGCATGAATTACTATGTCGTCATTTTCTCAGTCGTCAGCAGCTCAGGATCCAACTAATGAGAAATATATTTTCCCACAGACGATCTAGGATGCAAAACACATTGTTCAAGCTTTTGAAAAAAAAAAAAAACAAATAATAAAAATAAGATATTGTGAGAGCTTTGAAGTGCCTGGGGCACAATGGTAGGTTCCTTTGTTGAACAGCGGATTTTCCTAATGCCACTCAGCTAGATTCTTATCACACATTTCTGAGCAGGAGACAATGAAAATGGCCCAGCATGAATAAAAGAACAGATGAGAAATGTGCTGAGATAAAGGCTGAAAAGGAGGCCTGGCAAGTGCCTGGGTCCTCACTGAAGACAAATAGTGAGGTGGGGAGAGAGGTACACTTTATCTTCAGTGTTCTTTTTATAGCTCTGATCCAGAGTTGTTTTCCCTTGAAAATGAATGGAGTGCTGGGGGAAGCTGCTTGGCCTTGTTCTCTGGCCTTTTCATTGCACCCTGCAGCCATTTTAATGAGTTATTTCTCACAGTCGCCCTACCAGGCAGGTCGTCATCAATATCCCTGCTTTAGAGGCAGAGCTTAAGTGAGGCAAGAGCTGAGGGGTGACCCAGTAATGGGTTTTAACTATGTGAGGGTCATGTGGCTGAGGATGGGGAGCAGCTGTCCTTGGGAATCTCCTGAGTTCAGAGCAGAGGGTGTGAACAGAACTTCAGCAAGGAGGGGCAGATATTAGTTAGAGTGAGAAAGAGTTCCTGGTCTAGGGGAGTAGTGTTCCCTGTCAGATCATGAAGTTTTCTGAGGGAAGGAATCTATCTTCTCCTTCTTGGTTTGCACCACCATAGCATCTACTAGATACATGAGTTCCCAGAAAATTAATGTTCAGATGATTGGTTAATGAGTGGTATGGACAAGTCTTGATGTAGGGATCTTTCAACCAAGGCTAGAGACACATTGATCTTGGCTGACTTGCTCTACCTAGAGGGAAGGACCCAATGATCCTACAAGGTCACTAGTATTGCTTGGGTTCCGTAATTAGCTCTTATCTGATATTGGCTCTGTCCAAGTCAATGGAAAATTCTGTCAAGCCAATATTCTTGATCATCTACTATGTGGAAGGCAATAGGCAAGGCTTTGGGTGGCTTGCAGAAATGAATGTCATGGCTCCTGCCCTCAAAAGGCAAAAGGTAGATTGGGAGGGAAAGAAATGCACACAACTTCTTAAAATATGCTTATTTGAGAATATGAGAACTGCTATCTTAGAAGTCCAGTCAAAGCTCATGAGACCACGGAGAAGGAAGTGATGCATTCCAGTTTGGTAACTGGGAGAGGAATGATAATGAAAACACAAACTAACATTACTGTGTACCATGCAGGTGATAAGCGCTTTACTTGGATTATTTTATTTAATCCTTACAATAGCAGTATACAATATGGACTAATGTTATTTTCATTTTACTCATGATAATATGGAAGCAGAGCAAAGCTAAGTAACTTACTAGCAGGCAGCAGAGGCAGAATCAAAGCTGGCTTTCTGACAGAGCTTAAGCTAAGTATTGTAGAAAATGGACATATTAGCACATGCTAGAGTCCAATCTCTGGGCCAGGTGTTTCATATAGATAATTAACTTACTTCTCATGAAAACTCTGGAAATTATATTACTGTCCCCATTTTACAAATTTGAGACTCAAAGAGATTAAATGACTTGAACAGTTACCTGGCTAATAAATGTCAAAAGAGGCATTCAAACCCAGGCTAGTGTGGTCTCAAAATATATCATTTTTTCCCACTATCCACAATGCTACCTCAATAAAAAGAAATGGCCAGTGAATGGTCCCTTAAGGCCTCAGGAACTCCAAGAAGGCAGTCATGTCCAACTGAAGGCATTGAGAGATCTCAGGAATGGATCCTGAAAAGCTTTCAGCCCCCTGTAGGTATGTCCACATAGATGACCTGCCACTGGTAGGCCTGCAGCAATAGCAGACTTCAGGTAGAGCGTCCAGCATTTCAAAACTGGTCAAGTTGTCTGTAGGGCTTTTGTATTAGTCATATATTGCTGCATAGCAAATTACTACAAATTTAGTGGCTTAAACAATACCATTCCTATCTCACAGTTTCTGTGTGTCAGGAGCTTGGAAACAGCTTAGCTGGGTCCTTTGCCCAGGGTCTCACAAGGCTACAATCAAACTGTTAGCCTGCTGCATTCTCATCCGGAGCTCAGGATCCACTTCCAAGGTCATTCAGATTGTTGGGAGAATTCAGTTCCCTGCAGCTGTAGGAATCCTCAACTCCTAGACTCTGCCCTCTCCTCAGGAGTTCACAGCAGAGCTATTTGCTGCTTTGAGGTCAGTAAGAGAGTATGTCCTGAGGAAGAACCCAACCTCCTTATAAGGGCTTTCACTTGAATAAGTCAGATCCACTCAAGGTAATCTCCCTTTTGTTTAACCAAAACTAACCAATTTGAGATGTCAATTACAACTGCAAAATCTCTTCATCTTTCCTATATAATGTACCCTAATCACAAGAGCAATATCCCACCCTACTTACAGGTCCTGTCCACACTCAAGGGGAGGGGATTATATAGGACATGTACACCTGAGGAGTGGAATTTGGAGGTCATCTTAGAATTCTGCCTGTCACTTGGGACTCATTCCTGGTGTCCATGGGTGCGCTGGCCTCCCTCTGGTTAAATCAGGACCCTATTATCTAGGTGGGGTCAGAGCAGAGTCTGTCTATGGGTTGCATGTACTTTGAAATTCTTTGTCTCCATTTCCCCTTGTGCAGGGCCCATCTACCACCCTTCAGTCAGTTTTGGCAATGGGTCAGCATTTCTGATGAAAGATTTCATGGGAAAGGGGGGACATTTATGTCAAAATTTGATTTGGTGATTAGCTTTGGTGAATATTTTTTAATTAGCTCTGCTTCCCCTCTGTCCCATTGTTGACAGTCAAGAGGTAGTTGTACATATTATTTATTAAATGAGCTAAAGAGCAAAAGGTCAAGGCTAAGGCCAAATAATTGAAAGGAAGCAACATGTCTGAGGACGTCTAAATGTCATTTGATGGAATCAGCTTCTAGACTTGACGATTTTATCTTTAAGCAGTCTTGGGAAACTGCATTTTAATTCAACCAAAAAACTCTTATAAACGGAATTGGATTGCTTTTTTGACGATTGTCTATTGAGACCCCCACCTTAGGTTTTTTTCCTTGGTTTTATTTTGTTCTGTTTACCATTTTCACGCATACACACTTAGCTCCAAAATGATTGGACAATCATGAAAGCCAAGCCTGTGACACTGAGCAAATTTGTAAGAAAGTAATTTAGGGATTTCAATCTCATTTAAAAATGTCCAACGTTTTAATATCCTTAGTTCATGCCATAGTTCTGCCAAAATAGGGACAACTTTTTCTCCAAAGTCAACTCTGATGGTGAGCCAGCTTTTACGGAACAGAAACAAAAATAAAACCAAACAAACCTCCCCCACCATTGTGATCAAAGATTGATCTTTACAATGTCCTCGAGACTGAAGAGGCGTTTATTCCTACCATCCTCCACTGCTTCAATGATTGTCTGCTCAGAACACAATCAGCTTACAAAGGCTCAGCTCCTACAGCTCTTGGGTGTGAAAGGCTTTGACTAGACAGCAGGGCAGAGGGATTTTTGTGGGCCCACATCTGGGCCCAGACTGGGACCAGTGTGAGTCTGGAATATTCTTTCAGTCCCCATTCCCTCCTCGGCACCCACCCATTTCATATAGCCTCAGCCTTGAAGGCCTTGATGACTTGAAATATCTTCCTGGGTCTGTAGTGAAGATGCTTATAAATATTACAAGAGATTTATCACTTCGGTGTGAAATTCTCTGATACCAGCAGGGAGTGTTTAAACACAACTGGCAACAAGAGGCATATGGTCAGAGATTCAAGTTACTGCTTTTTTTTTTTTTTTTTATTGTTGTCTGCCAAGGACAATATATTTTTTTCCCTTCTTCAAAATAAACATTGTACAGGAATGTGCCTCAACAAATGGCTGGGGTTCTATTATATTTCATGCAGCTTTCTAAACAATTTCCAACCCTGGGCTGGCCTGGTGTCAAACAGAAGGCAACCAACAATAGCAAAATCCCATTAAAGCTGAGAAGGTTCCTTCCTGAGGTGAGCCTGGCCAGAAATAGTCATCTTGGCTCATTCTGCAGTTTGGCACCAGGGACTAATAATGCACGGTCTTCTAATGGAAATTATCTAATTTCATCCAAGAGCTCCTCCAGAGAGAGCCGGGCTGACGCACTAACAGTCAATATAACAACATTCTTCTTGAAGTGCTGAACAATGGGTCTTTGGAGAGACTGTGATAAACCACGTCAGACTCCGGACAAACACGAGTGTAAAAATAGGCATCAGAGGCACTGACACAGCCACCTAACTTCTCAGGAGGGAGGCCCACAGAGGAGGGTCTGTTCAGAGTGCTTGTTAGGAAGACTTCATCAGACCTGGTGGGAGAAGCATAGTGGGGAAAGAAAGGAAAGGGCATGGGAGGAAGAAAAGACAGAACAAGATTAAGAAGGGGGGAGATTAAGAAAGTGATAAATGAAAGAGAGAAGAGTTAATTCTCCATCTGTGGTGCAAAGTATTAAGTGACTGTACATGGTCGGTTAACATAAATCATGCTTTGGGTATGATTCCCAGTAACATCAGGGGGCTGTTTTTCAAATGCTACGTGTAAGGAACGGCCAGCAAGAAACAATGCTCCATTTAAAGATAGTAGTTCTACATAAAATATAAAGTGCTAATCCCATTACTTAAATGTTCTTCATTAAGATATTTTTATGCTTCCCAGCTATTAATAAATATTGAAATATATACAGGTAAAAGAAAATTTGAGTTTCATATAAGGAAAAAAGAGATATATTGGAGTTCTGTGAAATACACACACACACACACACACACATATATATATATAGGTTATATAACACTATATATTATATGTTATATATAGAATATATCTATAACTATATATTTATATATATGTCTGTCTAGTTAGCTAGCTATCTAGCTATTCTATAAACTATCCCAATAGCACTAAGACCAACAGGTTCATCCTAAGGCACACACTTGGTTTTGTTTTTCATGTTGTTACTTGTTTCATGAATATTTTTAGCCCCATCTAAATTTTAAGCTCCCCAGCGGTAAGAACTGGCTATGTCTCTAATGGTTATCCACATTAAGACAAATAAGCATCAGTCAAAACTGGTGGCTGATTGATCAATTAATTGATTGAATCATATTGCCTTGAAATGTCAGAAGGTCTGTCATGTATAGGCATTTCAAGAAATAAAAATTGGAAAACTTCTTCAAGATGAGTAAATTCAAGGCTCAAACCTGTATTACACTTACATGCCTACTACCCTTTTCTTCCCTCCCCGCAAGGAAGAAAACAGTCTAGGGTCAGGAATATGGAAGGGCTGCCCTAGACCACAAAGCCCAAAGTGGATAGATCACAAAAAATTCTCTTTGGGTCTAACGTGAGAATTTGCAACTCTAGACTGATGCAAGAGAACATATGCTAGCTGCATTCCCCCCACTGGAATAATATTCAGAGACCGAATCAAGATGGCAGCTTATGCATGTGAGCCTGTCTCTCCAGCCCCTCCCCAACCCAGATATATATTTAATATACTGATAACACTTGTGTCTGGGGAGGAAAATTCTGTGGCTTGGAAAAGCCAGAGTGAAAAGGCAACTTCTCTGAATATGCTTTTGTTTCTTTTCAAGGTTGGAATATGTAAATACAGCACTATTCAAAAATTTAAAATTAAATTTAAATAAGCTAGTATTAGAGTCTTACTATGAGACAAAATGTAATTTAGGGCCAAAAGTATTAAAAAGAAAAAGAGATTCATAATGATTAAAAGTACATTCCACCAAGAAGTTGCTAACCTCAACATCTAGCAACATCAAAATATAAAAAATAAAACCAATAAAAATGCAAGAAGAAACTGATAAAGCTATACAAAAGAATGAGATTAAAAATATAAAACACGCATTATTTTTAAAAATATTAAAGACAATTAGAACATATGTTGAGCCACAGAGAAAATATCAACACATTCTAAAATGAATGAAATCATACAGGTTGCATTCTCTGTGTGCAATGCAATAAAAATAAATATTATCAGAAATGATTGTCACATACACACATATAAATCTCTCCATTTGAAAAATGTCTCACATGTCTTTCTAAGTTCTTGGGTTTGAAAGTAAATCGAAATTATTTATAAATAAATTATAAGAAGGTCAGTTATCAAAACAAATGATATATGGCCAATACTCAGAGGAAATTTTGTAGTTTTAAAATGCATTTATTTTTTAGAAAATGAAAGCTTGAAGAAAAGCTAAAGCATTTTAGGACTCTGCACTTTCACTGCCAAGGGCCTAGGTTCAATTCCTGGTTGGGGGACTGAGGTCCTGCAAGTTGGTGGTGAGGCCAAAAAAAAACCCCAAAGCGTTCAACTCAGGAATAATAGCAATAACAAACAAAGCCAATAAATATAAAAGAAGAAAAAATAATAAAATAGAAAAATATTAATGTGCATACATATTAAACCACTTTAAAAAGAAACTATTGTCTTTTGGGGGGATTTCTTCTACAGAATACATTAAAATGGACCTTGTTGAATATCTGTTTAAAGAAAGAAGCAGTAAGAACAATTTCTGGTGTGTTTTGCATAAAACATTGCTAGAATTAAATGATATAACACATGTAAAGGATTTGATGCAGTGCCTGGCACCGAATAAGTACGATTTAGCTATTGTTATTACCATTAATTTTATGTGTGTGTGACAGGGAAGTCACAAAGAAGATCAGTTTGATTTTTTAAAAAAATGTTTTTGACTTACTGGACTGAAATTGGCTTTGAGAGTACATTTCTTTCATTGGCACTGTTAATGATTGCCTCCACTTCCTGTCCCAACTCCCACAGTCTCGAAACCTAGAATCAATCTACTCTCTTTTATACAGATGCTCTTTCAAATATATAGCCAAATAAGATGGCCATCATGCCTGTGCATGGTTTTTGCTTCTCTTATTGGGCTCAACATGCCCAATTATTTATCTTTTCCTTATGTGTGATGGAATCCCAGTGTTTTATCATCTATGTTATTCCCTGAGCCCTCTGTTACTTGCCACTGCCTTTCTCTTTTTGTAGGAATCTACTGGTCAACGTACAGTTCAGAGAATTATTTCTTCACTTAATGTTTTAAATGCAATCAGTTTTCTTTGTATTCTTAACTCCTTTATTTATCATTTCAGTAGCACTGTTGGCTCAATAAGTCATTGAAAACCATTTACTGAGCATCTGCTGTCAGTCCATGTGCTAGGAATGGAGGATACAGAATGAATAAGACAATCGCTGCCTGGAAGGGACTCTGAGCTAGGTGTGTGTGTACAGGGGCAATTGTAACATGGGGTGACAGGGGCTGTGACCAAGGTAAACACAAATGGCTTTGGGACTCCGGAGGAAAGTTCCCAGCATGGATCAAATAACGAATGGAAATGAGGTCAGGGAAGGCTTTTGGGAAGAGCTGTGTTGTGGGCTGAGCTCTGGAGGGTAAGCAGGAGCTAGCCAAGAACATGGAGTGCAGGGTGAGGCTGAAGAATGCTCCGGAGAGAAAATACAGTATGTGAAAATGCAACAAAATGAGGGGAAGCAGCTTGCTTTCAGGGTGTCAAGCAGTTGGCTCACAGAATCTCCTCGTATAAACTCCTGCTAAAGCAAATTGCCCTAATCTGTACTTGTGCAGGTGGTTTTTAAACTGAAATGTAAGCCTTGGCATTTTATTTTAAATAATATTTTTATTGGTATTTAATTTACATACTGTAAAATTCAGTTCCTTAAAGTGTACAATTCAGTGGTTTTTAGTATATTCACAAAATTGTGCAGTCATTACCACAATCAGGTTTCTTCCCTCAGCCCCTGGAAAACCACTCATTTACATTCTGTCTCTACAGATATGCTTATTCTAGACCTTTCCTATATACTGAATCATAACATGTGGCCTTTTCATCTGGCTTCTTTCACTTAACACAGTATTTTAAAGGTTCAGCCATGGTGTAGCATGTATCAGTAATTTAGTTCTTTTTTATGGCTGAATAATACTCCATTGTATGGACATACCACATTTTGTTTATCTATTCAGCAACTGAAGAACATTTGGGCTGCTTCTGTTTTTTAGCTATTATGAATGATGCTGCTATGAACACTTATGTAAACTTTTTTGTATGGACATATGTTTTCAATTTTCTTGAGTAAATACCTAAGGAGTGGAATTGCTAGGTCATATGATAACTGTTTAACATTTTGATGACTGCCAAATTATTTTTCAAAGTGGCCTCCCCACTTTATAACCCGTCAGCAGTGTATGAGGGTTGTGATTTCTCCACATCAACAACCCTTGTTATTTTCTGTCTTTTAAAAAACTTTAGCCATTCTAGTAGATGTGAAGTGACATCTGTGGTTGTGATTTGCATTTCTGTAATGACTAATGATGTTGAACATCTTTTCATCTGCTTATTGGCTATATGCTTATCTTCTTAGGAGAAACATCTCTTCAAATCCTTTGTCCATTTTTAATTGGTCTGTCTTTTTACTGTTGATTGTAAGAGTTCTTTACATATTCTTTATAAAAGTCCCTCATCTGACACATGATTTGCAAATATTTTCTCCTGTTACATGGGTTGTTTTTTACTTTATTGATGGTGTCCTTTGAAGCACAAAATTTTTAATTTTGATGAAGTCCACTTTGTCTATTTTTTCTTTTGTTGAATGTGTTTTGGTGTCATATAAGAAACCATTGCCTAATACAAGATCACCAAGATTTAGTCCTATGTTTTCTTCCAAGAATTTTATAGTTTTATCTCTTACATTCAGATCAATGATCTATTTTGAGTTAATTTTTATATATAGTGTGATGTAGGACAACAGCTTCATTCTTTCCAAATAAATATCCAGTTGTTCCACACTCTTTGTTGAAGACTATTCTTTCTCTATTGAATGGACTTGGTACTGTTGTCAAAATCTTTTGACCAGTGTAAGGGTTTATTTCTGTACTCTCATTTCTATTCCATTGGTCTACATGTCTGTCTTTGTGCCAGTACCACAATGTCTTGATTACTGTAGCTTTGTATCAATAGTAAGATTTAGAGTCAATCTTGAAGTGTGAGCCCTCCAACTTTATCTTTCTTTTTCAAGGCTGTTTTGTCTATTGAGATGATCATATGCTTTTTCCCTTTTGTTCTACTAGTAGAGTATATTATGTTGTCTGATTTTCATATGTTGTACCAACTTTGCATTCCTGGATTCCACTTGGCCATAGTGTATGATTCTATTTATATGTTGCTGGATTATGTCTGCTGGTATCGTGTTGAGAATTTTTGCATCTATATTCATGAGGGATATTGTTGTGTACTTTTCTTGTGATTTCTTTGTCTAATTTTGATACCAAGGTAATATTGACCTCATAGAACAAATTGAGAAGTGTTACCTCCTTTTTTATTTTTTGGAAGAGTTTGTGAAGGGCTGGTGTTAATTCTTCTTTAAAGGTTTGATAGAATTAACCAATTAACCCATTTGAGTCTTTGTGACAAGTTTTTTTGGTGACAAGTTTTCTTTTTTTGTAGGAAGTTTTCTTATTACCAGTTCAATCTCTTGACTCACTATACATCTATTCAAATTTCTATTTCTTCTTGAATCAGTTTTGGTAGTTGTGTCTTTCTATGACTCTAGCCATTTCACCTATTGTACCTAATTTGTTGGCATATAATTGTTCATAATATCCCCTTGTAATTTTTAATTCTATAACGTAAGTAATAATGTCACCTCTTTTATTCCTGATTTTAGTAATTTGAGACTCTTCTTTTTTTTTCTTGGTCAGTCTAGCTAAAGATTTGGCAATTTTTATTGATCTTTTCAAAGAGCCAGCTTTTGGTTCATTGATTTTCTTTATTATTTTCCTAGTCTTTATTTCATTTATTTCTGCTCTCATCTTTATTATTTCCTTCCTTCTGCCAGCTTTGGATTTAGTTGCTCTTCTTTTTCCTCATGATGAAAGTTTGTTGATTTGACATCTTTCTTTTTTTCAAAAATAGGTAATTATAGCTATACACTTCCCTCTAAGCACCACTTTTGCTATATCTCATAAATTTTGGTATGTTGTTTTTTCATTTTCATTCATCTCAAAATATGCTCTATTTTCCCTTGTGATTTCTTTTTTTTAATCTATTGGTTATCTAGGAGTGTGTTGTTTAATTATCACATGTTAGTGAATTTCCCAAATTTCTTTCTGTTATTGATTTCTAGCTTCATGTGGTTAGAGAACATACTTTTTATGACCTATGTACTTTTAAATGTATTGAGACTTGTTTTATGGCCTAACATGTCTATCCTGGAGAATGCTCCATGTATACTTAAGAAGAATGTATATTCTTCTTTTGTTGGCTTGAGTGTTTTATAGATGTCTATTAGGCCTGGTTGATTTATAGTGTTACTCAAGTCTTCAGTTTTCTCAATGATCTTCTGTCTCGTTTTATCCATTGCTGAAAGTGGGGTATTGAAGCCTCCATCTATTACTGTTGAATTATTTATTTCTTCCCTCAATTCTGCCAGTTTTTGCTACATGTATTTTAGAGCTCTATTGTTAAGTGCATATGTGATTATAATTATATCTTCTTGATAGATTGACACTTTATCATTACAAAATGTCTTTCTTTAGCTCTAGTAATAATTTTTGCCTTAACACCTGTTTTGTCTGATATTAGTATAGGCATTCCCTATCTTTTTGGTGCTGTTCACATGATATATATCTTTTTCAAATTTTTAACTTTCAACGTGCTTGCGCCTTTGGATCTCAAGTGTGTCTTCTGTAGACAGCATAGTTAAATCATGTTTTAAAAAATCTATTATTCCAATTTCTGCCTTTTTATTAGAGAGTTTAATCTATTTCCATTTAATATAATTAATGACAAGACAAGATTTACATCTCCCATTTTTTTTGTTTTTTACATGAGTCGAGTTGTTTCTCTTCATCTATTCCTCCATTACTGCCTTATTTTTTCTTAGACATTTTCTAGTACACCATTTTAGCTCTCTTGTCCACATATATGTTATTTTCATATATTTATAGGTGTTATTTTCTTAGTGGTTGCCTTGGGGATTACAATTAGCCTCTTAATTTATAACAACCTAGCAACCTAGTTTGGATTAATACCAACTTAATTTTCAATAGTATACCAAAACTTTGATCTTAAATAGCGCTCCTTTGTGGAATCATTGTCATATAAATTACATCTTAGACATTGTAAGCCCTGCAACATAGCTTTCTAATTATTGCTTTATGCAGTTATCTTTTAAATAAGATAGGAGGAAAAAGTTACAAACCAAAATTACACCTATACTCTCTTTTATATTTATTTATGTAGTTGCCTTTACCAGTGCTCTGTATTTTTTTGATGTATATTTTCAATATACATGAAAAAAAAAAGTCTTTTATTTTAGCCTGAAGGACCTCCATTAGTATTTTTTGTAGGGCATGCCTGCTAGCAATTATTCTCTCACGTTTTATTTATATAGAAATATCTTAATTTCTACTTAATTTTAAAGGATATGTTTGCTTGACATAGAGTTGTTAGTTGGTAATCTTTTTCCTTCTACATGATGAATATGCCATCCTACTGGCTTCTGGCCTTCTGAATAAGATGAAACCAAAGAGACACACACCAAGGCACATTATAATTGGAATGGTAAAAGTTAAGCATAAAGAGAGAAACCTAAAAGCAGTAAGAGAAAAACAAGCGATGACATACAAGGGAGACCCCATACAGCGACAGCAGATTTTTCAGCAGAAAACTTACAGGCCAGAAGGGAGAAGCATGACATATTCAAAGTTCTGGAAGGAAAAAAAACTTCTAACCAATAGTTCTCTACCCAGCAAGGTTATTATTCAGAATTCAAGGAGAGACTGAGAGTTTCCCAGCTAAGCAAAAGCTAAAGGAGTTTACCAACACCAAACTGACACTACAAGAAATATTAAAGGGACTTCCTTAAGCTGAAAAGAAGTAGCACTAATTAATAATAAGAAAACATAAAAAATTGACATTTCACTTAATAAGGTAAATGTATAATAAAGATGGTGGATCAATCACATTAACCAAATGGACTTAACAGATATATGTAGAATATTCCATCCAAAAAAATGGCAGAATACACATTCTTTCCAAGTGCACATGGAACATCCTCCAGGATAGATCACATGTTAGGTCACAAAACAAGTCTCAATAAATTCAAGATTGAAATCACATCAAACATCTTCTCCAACCACAATGGTATGACTAGAAATCAATCACAAGGAAAAACTGGGAAAACCCACAAGAACATGGAGATTAAACAACATGCTACTGAATAAGCAATGGATCATCAAAGAAACCAAAGGAGAAATCAGAGGCAAATGAGAACAGAATTATGATATACCAAAATGTATGGGATGAGACAAAAGTTGTTCTGAGAGGAAAGTTCATAGCAAACAGGCATACCTCAAGAAAGAAGAAAAATCCCCAATAAACAATGTAACTTTACACCTAGAGGAACTAGAAAAAACACTCAAAGCCCCAAATTAGTAGAAGGACGGAAATAATAAAGATCAGAGAGGGCTTCCCTGGTGGTGTAGTGGTTGAGAGTCTGCCTGCCAATGCAGGGGACACAGGTTCGAGCCCTGGTCTGGGAAGATCCCACATGCCATGGAGCGACTGGGCCTGTGAACCACAATTGCTGAGCCTGCGCATCTGGAGCCTGTGCTCCGCAACGAGAGAGGCCGCGATGGTGAGAGGCCCGCGCACCGCAATGAAGAGTGGCCCCCGCTGGCTGCAACTGGAGAGGGCCCTGGCACAGAAACGAAGACCCAACACAGCCATAAATAAAATAAATTTTTTAAAAAAATTCACCTATGCTGACTCCTGTCCCTTCCCTTCTTTCTTTAAAAAAAAAAAAAAAAAAAAAAAAATCAGAGAAAAAAAATCAGTGACAAAGAGGTTAAAAAAATAGAAAAGATCAATGAAACTAAGAGTTGGTTCTTTGAAAAAATAAACAAAATTGACAAGCCATTAGCTAGACTAACAAGAAAAAACAGAGAGGGCTCAAATAAATAACATCAGAAATGAAAGAGGGGAAATTACAACTGAATCCACAGAAATACAAAGGATCATAAGAGACTAGTACAAACAGTTATATGCCAACAAATTGGACGACCTAGAAGAAATGAATAAATTTCTGGAGACATACAATCTTCCAAGACTGAATCATGAAGAAATAGAAAATCTGGATAGACTAATTACTAATAATGAGATTGGAACAGATCAAAAAGCTGCCAACAAACAAAAGCCCAGACCTAGATAGCTGCAGTGTCAAATTCTACAAGGCATTCAAAAAAGATTTAATATCTATCTTCTCAAACTCTTCCAAAAAATTGAAGAGGATGGAAACCTTCCAAATTCATTTTAAGTCAGCATTACTCTGATAAAAACCAGACAAGGACATGACAAAAAGAAAACTACAGGCCAATATCCTTGATGAACATGTAAAAATCCTCAAAAAAAATTAGCAAACTGAATCCAACAATCCATTAACAGGGTCATACACCACAATCAAGTGGGACTTATTCCAGGGATGCAAGAATGGTTCAACATCCACAACTCTACAAACATGATACACCACATTAACAAAATGATAGATAAAAGTTGTATATCTTTTCAATAGATATAGAAAAAATTGACACAATCCAACACCTATTTGTTATAAAAATCTCTCAGTGAAGTGGGTATAGAGGGATTGTACCTCAACATAATAAAAGCCACATATGACGACCCCACAGCTAACATCATATTCAATGGCGAAAGCTTACAGATTTTCAGGAACAAGACAAGGATGCCCACTCTCACCATTTTAATTCAACACATAGTATTAGAAGTCCAAGCCACAGCAATTATGCAAGAAAAATAAAGTCATCCAAATAGGAAAGGAAAAAGTAAAGCTGTCATTATTTGCAGATAACATGATATTTCATGTAGAAGGCCTCTCCGTGAAAAACTTTTAGAACTAATAAATGAATTCAGTAAAGTTGCAGGATACAAAATTAATATACAGAAATCAGTGGCATTTCTTACACTAATAAAGAACTATCAGAAAGAGAAAGTAAAAATACCATTTACTATTGGATAAAAAAAATACCTAGGAATAAACTTAACCAAGGAGGTGAAAGACCTGTATACTGAAAACTGTAAAAGAAATTGAGGAAGATATAAACAAATGGAAAGATATACCATGCTCATGGATTGGAAGAATTAATATTGTTAAAATTTCATACTGTCCAAAGCAATCTACAGACTTAATGCAATCCCTAACAAAATGCCAATGGCATATTTCACACTACTTAAACAAATAATTCTAAAATTTGTATGGAACAAAAGAAGACCTCAAATAGCCACAACAATCTTGAGAAAGAAGAACAAAGCTGGAGGTATCACACTCCCAAACTTCAAACTATAAGCTATAGTATCAAGACTCTATGGTAGCTGACACATAGGACAATTAATCTATGACAAAGGAGCAAAGAACATACAATGGAGAAAGGACAGTCTCTTTGATAAACGGTGTTGGGAAAACTGGATTGCCACATGCAAAAGAATGACACTAGACAATTATCTTACACATACATAAAAAGTTAATTCCAATTGAATTAAAGACTTGAATGTAATACCCAAAACTATAAAATTCCTAGAAGAAAACATAGGTGGTAACATCATTGACATTAGTCTTAGTGATGTTTTTTGTGGATCTGACTCCAAAGACAAGGAAAACCAAACCAAAAATAAACAAATGGGACTACATCAAACTAAAATGTTTCTGCACAGCAAAGGAAACCATCTTCAAATTGAAAAGGTTTGAATGTGAGAAGATATTTGCAAATCATATATCTGGTAAGGCATTAATATCTAAAATATTTAAAGAACTCATACAACTCAGGAACAAAACAAACAACCCAATTAAAAAAATGGGCAGAGGATCTCAGTAGACATTTTTCAAAAAAAAACCCATACAAATGGCCAACAGGCTAATGAAAATATTTTCAACATCACTAATTATTAGAGAAATGCAAATAAAAACCCAATGAGGTATTACCTCACACCTGTCAGAATGGCTATCATCAAAAAGTCCACAAATAACAAATGTTGGCAAGGATGTGGAGAAAAGGGAACCCTTGTACACTATTGATGGGACTGTAAATTAGTGCAACCACATTGGAAAACAGTATGAAGATTCCCCCAAAAATTAAGAATTGTATTACCATATGACCCAGGTATTCCACTTTAGGGTATTTATCTGAAGAATACAAAAACACTAATTCAAAAAGATATCTGCACCCCTATGTTCATTGCAACATTATTTACAATAACTAAGATATGGAAACAACCTAAATACCCATCAACAGATGAATGGATAAAGAAGATGTGGTCTATCTATATCTATCTATCTATCTATCTATCTATCTATCTATCTATCTATCTACAAAATATACACATATTATATATATACACAATAGAATTCTATTCAGCCATAAAAAAGAATGAAATCCTGCCATTTATGACTACATAGATAGACCCTGAGGTTATTATGTTATGTGAAGTAAGTTAGATGGAGAAAGACGAATACCATATGATTTCACTTACATGTGGAATCTAAAAATAAACCCTACAAAACCAATGAACAAATAAAATAAAACAAAAACAAACTCATAGATACAGAGAACAGATTAGTGGTTACCAGAGGGGAAGGGGGTTGGCGGGGTGGGCAAAATGGGTGAAGGGGGTCAACCGTATGGTGACAGATGTTAACTAGACTTAGAGTGGTGGTCACTCTGTAGTATACACGGATGAGGATCTATGATGCTTTATACCTAAAACTTATATAATTTTTTTTAAAAGAGCAAATATTAGAAAAAAAGGTCAGCCCTGTGAGTGGAGGTTTCCAGTGAACTGCCAGAGAGGTCAAATAGTGACATTTCTCTGGGGATGGGATTTTGGGGGAAATCCAAAATTATTCAACTTAGTCTAATGATGGCTAGGCTGCTGGCTTTCATTGTACTATGCTTGTGAAATTATTGGTTTTCATGGCTACTGCATAATTGGGGAGAGGGGTGTCAAAATGGGGCAAGCTAAAGTGCCACAAAGCACACTGCTATTAAAAAGATTCAGCCATTTTTCTCAAATACTGTAAATATTTCTCAAAATGTTGCAAGGTTTTGGTTAATTTCTAGAGTTCTGAAATTTTTTATTTTGACAATTTTTGCCAGTATTCTTATTGTTTTTATAAAGGAGTGAATTTTCAAAGGTCTTATACCATTACTTTGCCCTTTTTTGGTTTTCTATTGGTTTTGTCCAATTGTTCTTCCTAGCTTTGTTGCACTGCATCCTAAGGTGCTTTCTACATCTCCATCCAAATCATAGATGCCAGTGTTGATCAGGACTGGACCAGAAACAGTCTGAGGCATATTCTTCAACCACCCTGTCTTTCTGTCAACAACTGTGTGTCAGGTTTGGTTGAAAAATTCAGTCGGCTAGCATCACTTATTAATCCACATTTCACCTTTTTGTCCTAAAATATATTACGCAGCCACTGTTGAATGTTTTGCTTATATCAAAATGCAGTTTTCCAGTATTATTCCTCTTACGTTTAACCCCTTATCCAGCTTCATTTTTCTCCACAGCATTTATCACCATGAACATATGACCCATCTATTCACTTTTTGCCTTCCTCACCACTAAAATGCAAGCTTCTTTAAAGCAAGGACTCATCCGTTTTCTTCTGCTAGGTTGCATAGAAGAGTTCCTGGTATGTAATATCTGGCTTAATAAATATTTGTGAATGAAATGAATGAGTTATTCTATCAACTTAGTAACTTTTAAGAAAAAGAAAGCTATTAGTTTGACATGATTTGTTCTTTTAAAAAATCCATATTGCTTCAGTGGAATCCTATATGTTTTTCAAAATCAGACAAATGATCAACTGGATATTCCAACCCAGAACTAGAGAACATCATCATCTTTACCAGTTTAAAGTTTAAAAATCCTTTAAAATTTGGCCTAGTTTTTGCCTCTAGGTTTTGGTACCTCTCCCACTCCTCACAAATTCCCAAAGATATAGTTAACAATTAATCTAATATCATATTTGAATGCTTTTTAGCACTTTGGGATATTGTGACTCTGAGCTCAAGAACTGAACTAATTTAAGGTAACTGCTTTTTTTTAGTCCCTCCAAGGAAGAAGAGATAATAGAAGAGTATACTATATTGGAACACCAAATTTACATTGCTATTAAAAATTACTTGCAATTTGAAAGCCATTCTCCCTGTAGAAGACAAATAAAATGAGTTGAATAATTCTTATTTCTCTTTGTTATCAGCTGATATCACATGATTTTCACTGAAGCTGGGTGCTTTTTCATCCTTTTTAGACATAGATTTAGAAGTCCTATTTTTTTTTTTAACCGATCATGTATGGTAGAAGTCTAACTTCACCACGGCTCTAGCCATTTGGCAACTACACTTAGAGGTTCCTACCACTCTTTTGGTCTTGATGTTGGTAACTTCAAGCTTTGGTATATGATGTTTTAAAAACTGAAGCTTATTGAAGAGCATCTCTCCTCCTCATACACCCATGTTGGCTTCTTCCCATCTTCCATTGGGTTTATGTACAATTCTTAAGTGTGGAGTTTGCTATGTCAAACTCCATATGTCGATATGTCTGAGACATATTTCCCCTTTTACAGTCTCTGTTCATAGGAGTGAAGTTACATTGTTTCCTATGATAGTTCTATAAACACCTACATTCTTCTGTGTTTATTAGATAATGTCTTCATTAACAAAGTGTTGAGACATTCCTGCTTCAAAGAAGCAAACAGCCCTCATAGTGAAGCACATATTGAGAGCATTAAAAAGAACTACTTAAAATAATTCAATAAACACAAGAATAACATTACAATCAAATTTGCTAAACAATTGAACTAAACATATATTTCAAAGCAACCTGTAATGAGTTGTGACCACCAAACCCTGCTCATCAAAGGATTGGCCATAGATTTTTGGCTGGGGATAGATTAAGGGTCACTATCCCCTCCCCTCTTTTTACATTTTTGACATGTTCAGCTCAGCCTTGAGGGGGTTAACTGAGAAGAGCTGAAACTGAAACGAAGCAGAGTAAAGTCTCAGCTGCCAGGAAAGCTAGGTCTGCAAGTAGACACAACAGGCTATTGCTATATGCAGAAGCCATAACCTCAGATTATAGGTGGCAGCACAGGAAATCTGGCGTCACTGGACAAGTCTGACAAGGAGTGAGGGGGTTGTCCTCCAAGTGTAGGGAGCATAGCAATGGCTATAAGGAGGACGCGGGCGCTTTGACATCTAGGCCTGTATAGCAAGGCCCCAAGTTCTCATGGAGGTAAAGGGACAGGGATAAAGCAAATCAAGGCAAGCCACAAAACTGGGATAAAGGAACTATGGCAAAAAGTCATAACGCATCTTCAATATATAAAAGTTCACAACTACCAATAAGAAAAACATTAAAGTTTCATCAGAAAGAAATGAATGAAGATTAAGAAAAGACAGTTTAGATAAAGAAAACTGAGAACGATGTGAAAATGTCAATTCCATGAAAGATCAAATACAGAATTAAAATAGTGGTTTTGAGAACCAGGTTAGCCTAAGAAGAGATGTTTCGTTTTAAGCCAATAAATTGGTGGGAATTTGTCATGTAGTATAGAAAACCAACACATGACAGGTTTGAGAATTCAAAGCTATGGATAAACTCTTTTGATAACTACAAACCTTTATTTTCCTTTTAAACTACCTAGTATGTCTCATCTTCTTGGAATATTTGGAGAAAGAGCACCCCTAAGAAACAGGATGTATAAGACAAACAATGGCACGTACGGAATGGCATCTGAAAAGTGACACATGAGAAAGCAGTGAGCATGGAATCAGAGCTCCTGTAGATTTTTAGAAAAGGGACATTGAACAGGTATCACTGGGAGGGACTAATCAAGATGACCTTCATAGCATAAGTGAGCTTTGTTTGAATTGTGAAAGAAATAGTGGGTGTAGATTTGGGAGGATGAAACTATTTCAGTGGGGATGATAGAATGAGCAAGACACTAAGATGCATTCTGCTTATCAGTCAACCAACAAACAGTTATTGAACATTTACTACATGCCTGGTGCACTTATAGAAGAAGCAGTGGTGACCCTGCAGATAAAGACTTGTTCTCATGGAGTTTACAAGTGAGTGGGGATAGATAGACAATAAACATGTGTGAAAAACAAATAACAGTTCCAGTTGTTTATGAGTGCTCTGAAGAAAAGAAGATAAGACAGTGTGATAGAGAGTAACAAGTGGGCTTCAGGGATGACCTCTTTTACAAGATAACAGTTGAGTTGAGCTCTGAATAACACAAAATAGACAAGTCATGCAAAGCTCAAGGAAGAGCGTCTTAAGGAGATGGAATAGCAAATGCAAAGTCACTGAGCTTAGCATGTTGTAGGGACAGAAAGGGCTGTGAGGCTGAAGCACATTTAATGAGGGAGAATGAAAGGAGATGAAATCAGAGGGCCAGATCAGGTTGGAGAGAGTGGAGCAGAGGAGAACAGAGTTGATTCGGTGAAGGGAATCTGGCTGAGTCAATGGAGGTGAAGGATTTCAGAGACGAAAGGCTGGAAAGGATTCTGGAGCAGGGAGCTACCGTTCAAGAGGCAATGGTGCCTGCGAGAGAAATTTATGGTTCATTATCTATAGAAGGAACAAGAAAAAAGAAAGGCCAAAGAAGAGATGAGAATGGGCCCTAGTGGCCAAAAAAAACCAAGTTCAAATCCAGTGTGCACCACTTACTAACTGTGACCTTAGGCAAGTTACTAAACTATTTAAAACTTTGCTTTCCCGAGTAGAATGGAAATACTAATGACAGCTCCTTACTGGGCTTATTTTCAGAATCAAGTGAGATAATGTCTATAAGGGCTTAGCACAGTGCTGGGCCCTAGCACTCACTATTTGTGTATATCTAGGCATGAAGCAAGCAGACCCTGACCCAGGGAGGTTGGCAATAGGTTTGGAACATTTTAAGAGGAATTTCAGAATATTCTCCATGACTCTGATGATTAAACTATACAGGTTACGGAGGAGGAGAGAGAAGGGCAAAGGAAGGGAGAGGGTAGCTGAAACCTTTTTTACCTCCCCGCAGATTGGGGTAACGGTCCATGCTGTGCCTGCATCGAGGTCTGAGGCTCGCTGCCATCCGGGATGCTTGCTTCTGGGCTCCTGCAAGGAAGCCTCTTAAAATCCACTCCCAGGCTTCTTGGGCTTCTGCTCCTTGAGCACCTCAGATTGCACCTTTCCTGCGGAATTCTCCATCACACGTGGCTGCTGGGGAGAGAAGGGAGGGGTTGAGAGAGGAGGGGGAGATGCTAGAGAGAGGAGGAAACATTTGAAGCTGAGAGGCGTTCTCAGAGCCAGAGGGTCATTGAGCTGGAGTTGGGGCTTTGCTGGCAACCAAAATAGACTCCACTTTCAAGTTGCAGTGGAAAAAGGTGACCTGGATGTTAAGATTGAGGGCACGAGTGGAGGGTCAGATGGTTTGGATGAATGCCTTCCTAGGCCTGTTTCCAAACCATACCTAGTTGGTCAAATATTTTAAGTATTCAGGGTGATTCCTTTTTAGTAATGCACAGACACCTCAATATAAACTGAGGGATTTCATTTCACTTGTGAATTGGACACTGTCTTTTGCCCTCATTGAATTCTGATCATGGGCAGCCTGATACCAAAGGTGGGAGGCAAGGAAGTGTGTACACTGAGTGCTGGAGAGAGAAAGTGGGTTCAGGTTAGTGTGGAGGGCTCGTGGAGTTGGGATTTCTCTTGACAAGGGGATGTCAAAAACAGGGGGTGCTTGAAGAGTTATTGCGTTTTTACCAATTAGAGCTGCAGAAATTGAAGTCTGTGAACATCTACTGTAGGAAAATTGGGCACCCTCATGAGAAGTCAGGGAAATGTGAATTGAAATAATAAGGAGATATCAATTTATATCCATCAGATTGGCACAAATTAAAAGGACCGATAACATCTATTGCTGTCAGGTCTATGGGGAAGAAGGGTAATGTTATAGCTAACGGTGGAAAAGTGAATTGGTACAGCTATTTTAGAAAGCAATCTGACAACATCTACTTAATATATATATACAGATATATATGCAGATTTAAATATATAATAGTTTTAATTAATTATTAATTATATTAATAACTAATTAAAATATAATTATATATTTATGTCACGTTTAACCCAGCAGCCTTGCTTTTGGGAATCATTTTTTTGAAAGAAGTAGCGTAACCAGTATATAAGGACCAACACACAATAGTGCTTTTTTGCAGAACTTGTATTGATCATAGTGGAAAAAAACTGGAAACCTAGTAAATGCCCATCAATACAGGGATGATATATTATCATATGTGCACATTACGGAATGTTATGCAAATCAAAAGCAATGAGCAATGAAGGAAAAATTAAATGAAAGCCCACAATTTTCAACAGGAGCAACAAAGCCCTGGAAATAAATAGCACAATAGTGAAGTTTGCAAAGGGAGGCTATCAGTCCCACCCAGCAGCATACAGAACGTCAGATGTTGACATCAAGCCTCCCTCTCTCTCTCAGTTCTTGGCTTGTTTCTTGGATAGGTTTTCTCGTCTTGATGGCACGATCCAGACATATATTTTCCTCAGAACTGGTAAATCCAGGGAAAGGGAGAGATCCTCTCTTTTTCACTGTCTCTATCCATCTTGAAGAAGGACTCTGATTGGTCCCACTCCAGTCCCACTCTCATAAGCTTGTCACATGTCTGCTGTGACATACTTGTCCTGTGCAGGGTCCCATGATTTACAACCCAAGCTCTGAGGAGAAAGGTGGGTAGTTTCCAAAAGGAAGCGTGCTAGGTTGATAGAAAATAAAAGAGATGCCCACTATGATATCTTCCTAATCTTTTCTCTATGCATATACATGTATAAATATAGTTCAGTTTATACTGCTAATGAAAATATTTTAACATGTATAGCACTTTCCTGTACTACTGAAAACTTTTCATAACCTTCAATTTTCCATGATATTGACTGCAAAGAGAGAAGGAGACTCAACCTGTTGTCTTCCACATTTCTGCTATCTATTGATACTGCTATATAAAGCCAGACATCTTGGGTAAGAGGAAGACCCATGTGTGAGGAAACAGGTTCTCCCACTACATCAACAGCCCCATTCAGTAGTAAGAACAAAGGAAATTGTCAGGTTACAAGTAAAAGGAGTGAAGAGAGCATTGTTCCCCACTTCTCTGTCTATTGATTTAGGAAGGGAAGATAGGCAGGAGAATATGTGGGTGGCAGTAGATGAGAGAGTCTAAGATGAATCAGCCTAGATATGAAATCAAGGAGCCAACTCATTATTTCAACCATGAATTTGTCCACAAATGTTTCTTGAACACCTAATATGTATCGGGCATTTTGCCAGATATAGAAACATAGGCCCTGCCCTCATAGGAGAGACAGAGGACAGATAGAAAACAAATGATTACAAATGTGATGAGGATCACTTCCAAGAGGTACCTAGAACTACAGGCTGGAGCAAAGAGGGGCAGACCTGACTTGGCTGGGAAATCAGGGGAGGCTTCCTTGAGGAAATGTCCTTTAAACAGACAGCTGAAAGAGAAATGAGTTGGCTACACAGAGGGCTAGCCAGGAAAAGGTCCTGCAAAGGCCCCATAGCAGACAAGGCACGGTGTGCTCACAGAATCTAGAGAAAGCTGACTCAGCTCCATCCAGAGAGTGAAGACGGTGTAGCCAGATGCGGCTGGACCAGTGCCCAGGGCCGTAATCATGCATAGCATTGTAGGTGATGTGCTAGATTAGAGACTGTATGCTAAGGGTGGTGGGAAGCCAGTGTTGGACTTTGGATAGAGGAGAGATTTGATTAAAAATGAGTTGTTAGTAGGTCTCTTGGTTTCCAGAATAGAGAACAGATTGGAGGGGGACAAGCATGGTTGCAGGGGGGCCCATTAGGAGGCGCCATAATATTTCAGGGGAGGATGGATGGCGGTCTGGACTGAGGTGGGGGCCAGGGTACAGAGAAAAGTGGAAGGCTTTTTGATACCCTTGAGAGTTGGAGGACTGACTAGATGTGGATAGTGAAAGAAAGAGTCCAGGATGATGATCAGATTTGGGCTTAAAAAACAAAACAAAACAAAACAAAACAGCAAGGCAGTGGTGCCTTTACCAAGAACCCCGGGGGAGAAACAGTTTGTGGAAGTAAATGATGAGCTCAGTTTGGGACGTGTTCAGTGTGAGGTATAAATGAGTGAAACAAGTAGAGAGTTTGAGTAGGTGCTCCATATACATGGAGAAGTCAGGGAATCATTCACATGAACTCAATGCCAAATCAACTTTTTCTGAGAGGCTGGGCCTGAATTAGGTGGAGAATTGTCAACCATTCACCTTCTTCCATGTGGGGAAGGAAGAGTCACCTGTGTGGGCCAGCTTCATCTTTGTGTTCATTTTCTGCTCACATGGTTTCCCAGTGAGCATCTGAAATGTTGGTATTCTTGAAATAAAACTTCTTTCCTTTGTGGCTTCTGAAAAACACAATGAACAAACAACCCAGTGAGGACCATTAAGGGATTGAAGGGAAGAACTAATGCTCTAAAATGGCAGTTGGTTCTGTGATGGTTTTCTTCTCCATCACCAAGAGGCCTCATACATTCTGAGTGGTGGGATTTCTCATTCTCCTGGTAAAGCACTGTTAAGGCTAACCACTAAATGAAAAATAAGATAAACCCCCTGAAGATTAAATGTACCCTAATTGTGTTTTATTTTCTACAAAGGGAGGGTATTGAAGTACTATTATGTTTCAAACCTTGCCTTCCTCAACAGGCTCATGGCCATCCCAAATCACCAAATTGAGTTTTTGTAAATATTTCTATTTTGAACCTACCAGCTTATTTATGTGAACCTAATTACAAACAAACACAAAAATGAGCCCTGAGTTCAAAAGTATAAACTCAAACACAACCGATCACTTGGAAGAATCATGAACATTTTGTTAGCATCTCCCAAAGAAGGAAGCAACCACACAAGAGAAAACAAACCATGAAGCTGAATGTTAAATTATCATCAAGCATTCCATCTACACATTTGTGATTGAATGTGGTTATATCCATGTTCTAATACAGTATGTGCTCTTAACAGGGACTGTTTAAATGAAGTCACTGAATATCCCGTCCGTTCTACCTCCTCAACATCTTGAATTCTTCCCCTCTACCCGCCATCTACACCCATCACCCCTGCTTTACTTTAGGCTGCCCCCATCTCTCTCTCAGGAATAAAGTTTCTGTAACCAGACTGAGCTGGATGGACACTGGTTAACGGAAAGATCCCTGTCCCACTGATGTCTTGGTGACCTCGGGCTTGCCTTTCTACTTCTTTACGATTCTGATTCTCTTTTAAGACCCATGAAGACGAGTATTATGGTCTTTTTTTTTTTTTAATAAATTTATTTATTTTTGGCTGCTTTGGTTCTTCGTTGCTGTGCGCGGCTTCCTCTAGTTGCAGCTAAGCGGGGGCTACTCTTTGGTGTGGCGAGTGGGCTTCTCATTGCAGTGGCTTCACTTGTTGCAGAGCATGGGCTCTAAAACATGCGGGCTCAGTAGTTGTGGCACACGGGCCTAGTTGCTCCGCGGCATGTGGGATCTTCCCAGACCAGGGCTCGAACCCCTGTCCCCTGCATTGGCAGGCGGATTCTTAACCACTGCGCCACCAGGGAAGCCCCTACGGTCATTTTTTAATACCTAAGACTCAGACAAAAGAACCACTGTGCCTACACGAAATAACTATAATACAGTTATACTACTGTATAACTATGAGCTTCAAAAGTGAAAGGTTATTTTTGTGTGTGTATTTCAGTTGGGTATTGAAATCTTATAAAACTATTTGGGGCTGATGGGGGAAAATAAATGCCACAGTGCCAGGGTTTGGAGTACCCATCTTTGCTCCCCTCTCATTATTTAGAGAACTTGTGGACAGAGGACAGACCCTAGAAAAACTCTAAAATGCCATCCTGCAATCTCCCTCTTAAGTTCCCTGCAAGGAGACCATGCCCAGTGCTCTCACACTGCTCTCTCTGCCCCACAAAGGCCTGTGCCCTTGGCTGCTTCATGCTCAGAATCTCCTTCTGTCTTCTCCCGGTCAAAACAACTCCTTGCCCTCAGGTATGTGCACAATGAAAAGGATCAGATACATGAATTCATAGTATGATGTCTCATCTCCAAAGAAGGAATCCTGCAGGAGTAGAATTTCAGCTACCTCGAGCAGAAGGGAAGGGAAACATTGCGAACCCAGGGTCTCCCTAATACCTCTAATCGCAAATTAATGATGTGATCACCAATCTGTCCTTGTTTAACAGTGTTCCTATGACAATCTCTGGGTTAGACACAATTCTACTCCCCAGCCCCTTGCCTTCAACAAATGCACATTCTGACTGGGGTGGGGCAGAGAGTTTTCCCTCTGAATAAACTGTTTCTCCTAAAGAAATTGACTGAGTGGCATAGCTGATGAGTCAGAAAATGTAGCCTCTGCTCCCTGCAACACCATTTCCTAACTATGTAACCTCAGACAAGCCACTTAACCTCTCTGAGGATGAACTTCCTAAACTCACATCGGGTAATAATACCTCCCCTTCATCTTTACAATAGATTATTTTACAGAATAAGTAAGATAATAAATGTGAAGTTGGCCTCGAGATCTGTAAAATGTAAGGTTTTAGTACTGAAGGATGACAGCTTCCCTCACCCTGTCTGGTGATTTCAAACACATAATACAAGATCTTTTCATATTGTCGGCAATATGGAAGGAAACAGCTGCTGGTCCAAGCCAATTTTAGAAACCTGCGTTTTCGCAAAAGGAAGAGTCAACTTTCATCACAGCAACGTCGCTGGCACAGGATGGGTGCTGCCAGAAAGCGATGTAAAGATGGCCCAGCAGGTGTCAGCAGAGAACCAACTTTTGGTACTAAGCAGGCTTCTTCGGGATGAGGAGATGCAGGGGCTTGGGGAGCTGAAAGGGGGCTGGCAGGATTCTGCCGTTAAATCCAGAGCTGTCCCAATTCTGGAGGGGTGCAGGTGGGCAGGTTGGAATCACTGAGATGGGGGCAACCCTCCGGCTCGATCTACCTTGGATTGAGAATCTTCTCCCTTCAGAGGATTCCTTCCGGTTCCCGCCTCTTAGTCTGGGTCTGAATCCCTCCTCTGTTCTTAGAACCTGTGCTCTAACTTGGGGAACTTGTCTCAAAGGAAAGGAAGGCTTTGTTTGTTTAGATAAATATTGTTTTGGGAGTGCCTTTCCTCTCTCTCTGTCAACACCAGAGTTGTTTGGAATATATGATTTTCACCTACACCTGCTTCTCCTACCTTAACGTTCAACTCACTCACTAGAAATAAAACCCCAGCTATTCAGAGTAAATAACTCAGGCAGCACATCCAGCTTCTACAAGCTAATATGTGTGACTAATATGTGGAGAAGGAGTGAGAACTGGTTCCAGCGACCGAATAGAAACCTGTTGGATGAAGTACTGAATCTCTTCCATGTTAAAGACGGTCTCTCATATTTTATTCTTATGAGGACATGATTTCACTGCAAATATGTGTGAGTCTGTGTTACAATGTGCCATGTGGAAATGGGTTCTATGAGGTCTGAGGTCTTTCTTGGCTAGGTGTGGAGAGGTGACTTGGAGAGACAGAGATATAGCTTTTTGTAACGGGAGCAAACCCCAAACCGCCGTCCTGCCCTCCTCCCTAGTCTCTAAGATCCCCAGTGATGGGTGTGTGCACACATGTTTGTGTGTGTGTGTGTGTGTGTGTGTGTGTAAGAGAGGAAGAGGGAGAGAGAAGGTACATGTATGTGAAGTGGTATATCCTATTAACGGGGAAAAAGAAATATGTGAGAAACTCTGTGAGGAGAAAGGGCAAATGGGATCAGACCCGAAAAGCTGTCTGCAGCTCTGAAGCCAGATCTGTTGGCAAGAGGTCAAGGGCAGGGCTATGGCCACGTAAAGAGATGGCCACCTGTAAGTCTGCCTCACCTGGGAAATGAGAAAAGGAAAAGCAATAAATCAAGGGGCTATGGACCTTGCGGTCCTACCACATTGTTATTCACCTTTCCTTCCCCCTATCAAAGTCTAACTATCTTCAAAAAACTCAGGAACTTTATTTACTTCTGGAATAACTAAGGTCTCCAGGAAAAGGGAGTTGTGGCCTACTTAGAATAATCCAAGGTGTGTGTGTGTGTGTGTTTGCGTGTGTTCTCTAGAGCCCTAAACTCTAGTATCTCGCATCACAAGGAAGAGAAGGCCCGCACTGACCGCTAAAAGCAAGCACTGGGCCCAGCAGTCTGTAAATCTTCAGCTGGCAGAATGACAGGCAGAATATACTCAGATTCCTACATTGCTGCAAACCTCTCATATCCTGATAGCTAGGTAAGCTGCTTCCTCCTCGTTCTGACTGAATATTTAATTATTTCCATCTCTTTCTTTGTTTGAATGAATATTTGAAATTAAGGGTGTGTGTTGGGGGGTGTAGCTTGTACATTATTTTTTTTCCAGAGTCCAAAAGCAGAAAGCACATCTGGACAGGTTAAGTCCTTGAAGAGTTATGTTATAAGCAAAGCTCAACATTCACTCTTCTTGAGCTTTTATGCTCATTTGGTGTGTATTTGTGTTCCCAAGCATTGGTGATTTAAGGATGGAGACTCAGAAGACAGGACAACCAAAGGGTAATGAGACCCATCTCTCCCTTCAATGCATAAACCTCTGATTTAGAAGGGGAGGGTGTAAACATTAAAGACAGCCATCAGAATTGATCTGAAACCCCTGCTATTATGGTATCTCCCCATCTGGCGCGCCCCCCACCCAAAGCTGTTTAACCTTTCAGTATAAACGACTACCTCTGTTGCTCTACTGTCAACTGTAATTTGCCGGTGCAGCTATGCAACCTCAGACAAAGTCGTCTTTTCGTCTGAGATTCCGCAAAGGACTGTGCAGCCACATTTAAGCTCAAGTTAATTCGGGTTAGTCAGGCCCTCTTCACTCCTGCTGGAGCCCAGAATCCGCGGCTACCAGGCCCCCGGAGCCCTCGCCTCTGCCCCCAGGGCCTCCCCCCATCTCCCACCCCCCCCGCCCCCCGCCCCCCCCCCCCCCCGTCTCAATTGCTCTGGACCAGTTAATTTCGCCACAGCCCGGAGCCGCTCGGAAAGCAAAGATTAAAGGGGAAAGTCGCAGCTGTATATTTATATTTTCATTGCTAGAAGGGAATTGATTTCCGCGCATTTATTTTGGTAGTTGTAATACACAAGGGCGGATTTGCGTCACCCGAGCAACTTGTCGGTGGAGATAAAGTTGCACAAATATTGAAAGGGGAAGTGCTAGGAGTCATTATAGAGTTTTTCTCCGGAAGAAATAAGGATTTCTGCAGTATCCTAAAATACTAAGGGCGCTTCTATTTTGAGACCAATCTTGCAGGCACATCCGCTCATTTAGTCCGAGTTTGAGCCCATCAAAAAACAGGAGATGACCTGAACTCCAGCGAGTCCAGCGTTTCCTGCTGCTTTCTTGGTTCTGAGGGGTGGGGGTGGAGTAAGGAGGAGGAGGGGATTCTGCGGACTCAAAAGAGGGAGAGGGGCCCGCAGAGCCGAAGCCTGGGCCTGGGAAGGAGTGTGGAGGGGAGGCAGGAGGTCGTTCCAAAGGTTTCCTTTTTCGCGTTTCCCTCCGGGAGCTCCGGGTGGGTCTGGGTGGTGCTGATGCGGTTGCAATGAAGCCGAGAGTCTGGGAGAGCAGAAGGGCTCGCGGGCCAAGTTGCAATTTACAACCAAGCCGTGGGTTTTGCCGGGAGAGAGGAGCGGGAGGCGGGGCTAAGAGTCTGCGGGGGAGAAGTCGCCCTCGGGCCTTGTCCTCACCCTTCCTGCCTCCTGCCCGGGGCCTTGAAATGCTGCAGAGGCGGGTAGTGGACGCCGCTGGAAAGCCGGAGAGCCCGCGTTCCGCCCAGCCTGTACCCCGCACCCACTCCCGAGGGTCGCGTCTTATTTGCCGGCCGGCTGCCGGGGGTGAGGCCTAAATATTAGCGCCTCTTTTCGAACTGTGAGTTTGTGCTTAGGCCGCGGTTTCAATGTTTGCAGCGAAATTGGAAGTGACACCAGAAAAGAGAGGAAGAGAGGGCTTAAGGCCACCCTTACCAAGCTCGCGCTAGTGTTTTTCCCCGAGGGCAGTGAAGTTATACTGAGGCCGCGCCCTCCCACAGGAGTCTTGCCAGAATCCTCAGCCTTTTCCTGCAAAGCCTGCACTGGAGCCTTTCAAGGAGGGTCCAACACCTCGAGTGGCTTTATGCCTGTCTACCCCTTGGCCTCTGGCTAGAAACAGAAGGACTGGTCTGCCTGAGTTTCTCTCGCCCCAGGTGCCCTTCACCTCAGCAGATCACCCCCCTCTTTTCCATCTCTGGACATAACACCTCTGTCGGGGCTGAGGTTGCACGAAGCAGGGCAAGAAACCCCATTAGTAAAAGAGGGAGGGAGAGACAGAGACAGACAGAAGCTGGTGTGTGTGGGGGGCAGGGGGGGCGGCGGTTGTTCTCAGTGCTGGCTGGTCACAAATGATTGATCAGTGATTGATACTTTCCAGGACATAGTCAAAAGCTTAAAATGACAGCATCTGCAACCAGAGGCTAGAAACCAAATTCATTAGCCCGAATCCTGAACTCGAGATAGGCATGGCAAATTCAGTTGCCTTCCTGGATTTCTTCCGTAAGACCTGTAAATACTGAAGTGGAAAAAAAAAAAAAAAAGCCACAGAAGCTTTATTGCAACTATATTGAAAGTCTGGGGAGGAAAACGCCACAGAAGATGCTGTTCTGTTAGGAGACGCTTATTAGGACAATCGAAAACAAAAGATTTCTCTGTTTCAGTATTCTTATTATTATTTTATTTTCTTCCTGAAAATGTGCGAGAAGAGCTCATCTAGGTGGCCTGTGGTTTGTTTGGGAGAGGGGTGGGGAAATCCACTCTGACTATAATTTAAAAGAGAACGAATTCTTAAAATAGAGATGTTGGTGTTGCAGAAAACCCCGCACTACACCCACTATGCGCTCTGAAGACCCGAAGTCCGAAGTGAAGACGTCGGTCACCACTGCAGCTTCTCCTGCGACCAGGCCCAGGGGGTTCCCTGGAGAAATAGTCACAGCCTTGAAAGTAGTATTTAACCCCAAGGAAATCTACTCTTGAGGGCCCTTGCAAAACAATGGACCCCACGTGATCGGGGATGTGGCGGAGGAGGGAGAGTGACATTTCCTACAAGGTGCAGCAAAGGAGGGGACGCGCGTGCCGCTCTCCCGGGTTTCGGATGGCTGCTTGTTTTGTTGTCTCCGAGGCTCAGGTTGGCTGCGTCCAAGAGAGACATTCGGAGACATCCATCTTATTTTGTTTGAAAAGTTACTGGTTCAAGTTGTCAGTGTGTGTGACAGCTCGGAATACAGCTAATTTGCGACCGCCCCTCCTCTCTTCCCTGAGGATCTCCGAGGCAGGGAAGCGGACCCAGTGCCGCCGCAGTCCCGCGCGAGAGCAAAGCAGGGCAGCGTGGGGGCGGGGACCCACGAAGGACGGAGCTTTGTAGAAGACACCGACTCTCGGGATAAAGGCCGACTGGAGAAAAATCTGGCCCGAGTGATGTAAACAGGAGGGAAACCTAGGGCGCCGCCAGCGTTCCAGAAGGCGGGCCTTGCACCCGCGATAATCTGCGGGAGCACCAGCTTCCCTAGGCGCGAGCTCCAGGAGCGCTGTGACCAACTCTCCACGCCTGGTGCCGCTTCGGAGCTGCAGAAGTTAGTGGGAGTTAGAACTCCCTGGAGCCGCGGTTCGAGGTCCCCTACCCTTTGGAGAAGGACGCGCCCGACCAAGCACAGCCCACGCGGCAGCAGCAAACAGTTTGGCGTGGCCGGGGCGTGGCCGAAGGGGCGGGCCACGCCCTCTTTCCCAGTTCCCCTCCACTTCCCGCTCCCATTGGTCGCCAGGATGGCCAATGATCGCTCGGATCGAGGTCCTACCCTGGGTCTGACTCGAAAGCTCCTGCCAAAACTTTGGGAGTTTTTAGAGAGGAGTTTTTTTTTTCTTCTTATTACTTTTTTTTTTCTTTTTAAACTAACGGACTATTATTGTTTTAAATTCATCTGTTAAGGCTTAGCTGTTTGAGTGTTTCTTTCGGTGCCCGGCTCCTGTCTCCCCGGCTTCCCTGGCGTTTGTGGAGCCGCGGCCCCCGCCCGCCTAGCCGCTCCAGCACCCCTCGCTGGCCTACAGCCCGCGGGGAGCGCGGGCGCCGCGCCGCCTTTAAAGTGAGGCCAGGGGCCGAGGCCGTGAGCGGCCGGGATCCGGCCCTCGCCTCCTCCCTCGGTGGCGTTAGGGCTCCCTGGCCTCCCTTCAGTTCGGACGGAGAAGAGTAAGCGGATCATCCCCGGCTGGGCTGCCGCCTCCTCCTGGACTTAGCGCGCCCCTCCCCGCGCACCTACCCACCCACCCGGCCCGGCCAGGCCGCGGCGGCAGCTCCGTGCACCCCGCCAGAATGTTCGCCGCCGGGCTGGCTCCCTTCTACGCGTCCAACTTCAGCCTCTGGTCGGCCGCCTACTGTTCCTCCGCCGGCCCGGGCGGCTGCTCCTTCCCCCTGGACCCCGCCGCCGTCAAGAAACCCTCCTTCTGCATCGCGGACATCCTGCACGCCGGCGTTGGGGAGACGGGGGCGGCTCCGGAGGGTCTGGCGGGGGCCTCGGCCGCTGCCCTCACCGCGCACTTGGGATCGGCTCACCCGCACGCCTCTTTTCAAGCTGCCGCCAGATCCCCGCTTCGACCCACCCCAGTGGTGGCGCCCTCCGAAGTCCCGGCTGGCTTCCCTCCGCGGCTGTCCCCGCTCTCAGCCGCCTACCACCACCATCACCCACAGCAGCCACCGCAGCAGCAGCAACCGCAGCAGCAACAGCCTCCGCCTCCACCCCGGGCTGGAGGCTTGCAGCCCCCGGCCTCCGGGTCGCGGCTGGTCCCGAATCCCCACCATAGCGCTTCCGCCCCGGCCCCCTCCAGCAAGGACCTCAAATTTGGAATTGACCGCATTTTGTCTGCAGAATTTGACCCAAAAGTCAAGGAAGGCAACACACTGAGAGGTAGGTCTTGGGCGAGAGGCTGCAGGCCTCTGACCAGGGCACTGACGCACTCCCCGATCCCTGGGCCATTTGGGATTCCGTTGAGTGTTTTTACAATTAAGGACAAATCGGTAAAATGAGGGAGAAGAAAATGAGTTGTAAGGAGACTATGAAACATTAGGTTTAAAACTCACCTGCTCTACATTAAAAAAAAAAATGGAGGAAGAAGAACCCAGAGATGCTTTAAAAACACATGTCACAGAATCAGCATTCATAAAAACGGTTGGTGTAAATATTAGCTAAAATGACTATCATCTCTCTGTCTCTTTAATCACGTATCTACAAAGAGAACTACATTATTTGGCAGGAAAAGCCCTTTTGGGGAACACTTTCCCGTCCATTGGTCTGATTTCTAGTGAAATTCCACCCAAGGAATATAGATGAACAATATTGACTCTAAACTCCCAAGAGGAGAGAGCAGGGTGAAGGATCCTTTGGAGGGACAGTTTAGGTCTGTGGAATTCTTGGAAGGCACCTGAAAGTGACTTCGTTCAGGCCTCTTTACCTGAAGTCCTTCCTAGCTGTGTGCGTGGACGTGGACCTGTGGGACACACAGGAACATTTCGTGCAGTGCCCCTGGGCCACTGTCAGGAGAGAGGCGCCTCGGCGGCACGGAGACAGAGGTCTCTCACCACTTCCCTTCAGGAAAACGGAACGGAGGGGTGGGGGAGGAGACGAACAAGTCCCAGAGAGTGTGAGTGTGGGTTTGCCGGAGGGGTAACAGCGCTTCTTTTCCCTCGTCCCCAGATCTCACGTCGCTGCTAACCGGCGGGCGGCCCGCGGGGATGCACCTCCCCGCTCTGCAGCCCTCCACCGGCCAGTTCTTCGCGTCTCTAGATCCCATTAACGAGGCTTCTGCCATCCTGAGTCCCCTAAGCTCGAACCCGAGAAATTCAGTTCAGCATCAGTTTCAAGACACCTTTCCAGGTACGGAAACCCTCCTGAGCGACGGCCTAACGGGTAGGTCGACTGCCAAAACACTTAGGACTGGAGTATCACGTGGCCACCGAGGTGTAGCAATCCCGGAGTTGATGCGGGAGGCTACCACGTCCGGAGAGAAACCGAAAGATTTCTCAGTGAGCTAGCTCACTCTTTGGTCGGCTCCCGGGGTTAAGGGGTGGGGAGCCTGGGGAGGGAAGAAACTGTGGGCGAGCGGGTGGGCTGAGGGGGTTTCCCTAGTCTTTTCGCCCGAGAGGGTGGTTTGAAAATGCAGCAAGTGGTGGTGTTATTAACATACACTCATTTTGGAACGACCTCAAACATTTGCCGGAAGGTTCCATCTGCGCCGATGGGCATGGATGCGAGTACACACACACACACACACACACACACACACACACACACAGTGGCTGTCATCTTTAGATCCTTTAGGCCGAGGCGCATTTTCGCCTGCTCTTAGCATGCATTCGGTTTACGTCTTTACTTTGGAATTAATCGATGCAACGCCGGGCTTCTCCACTCCACACTCGCGTTAGGCCTTCCGCCTATGGTCTTAAGAGCCGTACATTTCCTCCTGAGAGAGGCCATTCTGTGTCTGCGTGAAGGGCTTTCAGAGCCGACTGTTAACGTAAAACAAGTTCAGGCATCACGGTGAGCCCCAGGCGCGCAGGCCGCGGACAGGGCACTAACTGGGTCCTCCTGTCTCTCTCTTGCTCCTGCATGGTGGCAGGTCCCTACGCTGTTCTCACGAAGGACACCATGCCGCAGACGTACAAGAGAAAGCGCTCGTGGTCGCGGGCGGTCTTCTCCAACCTGCAGAGGAAGGGTCTGGAGAAAAGGTTTGAGATTCAGAAGTACGTGACCAAGCCAGACCGAAAGCAGCTGGCCGCGATGCTGGGTCTCACCGACGCCCAGGTAAGCCAGCTCTGGCCCCGATGCACAGCCCCTTGGACGGGCAGCAGCTCTCAGCCTAGCCCCAAGGCCCCCTCCGCCGGCTGACTCTCCTTTTGCGGTGGAAACACTAGGTCTCGAATTTCAGGAGACTTCGTGGACTTCTCAATTTGAGACAGGAGAGAGGAAGGGGTGGGGGAGAAGGACGGAAAGAATAGCCCATCCCCAAAGAGGTTTGTCAACAAGCGCTGCGTGTTTATTTTGGCCAACAAGCGAAAGCATGTTGCCGAGAAAGCAAATAGGCAGCAGGAGATAATAATTATATACTCGACTGTAGCACGATTTGCTGTAGGAGGCAGTTTATTTCAGAAGAGATAAAAATCCAAAGTCAAGAGATTGTTGTTGTTTATTTTTTCCCCCTCCTGTCCTCCCTCCCTCCCCCTCCTCCTGCTGCTGCTGGATTGTGAAATCCCCAGTTGTGAGGAAGTGAAAACATTATTTCAAACGGAATTACTTAGCCCCAGTAGGGCAAGAAGTCCATTTGGAGCAGCCACAGTCAGTCCGATTTTCTAACGGCATAATGGGAGGGGGAAGTGAGGAAGAGAAAGAAAAAGAGATTTTCTTAGAATGCCCAAGAGCATTTCACCAGGTTCTGCCTAGTTGAGTTTTTTTTTTTTCCCAAGACAAATCTTCAAATAGCAAATCTATTGTGCCTGAATTCAATATTTTTTTCTTTTCTCAAGTTCAAGACCTTTTTTTTTTTTTTTTTTTTTTTAAGTTTTGAAAATAGAAGAGTCACCGTTCTCGAACACCTCACCACAATGGCCCTTGCTCCCTGGGTGCTTCTGTCCTCCATCACACAACTCCCCTCCCCAGCACACACACTGGAAGAGCCCAGCCGTTTTCCACCAGCTGTGGATGTTATTTTTAAAAGGGAAGCTGGAACTTGTGTGAACGCATTGGGTCCCCCAGGGGATTATATATTTATATAGATTCTCCGCCCCATCCCTACCCCCTTCCTCCACTTTGCACAGGTTTAATTCCAGTGTTCTCTGAGCCCACAGAAGGATTAGTTTATCCTGGGCAGGGGCAGGGCCCTTATCAGCGTCTGAGTACACACATGCCAAGGGAATGCTCTTTTATAGAAGGTCCATTGGTGTTCCACCCCACTGGGATTAACTCTTTGAACCCCCTTCCCCCTTTGTTTTCCACGGTTGCTCCTTAAAAAGAATTGTTTTTGTAGGGACTTGCCTTGGGTAGTGGCAGTAAAGGAGGGGGCCAACTTAGCAGGGATTCTTAACATTGGGTCACCAAACCCTTGAAACTGTGTGCAAAATCTTGGGTATATATGTGCATTTTTCTGGGTCAGGGGTCCATAATTGTAATCAGATTCGTGGGAGGGGGGGTCCTGGCTCAAGTGGGGTTAAGAAGCATCGATTTAGAGCATTGATCCTCCCTAGTTTGAGGGCAAGGTGCAGGGATCTGCCTTTGCAACAGGCATCCAGGTCACTGCAGGCTAGAAGTCGGAGGGCCACATTTTGAGAAACAGTCCTAGTTGCTTCCCTAGGCGAGGATCTCTGGTGATCCTCATGGTTTCCCTGGGCTGCTTCTCGGTCCCTGCTTCTAGCACAGTACTTGGCCTGTGGTAGAGGTGCTGGGGACGACTAGCGACGCTTTCCCGCCTTTGGGAGTGCTCCGGGATGCGCGCAAGTCGGATAGGAGCGAGCCTGCGTCTCACCTCCGTGTCCCTTCTTGTCTCCCGGTGCGGTGCGGCGCGGCGCAGGTGAAGGTGTGGTTCCAGAACCGGCGGATGAAGTGGCGACACTCCAAGGAGGCCCAGGCCCAGAAGGACAAAGACAAGGAGGCTGGCGAGAAACCGTCGGGCGGAGCCCCGGCTGGCGACGGCGAGCAGGAGGAGCGGAGCCCCAGCCGCTCGGAGGGCGAGGCTGAGAGCGAGAGTAGCGACTCCGAGTCTCTGGACATGGCCCCCAGCGACACGGAGCGGACTGAAGGGGCCGAACGGTCTCTGCACCAAACGACGGTCATCAAGGCCTCGGCCGCCGGCGCCCTCCTCGCCGCCAGCAGCGGAGGCAGCGCGGGGAGCGGCGGCGGCGGCGGCGGCGGTTTTAACTTCGGCGTCCTCAGTAGCGGCAGCACCGGCGGCGCCGGGAGCTCCGGCGGCCACGGCAGCGGCAGCGGCGGCGGCGCCTCGGAGCTGCTCCCTGCGCCCCAGCCAGCCCTTGGCAGCGCCCCCAAAAGCCCCGAGCCCGCCCCGGCGCCGCTCGGCGGCCTCTAGACTGGACGAGGTTGGAGGAGACGCGGGGCCCTTCGTGCAGGCTCCCAGCCTTCCAGTGTGGGCTGGATTCTGTGCCTACTTTCCAGTGGCGGCGGGACCAGGGCCGGAGACTCAGCGGCGGAGTCCCAGCTCGCGCATCGCTGCCCCGGCCGGTGCAGCCCACCCCGCCCAGAGCCGAGGGGAATCGGAGTGCCTCTCGCCAGGCTCCCAGCGCCGGCGGAACACTTCTGCCTGGATACAAGCAGCTCGCCCTGTGAAGCGTTGGACTAAACAGTCCTCCCCGCATTAGGGGTCGTGGCGGAAAGACGCGATGCACTTAGGATGCCACAGACTTGTAAATAAAATGTTTACTATGGTTTGTAAAGGCCGCTTGGCTTGCTGGGGCGATGCGGTCGTTAGGGTCTGGAATCTCCGACCCGGACCTTAGCCCCGGGACCCTGCAGGTCCCAGCAGCTGGAGGTGGGGGACTAGAGTTTCGGGGGGACATGCTGCAACCTCAGAGCCACCTTGCTGCAGAGATCGGCGCCGGGGCTTAGGGGTTCCACCAGTTCAGAGGTCTCGTAGGCCGCGCTAAGCACCTCTGATCGGGCAAACCGCAACGCTGAGTGTGGCCTGAGAGCTGAGTCGGCCATAGAATCTGTCAGGCCTGTCGGGCAGATGGCTTCCCCAGCTGGAGTCAGGACGCGAGGAGGGTGCACACCAGCCTTCCGCAGCTCCAGCTTAAGCAGAGTTGGGTGGAGAAGACAGTGGTGTGGGACAGGGTCAGTCTAGCCACAGCTGGTACTAGAGAGGCAATTCCAGCGCAAACTGCCCCTTGCCTGGGGATGGAGTAGGGGGACGCAGCAGGTTTGTGGTGTCTGGAGAAAAGGATAGACAGAATAGACAGATCACAGCGGTTAGGGCTGGAAGCCTGAGCCTGAGATAGCTTTAAAGCTGCTAAAACATTTGCAGGGCAGGATGGTGATCTGTTCAAGGTCCCTTCCCTTGTCCAAGTTTGAGGAGGAGCCCAAACCAGAACTCGGAGCTCCTAGCTCACATTTGGCCAGTGAAGGATCTGCTAAACCGCACACCATCTGCCCCCCATCGGCGTGTACACACACACACACACACACACACACAATCTTCCTTTGCAGTTGGGCCGCTACAGGTGTCCAGTTGAAATCTTACCCCACCCCAAGCTGGGGTGAGATGAAAGGCAGTTTCCCCATCACACTGCAACTGGAATATAGCACATCTATTTTGCCTCCATGTTGCTACTGGGATGGACCATTCCATTTTTTTTCTCTTTTTTTGAAATCTTGAAGCATCAAATCTCTCTCCGAGACACCCATGCCCCCTTCCCTGGAAACCACGAAATGTTCGGAGTTGGTAAAAAGTGATTTCAGGAGATTTTAGATCAAATAGACATTGTGGACAAACCTGATCACCCGGGTCTATATGACACTGAGCTGGGGCAAAGCCACAGGCCTTTTACAGGCCCATCATCCATTATGGGAAGCTGGTTGTCACATGGAACCCGTTGGGGAGAGAGAGTGTTGCTCCTGTGTAGATGCTGAGGCCAGCAAGCCTAGGACCCACTCCAGACCCCTGGCCTTATCGAGAAGGCTCCTAGCAGCTCCCTGGTCTGGCTTAGCTGTTTCCCCATTTTGACCCATTCGTTTGAGCACAAAGACGTCTGTTCTAGACTTCCGGGCCCAAGGGCAGAGTAGAGGCCTCAGATTTAGCCTTCTTTGGCCTGGCTCAGCCGGTCACCTGGGCAAGTCCCAGAGTGCAGCCCAGGGATGCAAGGCTGACTACTCCCTGCTGAAGTGAACCACTCAACCCACCAGTGGAGCTGAACCCCTAGAGAAATGTATGTGCACAGTGGGGAGAGGAACCACTGGGGTGGTCTGGCCTAGGAAAGATGAGAAAGGTAAAGTGCCCCAGAAGGGACCTCAAGTTAAATGGGGACACCAGCCAGCTGTTATCCCTAAATGGAGCATATGTTTTGGGGTGATTGCAGTCTCCACACTTGCTGTGAGTCCCAGCCCTGGGTTAGGATGACTCCTCCTCACCACAGGCTTTGCTACCTGAACTGTAGGAGTCTCTCTGTACCTTTATTTTGCTTTCACTTCCAAAATTCATTTCCTCCCACTACAGAAATACTGAAACCAGGACATCCCAGGAACATCGAATTTCGAGGCACTAGAATTCAGTTCTGGCTGGGAAGGCAAGCTGGGGAGGGGGTGGTGCTTTCTGCACGTCGCAGCTACCCCTCCTCACGAGGCCCACGAGATACTCATGCTCCCAAACCCGCGCTGCATTTTCCTGCCTGGGTCCTGGGCTTTTGAAACTGAAGGAAAACTTTGCCCAGGGACTTCAGGCATGTGATTTCAGGTAGAATTCACCCTTACCCCAGTCAGGGTCCACCAGACCAGAGGGCACGGTGGAGCTGAGGGGCTGGGAATGAAATGGGCCATCGGGAGTCAGGATGCTCCTGGGGTGGGGGTAGTCACAGGAGGCGCCCCTTCCTCAGCCACCCCGGTCTCTCCTTCCTGCATATTTTCCCCGTGAAACATTAGCGGGTCTGTTCCCTGGGCTGTGGAGTTCTTCCACATTTTCATCAGGAACGGAGTATCAAAAGCCCGGGAGAAGTTTAAAGTTCATTTTGAAGGAAAGCTGCCGGGTCGGAGGGTCTGTCTAGGCGGGATGGAAAAGCAGCATTTCGGGCCAGGCCGCGTCATCCCCGGGACTGCTCGCTCGGCCTGTGTAAGGGGATTTTCCCGAGGGCGCTCGATGCTAGCAAGAGTGGCCAGGGAAGCTAGAAATTCTTGAACTAAGACCGAGATTTCGCAGACACGGAAGAAAAGGCCGAGCGCGCCAGGTCCGCGGACCCCAGGCCGGCCCTGGCCCGCAGAGCTGGGGCTTGGACGAGGCGGGTGCGCCCGGGCCCCGGGCTCCAGAGAAGGGCAGAGCCGCGACCCCCGCCCTTACCCCCGCGCCCCCGCCCCAGGCTTCGCCTTTTGCTGAAAGCAGTAATAACTCTTTGCCCAGAGCAGGGCCCCGCCTCGCCAGTTCCGGAGTCCGGGCGGCGCCAAGCCCTCCGAGCAAGGTTACCTCTGCGCAGCTCTGAGCGCGCAGAGGGCGGGCGAGCAGCGCGCGCCTCTCTGGGACTCGAGGGGGATCGGCTACGCCCCTCGGGTGCACGCACGCCATACACACCACTCTTACACACGTAGGTCAAATACAAATATACAGGCCCTCAGAGCACACAGAAACGCAGACGCGGACGGGCTAGTTCAGCACTTTGTGGATAAGCCACGCAAATAAAGTTCCACGTTCTCCTCCAAATGGCAAAGCAAAGTGAGGAGACTCACACCGCCTTCCTCTGCCAGTGTGGGTGCCTGGGGCGCTTGTCTCTAGAAAAGTTTTCTTGAGCCAAGATTCGCTGACTAAGCCACTGAAAGCAGGCGCCGCATTCCCCTGCGCTTGTCAGCCTCAGCCGAGGGTGGGCAGGGGCCGCGATGCCGGGAGTTGTTGGGAGCGTGTAGCCGTCGCCGTCCTGTCCCCACTGAGGCTAAAACTGTCCCATCCTGCGGCACTTCAAGGAGAGGTCTTGCTTCTAACGGAGGCTGTGGCCCGCATACCCTCCAATGAAGATCATCCCTTGTCTCCACCCGCCCCCCTCTCCAGCAAGGATTCGCTCGTATGGTGGAGGTGGGGGGCAGTTGCTCAAACTCCGGTTGTCACAGATCCTTCCAAACTTCAGAGGGAACGAGCGGCTCTGGGATCTTTTTGTGGCCACTCCCTCTAACTAGGGTCTGAAGTGGGGTGTGGGCAAGGGTTCTAGTTTGCGGCCAGCTTGGCGCAGGTGAGCTCTGAGTGCCGGGCTTACTGGTCCCTCCTGCTCTAGGTACCAGAAGCCGACGTACCGGGAAGGTGACCTCGGGTTCTCCCGTAGCCACAGCCTCCGGGAGCTTTGGGGTGCCCTGCAACAGGGGATGTTCTGCGGGCGTTTTAGACTTGCGCTTTAACCTGTTGAGCTTTAACCTATTCCCGGATCTGACCCCACCAAAGTCCTCAAGCAGTGGCGGACTTTAAACAGACTCGGAGTGCAGGATGCGCCTGGCGCAGCTCTGGAGCCAGAAATGAGAAGTCAGAGGCTGAGGTCGACGCACCCTCCTCCGGTTTGCCCGCCCTAGTCTCCCCTCCACCTTCGTCCTTCTTTAAGAAGGAAGAGCTGGTAGAGGGACTGAGAGCTCAGACCTCCCCGTGCGACGCGGTGATACTACTTTAAAGATGCTCGAGAGGGCCCTAAAGGCTCAGGGCCCTCGAATCCCCCCCCCCCCCGTTTAGCCTGGGGTAGGGGTAAGGGGATTGCACACACTGTGGTCTTTGTGAAGATGCAACTGCTGGGTTTTAAGGAGGACTTTAATGGCAGGTGTTCAGCCTGGGGGTGATACACCCCGATTTACTGTGCTTATGTCTGGCTCACAGCCTCACCTTTGAGGTTGTGATGGGATTGGCCGGAGTCCCAAAGACGAACGATCCGCCTTCTCCGCGGCTTCTCACACGCACAGATATTAGAACCTGCAGCGCGCACCCCTGCAGCGGTGCCCTTTGGGAATTCCAACTACTTACACGGGATGTACTTTCTAAGATATCAGTCCACCCGGGTTCTAACGGAGCACAGGCTCTGCCCAGACGGGCTCGAGGGGCCTCTGAGCTTGGAGAATCCCCAGGTCCCTGGGTTCCTTAGCTGCCTTGCCCTCACTCACTTTAGGAACGAAGATTAAATGTCCCCGCAGGTATGATTACTTCATTTTAAAGGGTGAGGCAACGGAGGGCGGGAGTCTTGACGTTTGCCCAAGTTCCTCTAGAGAGTGAGTGCCAGGACTCGGTTGGGCCATGGGGTTAGTGCCTCTGAGGTGCCAAAGAAGGAGAAGGATCCTCTAGGAATCGCAGGCCTGGGCTTCCCCCGGGGTTGACACACCTGCCCTTCAGCCTGCGCCCTCTCCGTACAGGTTTAGCTTTGCTAATAGTGTCTAGGGCCCGGGCCACACCCTGCTCACAGGAGTCTGTGTCATCCTTGGCGCTTTTCCGTTTTCGTCGGTCGTTGCTGATAGTTGGGGTTCTGGGCGGGACGCGGGGTGCGAGGCCTGACGGCGCCTGCCCCACAGCCGCCACGCTGGCTCCTCCCTTCCCTGCCCTTGGACTGGCCCCAGCCGCGGTAGATACTGAGCACCCTTCTTTTGCGCAGTCCACAGATCAAGAACAGCGGCTACATCACCTGGCGCACGCTCAGAGCTCGCGGCTTCGGTGACCCCAACGACTCTTTCTGGGGAGCGGGTATGGGAAGAGGCCGGCGGGTGGAGCGCGGAAGCCTGATCCCAAGCCGGAATAGGGGAACCCAAGCTAGCCCAAGAAGCATTCATTCATTCATTCACCAATTACCGCGAGACCTTGGAAAATTTATCTAATCAATTGGCTTCAGTGTCCTCATCTGTATAGTAGGATATAATCAAAGTTACCTAACTTATAAATTGCTGAGGGTTAATTGCGTTATTAAACGTGAAATGAGAAGAGTGGGTGGCATACAATCAGTGCTGTAGGCTTAGATGTTATTAAATTCATTCACTCGTTTATTCACTGCAGTATTTGAGGTGCTTATTAGTATTTGCACAGTTGGAAAAAAAATGCATGACAATCCTTACTCTCCAGGAAATTAAATCCATACATGGAGGCTCTTTTAATGTGTGCAGTCACAGTGTCCCCCTGGGGTTGGGGAGGGGGAGGGAAAGCCTTTAAGGAGTATCCCAGAGTGCTTGGACCTGCTGCTGGATGACAGCAGGGGTTGCCTCGAAGACCCAGACTTCAGGAGATACCCATTTGCACTTCTTCCTCTTGGTACTCCTGGCACTGTCCTCTGTGCCCACAGCTGTGGTTGGGAGTTTTCCTTGGGAGTTGGAAGGGGACGAAGCTAGAATTTTCTGACACTTTGGCTCTGAGGGAAGCTTAACCAAGTGTCAGGGGTCCAAGGAGGCAAAAATATGTGCCCGCTGCTGAGATCATGTCAGGACACATGGCACTTCAGGAATTTTATTAAGTTCTTAACTAATCGCGTAGAGGGAGGGTGTTCGAAACGGAAATACGATATCAACTGCCCCTTTAAGTGGCGGAAGGCACCCTATGCGCGCGGTTGCAGAAATTCTAGCACCTAGCGCAGCGCTCGGCACAGGGAAGGCTACTCAGAAAATGTTTATTGAATAAACGAATAACACAATTACTGTGGCCCCTGTGGTAATTTATAGTCTCAGTAGAGTCTCAGGAACAATATGATCGCCTGGTTAGCACTGTAAACACAGGAGGACGCTAAGAACAAAGTACAGAGCTACCGACTGGTGACCCCGGGAGATGTGGACTTGGAAGCCACCAAGCATCTGGCTGAGGATACCCAAGTGTCCCCGATACTAAGGCCATCACAGAGCAACGAGAAAACGAATTCACAAGCTGTGCTCAATACAACTGACGAAACGCTGTTCGCGCAAGTTCATCCTAGTGTTGAGCGTAGATGGGCACCGTTGGCCTTATCTTGTAAGTTGAATAACTCGTCCACAGTCACGTTGCTAGCGGTCTACAGAAGGACCAGGACTGAAGCCAAAAGCCTTCTGGGCTTTCTCCGGACCCCACTCTGGCCTGGCCGCGCGGGGCGCTGGGGCTGCGGGAGGATCTCTGGGCGCCGGGAAGGGCAGTGCAGAGCTGGAAAGAAGGGGCGATGAACTGGCTTCAGTGGGTCTGCATCTCGCCTTCTCCGCCTGCTGCGCAGCAGCGCCCGTTTGTTTCGCCGGGTTCCGCAGTTACCCTCACCGCGCCCCCACCCGCAACTCGCCTCAGGAGATTTTCGGGTCAGTGAATTTCAGCCTCACTTTGATTAGTCAGGGCTGTTTATTTGTGTTTGTCGGTATCGGGGTGAAGAGTGCACACCGCATGGTTCCCAGCACGTGATGGGAGCTCAGGAAAGAGCGGATGACGAAATGAACGAGCAAATGAACTAATGCGTGAATAAGACTGCGTTATCTCGCGATCCCCGCAGGCAGTGGTCGCTGCATCCGGCCATTTTCTGGATCCCTCTATGGAGAGAATCACAGGCCGTGCACGCCCTCCAAGGGAGTGCCAGGAGGCTCAGCGCTGATCTCCCCGCCAACCCCTCCCCCAGCGCGCAGACCCGGCTCGAAGCCTCAGGCTTTCGGGGGTCGCCTGACTCCGCCCCGTTCGCCACTCTTTTGGGTCTAGTGGAGGGTCCCGGGTCCTCTGTCTTCGCAGATCCTCAACCCGCCGGCCGAGCACCCAGTCCAAGGTCAGTGTGGGCCCTCGGGCCTCGACGTCGCCGGGGTTGGTCCAGACATCAGCACCGCGCGGGTGGGCAGCGCCCGGGAGATCATCCCTGTAAGGCTGCTTCGGGTCCTCCGCAGCGATCTAAGCCAGACCCCCTTGTCCCCGCCTCCCGCAGAGTCCCCGCTGCTTGTGCTGACCTCTCTTGCGCGCCAAGAGAGGTCAGCACAAGCAGAGGTCAGCACAGGCAGCAAGAGGTTGTGGGTGAACAAATGGGGTGAAAAGCTAGAAAGGAAAGGGGTCAGATACACAGTTTAGACATTGAATGACGAGTGTGATTTAAACTTTCCTATTTACTTCGGTCTTCACTCTCCCTTCTCCTCCTCGCTTGCTTTGGGCATCCCTTTTTTTTTTTTTTTTTTTTCCTTCTCCTCTTCCTGCGCTCGGGTCTTCCGTTGCTTCTGAGATTGTTCAAGGTTCCACTCAGGTCTTGAAGAGGAGCTGGGCCACGCTGGCTCGGTTCTGGGGCGATCAAGGCGGACAACGTAAGGGGCAGGGTGTGTGACTTTAGAGGAGCGACCTGGCCCTTCCAGAGGTGGTGGACTCCAGCCTTGTCTATGAACCAAAATGTACCGAAAGGCAGTGGTTTACTTTATGATTTTAAAAAAGGAATGGGCCCCTAAAAACAACATAAAAGACCCTCAAGGGCCCATCCACCCCAGAGGCATTGTTCAGGAGCCGAGGGCGATGTGTCTGTGACCCACGGGCCACCCGTAGCCTCCCTGTCATCCATCAACGCACGCGCCCATGGTTTGAGCCCCGACTCCGTGCTGGGCGTGTTCTGGTTTAGGGATTGGCGGCGGCTCCGGCTGCAGCGATCTGAAGGCTCCCGGAAGTGTGTCCTCCGAACCAAAAGTTTTAGCAGCCGGAACCTTTCTTTCTCGTCTCTTTCCCACCTTTTTCGGTTTTCCTATCGAAGAAGAATGGTCGTAGGGAGACCCATCCTGCTTACTGAATCCTCTTCCACGATGCCTGTCAGTCAATTTGCTTAGCAACTTGGAGGCAGTTCAGTATCCCCTCTACTTACGTTAGGGGAACATACCTGACACAGAGCAGGGCCACAGTGATCCTGGTAAACAGATTCCCGCTCAAGAAGCGGAAATTGTTATTAAACTATCACCACTACTACCATCATCACACCGCTAATCTCTCCTGGTTGGGGACGCGCCTTTATTTGCGGTTTGAAATCACCCACGGTGGGAGCGTGCAAGTGAAAGTAGAGGAAACAGACACGATCCTCTTCCACTCTTTAAGCGGGAATTGAAAATCTTGTATCTCATTTAACCTTCACAGCAACGCTGGGCGGGAAGACACTATTCTTCCACTCCTAATGAGTAAGAGGTAGAGGTTGGGTAATTTGATCCTGGTACCTACTCAGCTGGCAGGGGGCGTGGCCAAGCCTCTGACTCAGAAACCCACAAGTTTCTTGCTACAATTCCTGAACTGGTGGGCTTCTGTGAGTCACTCTACAAAGAAAAAGTTCAAAGTTCAAAGAAAAGCTTTGCTCTCTTTTTTGATGACCTTTTCGGATCATTCTATCAAATACCCACCTTAAATCGTGAGTGTAGATGCAACCACATAGAAATCTATTAAGAATCCAGTCGCTTCACCCCCAGGGAGAGCGCATTCCGGGTAGGCAGAGGATGACCACCGCGGGAGGTGAGGGCCTACTACAAAAACATCTTTAAGCGACTGGCAGTTGCCACGTGCACTGACTGTTCCCTCTACCTCCAGCTGGACAGACTTGAGCGGTCTTGAACTCAAAGGCGCTTTCCCCTCCGCGCTCAGTCACCTCTTTCTCTTTCCATCCTCTCCTGGCCTCCCCCAGGCCTCGCCTCCTTCCCGCTCCGCTCCCTCTCTCCACCGCAACCTCCTTGGCTGCGGAGAGGAGCCTCCTGCAGGCTGTGGCCGGACTCCTAGCGCTGCTGTGCTGCCCTTGCGGCGACGGGACAGCGAGGCGACCTGGGCAGCCGCCGCCGCCGCTACCAGCAGCGCTCTGCCGCCCGTCTCAGCCACTCGGGCCCGAATGAGGGGCCCGGCGCCAGGAGGCGGCGGGAGGCGGGCGGACCCCGGCTTCGGAGCGCAGCGCTGGGCGGGGCGGGAAATTTATGGTCTGTGTACACTTTCTGGCTCCAGAGGCCCGCGCACCAGCAGGATGGGGCCACACGAGCCGAGGCCGCGAACTGGGGCCGCAGGCGCCTGGCCATGTATGGTGCCCACGAGTCTCTCCTTCCTGCCCCGCTAAGCCCATAAACCTCCCTGGAGGGAGCGGCTGAAAACGAAAGTCCGGGCGGGAGGTGGGCTCAAACCTAGGAAACCTGCTCAGAGGCCTGCGCCGGGGGCGCGTCTATACTGGAGGTTGGGAATCGCGCCCTGGGTGCGGGTGGGATTGTAAGCCCGGTGTAGGGCTGCGTGGTCCGCAGTGCGAACAGGTCACCGGTTCCAGGTGTCGCTTACGCCCGGTGTCACGTCGAGGCCTAGACTCCGTCTTCGGCCCTTCCACCGATGACAGATAAAAGGGCCCATCAAAAAGCCAGATTGTAGAGACACAGACGTAGAGAACAAACATATGGACACCAAGGGGGGAAGGGATGGTGGTGGGATGAATTGGGAGATTGGGATTGATATATATACACTATGTATAAAATAGATAACTAATGGGAACCTACTGTATACGGCAGGGAACTCTACTCAATGCTCTGTGGTGACCTAAACGGGAAGGAAATCCCAAAAACAGGGGGATAAATGTATACGTAGAGCTGATTCACTTTGCTGAACAGCAGAAACTAACACAACATTGTAAAGCAACTATACTCCAATAAAAATTAATTATAAAAATAAAAGCCAGATTGAATGAGAACTGGGTCCTTGGGTGTCAGTGGAGGCACGAAGATGGTCCGCAACCGGCCGGGCAGGCAGGCCAACGCGGGGCGACTAGGTAGAGGTCTGAGCGCTCACACTTCATTGCTGCCTGCTTAGCACCAAATGTGTCCACAGTTTCCCAGGCTGGACCATGCCGACGCACAGGAACTGTGAACACTGAGGCCAGAGCAAGGCAGGTCCTTTTATTCATGTTGTCACCTGGACTGGTGTCTTGCAGTGTAACCACATAACCAAGCCCCTGTAAGGAGAGTTTGGCTTAACACAGTTTAACCAGTAATACCGGGAACAACTTTACAATTGACACGTAGTAAATTGTTGCGTTGCTTCTGTGTCAGGCACTGTTCTAAAAACTTCATATGTATTAACTCACTTGCTTTCTACCAAATTCCAGTTAGGTGATGTCTTACATTATCCTCATTTTACAGATGAGTAAATGGTGGCAAAGAATATTTAATGGACTCATTGAAGGACACGTGGTTAGCAAGTGGGGTCGGGAGTAATTTACATCACCCTCTTTCCATAGCCTACTTTATCTAAATCATCTATAGTACCAATGAAACAAGTATTTATCTCGAGTATTGAGTCATGCAGGTGCGAGGGCGCTGAATTCACACAGAAAGTTAAGAGTCGGTTTTCCCACTCCTAGTGCTCCTGCAGAGGGGTGAGACACTCACCCTGGCGGTGGGAGTTTGGGGCCCTCCAGGTCAGGCGAGCAGGGTGGCAGAGTCCATAAATACCGGCCATCTAGCAGTTACCCGCGGGGCGTGTTAACTGCAGTAGTAATTGTGAGTCTCTCTGACACCGGCTTCTCTCCACCCTCTGCTTTCTTTTGATTTACTGTTGGGCCCGGGTCTCTGTACCTGGAAACTCTCTGAGACCCCAGGCTTGGTTAAAATGCACGCTCCGGGATGCAGAAGGCCACTTAGGCAGGAGTGCCTTGCTATTACAGCGTCTCTCCAAGGACACCTAATTATTCTTGTCAGTGGTTCTTTACTTTGCGTGGGGAAAGTGAAGAGTCGCACCTCCGAAACTTTAGCACCTTGAATTGGGTGCATCCTGGGATAGGGACGTGGTGTTGACAAAGATGGCAATTTATTGGAAAATCGGTGAAGAGGTAGGAGTAAGAGGAGTGGGGTGGAGTATGAAAGAACAGAGTGAAAAAAGAGAGACGAGAAATAGGAGGGAGAAGATGGCAATCAAGAAAATAAGTGGGATTTTGAAGCATTTCTCACATTTTTTTTTTAAAGGGGTGGGCGGGGTTGACACAACTGGTTTGGGGCTGGGCCATAAATTAATAGATTTATTCCTCAATCAGGAAAAAGCCATTAAGATTTTCTTGGCTTCGTCTGTGGGAAAATAATTTCTATGATTGAGTTGCCCCAGAAGACCCTCTGAAGTCCTCTCCTCCCCGCCTGGAACAGCCTTCTCTTTCCTGCCTGCCGGAAGGAGGGGAGAAGGGGAGACCCCAGGGAGAAGAGGCCTTTCCATCTTTTCCAGCATCTTGAATTTCACTTTCTGCGTTTCTTTCTACTTCTTGATTTGATCCTCACTGCCTTGGAGTCTTGGAACCTCAGAGGGAAAATTCTCCTGCAGCAAGCCCGCCACCGTCTCTGCTCTCCTTCCCTTAGGTCCTCTGTGTTGATCCAGACTGGGCCCTTGGTCTCTTGCCTGCCTGCTCTAGCACATTGAGGACTTTGGGTCTATGAGCAAGAGAAACCAACTACGGGGGCAGGGATGAGGCAAAAGTCTCCCTCAAAGGGAGGGTGGAGCCCCAGAGTAGGGTGGATGAAGCATTGTTCCTCCCGAACATGGACGAGCTGAGCTCTTCTTGTCAGTCCTTTAAGACGCCAAGTGTGGTCCCAGGATCCTTAAGGGTCTCTAAGACCTTCTCAGAGAACTCCTGAGGTCAAAACTATTTTCACAATAAAAGGTTATTGACTTTTTTGCCAGTGTACAATGGAGTTTCCCGAAAGTCCCATTAGGCATGGTGATGTCATGGCTCTGATGGCCTGTGGCATGTGTTCATGTTCTAGTACATTTCAAGATGTACTTCTAGCGCACTTAGTTTAATATCTATACCTGTGCTGTGTGGTTATTTACATTCAAATTAATTTAAATGAAATGAAATATTCATTTAAATATTTCAGCCTCACTGATTCATTTCCTCAGCCACAGCCACATTTCCATTGTTCAATAGCCACATGTGGCCAGGGACTCTCACATTGGACAGTGCAGATAAAGAATATTTCCATCATCATAGGAAGTTATTGGACAGAACTAATCTACAGGTAAATATAAATACACACAATCACACAAACAAATGCCCTTTAGCATCCTCAGTTTTTAAGATGGTAAAGAAGATCTGAGGCCAATACTGTTTGAGATTCTTCCCTTACAGTATTTTCAAGGTCACACCTTTGACATAGGCATTGGAACTAGAGAGGCTAAATTTGCGTCTGGACTCTGCACTTACTATCTTCATGATCTTGGTCCATTTTCTTAACTCTGAGCATCAATTCCTGCTTCTGTAAAAAGGGGGTAATAGTTCCTGATAATAAACGGTGGAGAGGCAGTTCATATAGCTGGTCATGAAGAGCATAAACAGAATGGGCTCATAGCTCAGCCCAGCTCAGATGACTCTGGGTTAGTTTGAAAACTTCTCCATGGCTCAGTTTCCTTATCAGGAAATTGGAATAATAATAATAGTAATAATAATAATACCTTACCTATAGGGTTGTTGTAAGAATTGAATTAGGTAAGTGAAAAGCACTCAAGAATGAGTAACTGGCACATTGAAATTACTACTACTGGGGCTTCCCTGGTGGCACAGTGGTTAAGAATCCATCTACCAATGCAGGCAACACGGGTTCGAGCCCTAGTCCGGGAAGATCCCACATGCTGTGGAGCAACTAAAGCTGTGCACCACAACTACTGAGCCCACATGCTGCAACTACTGAAGCCCGCGCGCCTAGAGCCCGTGCTCTGCAACAAGAGAAGCCACCGCAATGAGAAGCCTGTGCACCACAGCGAAGAGTAGCCCCCAGTCACCACAGCTAGAGAAAGCCCGTGCAGCAACAAAGACCCAACACAGCCAAAAATAAATAAATAAAATAAATTTTAAAAAACCCCGAAATTACTACTACATGTGTGTTGGATGATATTATTATTATTATTATTACATATACAAAGTCCAAACCTTACTTGGTGACAATAAAAGTTAATTCTCCTCCCCTTTCAGTTACGTACGCAGACACACACACACACAAAATTGTGGTAAAATACACACAACATAATATTTACCACATTAACCATTTTTAAGTGTACAGTGCGATAGTGTTAAGATACCCAGTTTCCATAATTTTTTCATCTTGCAAAACTGAAATTCTATATCAGTCAAAAAGAACTCCTTATCAGTAATATTTTATGTTGATTGTGAATTAGACTCCAGGCTTTAGAATTTTAGTCGATGCTTTTGACTAAGTAGTAACGATTCCAGTTAAGAAATCAATTAGTCATTCAAAATAGCTGAATTGGTTGGGAAAGGACAGCCAGAGTCCCCCAGATGTAATCAGTCTCCCTTGAATGTGCATTTTCCATTGATTCCTCTGTCTTTAACCCCTTGGATCCCAACAGCCCCCTCCTGACTAAGCACTGAATACAGCCTAGAGGTGAAGATGATGTGATGTTCCCCAAATGACTGCTCATCCTGGTTCTAGGGAGTTAATGATGGCTGGTGGGTTAAGTCACTGAATCTTTGAAATATTTTCCAGGAAGTATCTGAAAGCTTGATGTTACAATAGCAGGTAAAGAAAAATAAGCTCAAGATTAGTCTCTGTTTGCATCTCTAGGGCCTGGTGAAGGTTAATGATCATGAAAAGGACAAAAATCAGAATATATCACGATCCTTTTGGTAGAGTGGGCAGGAGGAGAGAAAAAAATATTCCCTAAAATCATGGTAGTCGCTAAAAAGAATTCAGTGCTTCCTTTGGGTAGTGTTTATCTCTCTCCGAGGATTTAGTTTTCTGCACTTTTTTATTGAAAAAATAAAATTTTCAGTGTGGATTTTCAATCGAAAAATGTTAGATAAATACAATAGCTATACTGTGTAGGATGCTTTCAGATGCAAGTAAAAGAGAACTCAACTTAAGCTAGCATAACCAATGGAGGAGATTTATTGCTTCCCATGATTGAAAAAGTATAGTGGCAGAGTCAGTTTCATGCATGGTTTGATCAAGGCTCTTGTTCTGTTTTCTGTGGGTTTCTCATCTTCTTGCTGTATTCATTTCATACTCAACCTGGCCACTCTCCTGGTATCAAGGCCTCCCTCATAGCTGTACATACTATACTGTGTTGAATAAGAAACTGTCTGTAACCCAGAATTCCCAGAAAAAGGCCTGGTGGGGTTGGCTTAGTTCACACACTCCTTCTTGCTCCAGTCATTATGGTCAGAGGAAGGGAACATCTGCTTGCATTTGCCTAGGTGGCTTCTTTAGTCCTGATCACAGGGACCCCTGAAAGCACATTGGGAGGGAGGGTATTTGGAAAGGAGAACAGAGAAAGGAAACTGAAGAGGCAATACAGGAATCCACTACTGTATGCATCTTCGTTTAGGGCACAGTTAAGTTGTCGTCTTATTGTTCATGATTAAGATCACTTCTTTTGTCGTATAGCTGTGTGCTCTTTGGGTGTAGAAGACAGTGCTTGGCCAAGCTGGAAGGGTATTCAATTGCAGACATCTTTCCAGCCTTGAGATGATGGCTCTTTTTTTCACATCTTTAACATTGTTCCCATTGTCAATGATTCCCATGTTGTGTTCTTATCTTATAGATGCTGTGACTTATCTAATTCATCTTGGATATTTGTTAAAATCCAGATTCTTACTGCTTGTCTGCTGGGTTCTGCCTTGCTAGGTCTTGGATAAGGTGATGACTAGATATTTAACAAGGTATCTAGGTGATTCCTATTATCAGGCTAGTTTAAGAGGTAGTAAACTAAAATTGGTTGTGCTTTTTCTCTTTGCATTGGCTGCTGGGGAGCTCAGCGGGCTAATTCCTGAAAAGTGTTCAGGGCTGTATGGTGTGAATTTTGCATACTAATATTAGTCTTGGCAGCATTTTTCTTTTATCCATGTTTTCTTTCTTTCTTTTCTCTGTTTTCTTTCTTTTCTCAGTGAACAGGATCTTATTGTACCATATATTTTTTGATATTCTATCTTAAATTCTTTTTGAATGCAGTAGAATATATCAGATAGGATTCTGGCAGGAAACAGAAGACACACTCAGCAGATTTTTGAAGAGACTTTTTCAACAGGGACTATTTACTGTGGTGCGGACAGGATTCAGGGAATCCACAAGAGATGTGGAGGATCTAGTAACAGGTGGGAAACCATTCTGATCCCAGGTCTAAGGATTGGGGAGGTGTACTTATTTCCTAGAGCTACCGTCACAAATTACTAGAAACTGAGTGACTTCAACAACAGAAATTTATTCTGTTACACTTCTAGAGACCAGACGTGTGAAATGAGTTTCCTTGGGCTAACATCAAGGTGTTGGCAGGGCTGGTTCCTTCTGGAAGGGTGCAGGAGGAAAACCCATCCATTGCCTCTTTCAGCTTCTGGTGGCTGCTGGCGTTCCTTGGCTTGCATCTGTGTCACTCCAATCTCTGCTTTTCTGGTCACACAGCTTTCCTTCTGCGTCAAATTTCCCTCTGCCTTCCTCTTACGGCACACTTGTTGCATTTAGTGCCCGTCCAGATAATCTAAGATAATCTCCCATTTCAAGATCCTTAATCACATCTGCAAAGTCCCTAATGCCATAGAAAGTAGCATTCACAGGTTCCAGGGATTAGAAACTAGTTATCTTCGGGGGCCATTATTCAGTCTCCCACACAAAGAATGGTGCTACTGGAGCCCAGAGCTGGCGAAGAGAGCACACTCCGCTGTGGCTGTAGGTAAAAGGCACGGCCACCTTCACAGTGTTGTCCCCTGTCCCTGGAGGGAGGAGGAGGAAGAAATACTCTCACCTCTGTTTTCTCTCCCCCGCACCCCTGCCCTGACCTCCTGCTGCTGCATCCCATCAGCTAAGCACGGAGATAAGATTCACAGGAGTCAGCTCCTTGGGTACAGGGCAGGGCAGAGCAGAGAGAACGGGTCTGGAGAATAACCAGCCTGCAAGTGCACTGAAGTACCAGCCCACCGCTGAGCTGCGGGCGGGATTGCGGTCCTGATCCCTGAGCTGTGTTTCTCAGAGGAGGGTCCCGGGCCAGAGTTAGCTGCTCAGACACATGCTCCAGCGTTTCCATGGAAATCTTGAGTCCGGGCCCTTCCAGTTAAGAGGAGATGGCCTGAGAGATTTGAGGCCGAGTCTCAGTCAGGTTTTGGGTTTCTCTTTGTTATCCCCAGTGCCCTAGTCTGAGGTAGCAAAAGGCTGTTGGGTTGACATTAAAGGGACTGAGCGGTAAAAGGATCCTGGGAGTTCAGGAAACCACACTCTGAAATCAGCACCGGTCCTCTCTCTCCAGCAAGTTTCAGTCCCAGGAAATTATGCTGCCTATCTTGTCTGCAGGAACCCATGCTGTTCTGAAGACTGGCAGTGGCATTCTGATACCCTACATACCGTAGCTGCCATCTCCATAGAGAAATTTAAAGCCAAGCTTGGATCAGCAAGAGGCTGGGGCCAGGCCTGGGTGACGGTGCACGAGCCCATGGGGCTGCAGCCATCTGTAGCACAGGTCCAACCCACCCATTTCACAGCTTCTCTTTCCCTTTGCCACTCCCTAACAGGTACGCTCCTCCCTTCCTCTCCCAGGGTCCACCTCTCAGCCAGGCCCACGGCCAGCAATTCTGCCCTTTTTCTCCTCCCCCACTGCTCCCCCCGCTGAGACTTGGTCAACCCTTCCTGGCACACTGGCTGAGATTGACATCAGGTGTTTTGGGAAGCTCCCATGTACAAATTCCCGCCTTCTAATGATCGCCCTGATTTTTTTTTTTTTTTATGGACATTTGAAACTAAAGACAAAACCAGCTGCTTCTTGAGGAGAAAAAAGCAAAACATGAAAAGAATCTCCCATATAACCCACTGCCCCCCAAATCCCAAGCCAATAAAATGAGTCTAACCAATAATTCAACCTCCCTGCCTCGTTCACTGGCAAAGCAGCTTGCAAAGCAGCACAGCAGGGAACGCTCATTGACAAGAAATTTATCATTAGTAATTTTATTAGGTTTAATGTAGCCAACAGGGGCTACTGACAGTTGCAGTATTCTTTTTCCTGAGGGATATTTCCCCCCGAAAAAGGACAAATATTCTGTAGTACTGCCATTTAATCGTCTTTGTAATTTAGTGTAGGTTGGTTGAATGACAAACTTTTCAAAATGCCATCTCTGAGAAAGGATTCCACAGTTGGTAATCTATACAAATTTGCCACTTGTATCTTTCTTTTAAAAATTTCTCAGGGCTTAGAAGCGTAGCTACCATAATTATTGTAATAATCCTCTAAAGGAGACATCCATCCGTCATGGTTGAAAGCAATTACTTTTTAGTAGGAACGTTTTACAGTGTCTTGTTTGGACAGAAAAGGCCATCCATTAGTTGGTAATTTAAGCTAGTTACTTAAAGTCAGGCAATTAGGTTAATGAGACAGTTGGTCTTTTGAAGTCAATGGGGAACAGCGATGAGCTCACCACTCCTCAAGAAGACATTAAATCAATTTGGTGTAAAAGGTAGAGGGGCATCCTTCCCTCCTACAGTTTCAAGGGAAGATCATGCACACACAGATTTAGCTCCAAGCATGGCAATCAGGTGGTGGGCCCCTAAGTCTCTCTGGCAACCACCATACGATGGAGGAAGAAACGACAGCTGCTCCAGCTATTGCTGGGCAAGATGACAGGCCTGGATTAGGCCTTTTGTGGAGGCCAGCAACCCTTGAGGGAGCAGCCCCAGGCCCTGACATGACAGGACCATGGACACATGGAATGCCCCCAAATGAAGCAGATGGAATTGCTGATAAATGAGTTGAAATGGTAGAGGTCCCTATCGTGAGAGCCGGCTGGATTTACTGGAGAGCCGCTCCATGGAGGGGCAATTTCAGGGCGGCCAGGCTGCCTTTAGATGTTAATCAGAGGCATTCATATGTTCTGTCATTCACCCTTCAAAGGAAGGTGTCAGATGTCTCGATGAAATGCCTCTCCCGCTAACTCAGACATGGGGAATCAGCCACCCCGTTGATAAATGACTCAGGGCGAATCGATAGAGTGAGGGTCAGGCTTGGCTAGACCCATGGTCACAGGGCAGGAGTAATTATGTCATAATCAGTCTGTGGGGCAGAGCCCAGCCAAGGTCATGGTCCATGTTTGAAGGCAACATCTGGAATTGGGGGGGCTGGAGATTATAAAGGATGAGAGTATGGGGGGGGTGAGGAACTCAAGAGGACTGAACTCTGATGGCAGCCAGCCCTTGCCAAATCCTCTGACTGCAATAGTCCAGCAGCCACCGCATATAGCTGTTGGGATGTAAGTGGCATCAGAACTGCATAATGATATTATTGGTGCCTGCAAAGGATGAGTGGTTTAATCGTTTGGGAGGTCTTCTGGCAGAACTGGGCTGAAGGGAAGGGTATGCTCTACGGAGAGAAAATATTGGTGCTGTCATGCAGAAACAAGGTTGACTTTGAAGTCTACCACTGGGAGGAATCACTGTTCTTTTTTTTTTTTTTAACATCTTTATTGGAGTATAATTGCTTTACAATGGTGTGTTAGTTTCTCCTTTATAACAAAGTGAATCAGTTATACATATACATATGTTCCCATATCTCTTCCCTCTTGCATCTTCCTCCCTCCCTCCCACCCTCCCTATCCCACCCCTCTAGGTGGAGGGACCACTATTCTGAGACTGATTTTTCTGTTGCATCCCTCCTGCCTCTGCCCCTGCCTCGGTGACCTTTCACACCCTGCAGAAGAGCAGAATAGAGACACCATTAGGACTCTCTAGATTTGGGGAGATAGGATTCTTTGCTTCATAATGCTGCTAGCAGGGACAGGTGGGTGGAGACATAGGAAAATCCCTGCATTCAGGATGTTTCTACGGCACCTCCACAGAACATGTGTCTTCTTTCCCATCCAGTTGTTCCTTTTAACCTGATGTCACCTGGATCATATGGAAGAGCCCATTGTGATTGTGTAGGCTCTGGGTCCTCCTAAGGTTAGTCCTTCCTGCCTGAGCCCTTCGTGGTTTGGCTTCTCTTTGTTGAAGTTAGAGAATCAGGGTGAGGTCTCCCCTCATTTCAAAAACTGAGTCTATGAAACAATTGTGCATGGCCTTGGTCTGTCTTGGCCAGCCGTGTGATTGAAGCACCATACCCAGTTCAGTTCCTAAGGCTGGTCAACACATGACAGTATACTCAGAGTGTACAGTGTAGAATGTGGGGCAGGGTAATTTGGATTTGCAAAAGCCTAGGTGAGATGTATGTGTAGGGCAAAGGGGTTTGCACTGGGCAAAGTCAGCTTGCTAAGGTGGTACTAGACTGGTCAGCCTTACTAGCCAGGACCAAAGGAGTGTCAGAAGCAAACTTCTGGGCAACTGAGATGGGAAATTCTAGGGAGGTGTCTCTTCTCCTGAGTGTCTTCATTTCTAGGCTATTCAGAACCACTTGGATGGGGGCTTTTGGACATTCTATTAATTTCACCTTAAATATTTATTTCTTACACACTTTTAATGTGCCAGGCACTGCCTTAGGTCCTGGGGAAATGGTAATGAACAAAGGAAACATTGTTTCTTCTTTTGTGGAACTTGGAGTCAAAAGTAGATGCAGACAGGAGAACAAGTAATTATGATGTGATGTAACAGTACATGCTAAAATAAGAGGATTTTGGGGTCCTGGAATGGGGTCACAGAAGGCTTTTTGGAAGAAGCCCTGTCTCAAATGGGACTCTTGAGGTGCTTTTCAGGCAAGAGGAGAATTATCTTCAAAGACCTGGAAGAAAGAGACGGTGTTGTACGTCTCAGAATATGCGTGGCCAGAATGTAGAGTAAGGGGTGCAGAGTGGAGAGCTGGGTAGGCACTTTGCTGCACAACCCAACCCCAGATCATTACCAGATGGGGAAGCCAACTTCACAGGGATGTAAGGTGCTTCCTCCAGGCACTGGGCTCTGAGCTAGGAATTATGGGGACACCAGATGAGCAAGCCAGAACTGCTGTCTTCAGGAGATTTCCTCTGCCTATGACCTCTATGCCTGAGGAGGAACACATTTCCACCCTTTTCTGAGGCTTTTTGTCACAATGGTCTTACACGGTTGCTTCTAAAATCTTCTGCCCATGAAATCAAGTCCCGACTCAAAAGGAGGACACCCACAGGTTAGAGATGCCGTGCTTGAGTACCGACAGCTGGCTGTCCTGGGATAGGTGCCCTGCAGAGCGGGGGACCTGTACCCAGCCACTCACGTTCTCTCTTATTTTCTTCTGTGATCAAAGGTCCTAAAGGCTTAAAAGGCTGGGTTGTGCCAAAGGATCCAGCTGACATTATGTGTCACGCTGTGCTCTCCAAGACCTTTCTCTTTTGCTTCAAAGATTTTCCCCACAACTTGCACAGGAAATTGTTTTTCCTTCTTTCTAATCAGCCCACATCCTTTTTCCTTTTCCCCCTTACATTTCAAACTAAGATGTACCTCTTCCAGGAAGTTTGCCCTGATTAATTCTGTCCATCACCCTGGCATCTCCAGTGGCCTCTATCCAACATATAATTGATGTATTTTAAGTATGAGGCTTTCCATCATTTCTGAATTTTGGTTTTGTGCTTTCCTGAGTTGGGGTTGTATTTTCACCTTTTGTGCTATCCTGAGTTGGGGTTGTATTTTCACCTTTTGTGCTTTCCTGAGTTGGGGTTGTATTTTCACCTTTGCTGCTGCTTATACAGTTTTGAGACCCGTACACCAGGTGGTAGTAGTTTCCTCATGCTCTGATTATACATTCTGAATAATTTGCAGAGGAGGAAAATTGAAGGGGAGAACTAGTTTTAAGGCGAGTACCTACTATGTGCCAGGTCTTTGTACCATAGCTAATTTAATCATAAGAAATAATCTACATGAGGTAGATATTATTGTTTTCATTCTTCCAGTTAAGGAAATTGAATTTTGGGAGAAGTAAAGTAACTTCCCCAAACTCACACCATCCTTTGTGTTGAAGCTGGAATTGGTATCTGGGTTTGATCTCCCCAGCTTGGTGTATATGATGAAACATGACGATTTTCTCTATCTGATTACAAAAATATTGGGTTGGCCAAAAAAGCTCGTTTGGGTTTTTCTGTAAGATGTTACAGGAAACACAAACGAACATTTTTGGCCAACCCAATAATAATGAAATCAACCATTTCAAAGAGGAACTGTTCTAACAACACCTCTGGGATAATTTGGTATCTTCCTCACTAATTCTTATATTATAATAATCCAGAATATTTGTAGATGGGCAAAAAACTGGCTTGGACAATATTTCTCAGCACTGACCACTTTTTTTCTCCCTCATCAATCATTTCCAACTTAAGTGTTCGGATGATTTGCCAGGATCTCTAGGAAGACCTTTATGTGCTACTGAGACTTGGAGAGGTTTGGGAAAGGGTCCAATTAGGACTTTAAGTCAGGAGTTAAGGTCCTGTGATTCAAAGGGTCAGAAATAGTGAAAGACTTGGGGGCTAGGATGTGATGCGGGAGGGTATCCCAAGTCTTAGGGGCAAGCCCACGGTCTCAGGATTTGCATTCGAGGCAGAAGAAAGAGATCGCTTAGTCTCTAAGGTCAAAGAGGAGGTGCTAGGAGGTGGGCAGCGGAGAGGGTAACACAGACATGCCTTTGCTCTCAGAGTTGGAGGGGAATGGTTTGACTTTTGCCCTGGGGTCTAGTGGTTGTGACAGGTCATGGAGCTCAGACTCCCTGGGGCAGGAGCTCAGACTCCCTGGGGCAGGTCCTATTTTGCTGGCTTTTTCATTGGGATTCCTGAAAGTACCAGGCAGAGAAAGGAGGGCTGGGTATAGGGCAGGGAGAAGGAGAGCAGGAAGGAGGCTGTGTGATATTTTCCTTCTCCTTTTTTAATTTGCTCCTCTTTTCCTTTACCGCATATGCCAGATAAAAAGCTGCAGCAGCAAGAAAAGAAAGCGCTTTTGAAGTGTCTAATATCCCAAAAGTGTATATTTCCCAACTAACATACACAATATACATATACAACCAAGTTCTCTGAAATTTCTATTTTTTTTTTTCTAATTTGCCATATTGCTTTTTTTAAGGGAGGCATTCCCCTGTCCAATGAGTTGAAAGCTGGGAGACTTGAGTTCTAGACCCAGTGCTCCAGGTAGTGGGAAATATTTCTTGAAGAATTGATACGGCTCTTCTCCCCTCTGGGTTTCAGTTCTCCCATGTGTGAAATAAAGGGTTGGAGTAAAGGCTGTTTCACTCCTCCTCTGTTTACTTGGCTGTGCTATGGCCTCCATTCAATGTATTCAACAGATCCATGCCACCACCAGGCACTGCTTTTTCTGGGTTGGTTCATGTAGTGCTTCAATAATCAGAATAATTCAGCTTCCTCTAGTGGAACTTGCTTCACAGTTAAAGATAATTTTCTAGATCTCCTGCCTGGATTATCTTGCCCATCCCCAGTTCTTGCACCATGTTTCCATGAACAAATTGTGTCATTTCTCTTGTGGACACCTTCCTCATGTCTTTGGTTCTTCTCTAACCAGGGAGATAAAGTATATATGTATGTATATATGTATGTACATATGCATTTATATGTATGTATGTATAGATGTATGTATGCATGCATGCATGTGTATGTATTCATTAATTAATTCATTCATTTTTTGCAGTTATGTTTTCCATCTCATAGCAGGAATGTCTGTGATTCTCGTTTCTTCCCTGTCATTGGCCGTGAGGTCCTATTTTGCTGGCTTTTTCACTGGGATTCCTGAAAGTACCAGGGAGGAGCAGCTACCTCCTGGCAGGAGTACTGCAGTGACCGTGCACCGGCTTCTGCGTCAGGTGGCGGGGGGATGAGATGAATTGGACGTGGTGCTCAGAGCACAGTGGAGGAGATGGACGAGCAGACAGCAGATTGTAACACAATCAGTAGGTGCCATGGGGGTATATGTAGTGAGTGTGCGCCCCGGGAACCCTGATGAGGGGCAGTGGAATTCGCGTGGGCTGTGCGGGAGCAGGCAGGACAATGATGGCTTCAGGGCAGCGGCTTTGGCTCTGGGCCCCAGAGGATGCCAGTCACTACTGACTGGGTGGATAACGTGGAGAAAGGTGTGCAGGTCACCTGAGAAGTGTGATTAAAGCCCGCGGCTTAGAGTTCGGGTGTCTCTGTCATGATAGTAGGTGGGACAAAACTAGATCTGTATTATGAGCTTGTCTCATGTTCTGTCAAAGAGATCATCCTGTAATAAGACATCGTTCAGAGAAGAAATATTTATTGAGCATGGAACAGCTGTATTTTCAGGTCCCCTTGCCAGTCCCTGGCATCATGTGAAGGAGGAGGGCTCCCAGGTGATGATGAAATGCCAGAGACCAGTTTGTCAGTTCTGGCTGAGCTACGACCTCCTGCCTGGCTTGGCTCTTCCATAAGGCTTTTTTTTTTAAAATAATTTCTTTTTTTAAAAATAATTAATTAATTAATTAACTTATTATTTTTATTTATGGCTGTGTTGGGTCTTCGTTTCTGTGCGAGGGCTTCCTCCAGTTGCGGCGAGCGGGGGCCACTCTTCATCGCGGTGCGCGGGCCTCTCACTGTCGCGGCCTCTCTTGTTGCGGAGCACAGGCTCCAGACGCGCAGGCTCAGTAGTTGTGGCTCACGGGGCTTAGTTGCTCCGCGGCATGTGGGACCTTCCCAGACCAGGGCTCGAACCCGTGTCCCCTGCCCTGGCAGGCAGACTCTCAACCATTGCGCTACCAGGGGCACCACCAGGGAAGCCCCTTCCGTAAGGCTTTGAGTCAGACTGTACTCAGCCCTGCCCCATCCTGGGCTCTCTACGGATGCTGCTCAGAGGGTGCCCCCTTCCCTAGGAGGGGGAGGGGCAGGTACGTAGCTGCAAGCAGAGGCGGACAGGGCCCAGGAGAATCCTTGAGGGGCACTGGCAGTGCTAGAAACTGGGGCTGTGCAGTGGCTGGAGCAGGCCCTCAGGCCTCTGGCCCCCAGGGTCACAGTGCTTGGGTCAACGGGACTCACAGGCACGTGCTTCAGACTTAGTTTCGCGTGAGGGGCCAAAGTGTGTAGTGAAGCCAGCAGCCCGGCAGTTACTATTTCTTCCTTGGACTTAGCACTTAGACACTCTGAGCCCCAGTTTGCCAGTTTGTCCCTCGGAGTGTTCTTATGCAGTTATACAAGGTAGTGTTTGTATAACGGGTTGTGGCTATGGAACCCCTTGATCAAGGGGTTTGCTGTTTTCATTAACAGAATTTGTTCAAAAAATTATTATTGATGCATATGAATTATTTTGTTAGCGTTATATCTTTGCGAGGGCTGTCTGTGTCAATATTGTAAAGTGACTAGGAGCTAATTCGCATGACTTGAATTACTACTGAGAACAGCACACTCCTGGGCTTCTGATACTGGAGTAAGAGAGGTTGTCAGTATTTCTCCCATGTAAAAATAACAATTTTTGATTATAATACATATAATTCACAGAAAAATTTGGAAACTTCAGAGTAGACAAAAAAATAATTCCATGCTGCCGTTACCTCACTACCAAATTCCATTTTATAACAAGATGCTTATCCAATTCCATGACATGCTTGCTTTGCTTGTTTTACTTAATACTTGTGGGGAGCATTTCCTTGTAACAATATTTGCTCTGTAACAACACTCACAGATAAGCTATTAATTTAGGTTCCAATTTAAATCAATTAAAATTCCAATTTTAATTCTCATACATAATGCCACAAAAAGCATATTTATGGAAAGCTTGGTATTCATCTTAGAAGTATCTCCTTAGGGTAAATTTTTAAAATAATACTACAGATCAAAGGTTTACTGTTTTTTTTTTCTTTCTTTCTTTATTTGCTGTGAAGTTTTGTTTTCTGATTTCTGGTACCAATAGGAGCTTATGGGTAGCACAATTTTCTAACTTCTTCCAAACGCTTGATAAAACGAAAAACATCTTTGCCAATATGGTAGGCAAAAAATGGCAATGGGGATCTCATTTCAATTTGAATATCTTTTGTTACCAGTAAGGTTCTATATTTTCATAAGTTTATTTATTATTGGTATTTTCCCCTCAGGCAATTTTGGATTAATGTCCTCTGCACATTTTTTATTGTTTTTTTTTGTTTTCTTTCATGAATGCTTGTAAGATTCCTATATAGATTAAGGCAGTGACTCTTTGAATGCAAATATTTTTTCCAGTGTTATTTCTCTCTTAAATTTTTTATGATGGCTTTTTATATTCAGAAAATGTAAAATTTTATGTATTCAAGCATTTCATCTTTTTCCTTTATGTTCTGCCTTACAAAATTCTTCCAAAGCTGACATTATAGAAAAATGTTCATGGATATGTTCTTCAGATATTTTTATGGATTCAATAATTATTTACTTTGTAATGTAGTGAACTGTCATTCCCCTGAAATTTAATTGGTGTGTTGTACCAGGAATCTTATTTGTTTTTTTCAAATAATTATTAGATTATTATCACTTATTGAATAATTATCTTTCCTTCACTGACTTGAAATGTAACCTTTAAGTGATTCTATTTTTAAATAGGGAAACTATCTTCATTGCAGAAACGCGTATCTAACTTGTTCAATTTTATGAAAAAGAACATGTTTTTAGTTGTTAAGGTGTATGGAAATAGTGAGAACAGTTCTGAGAAAAGAGGCAGAGTAATAGTAATAGCGATAGTAATGTATCAATAGAACCAAGTGGTTATCTGCAAGTAAAAGATTCAAAGTTCTACTTCAATGGTTTTGTTAAGTTCATCACACTAAGGTATGTCTGTTTGGAGTACACTCTTTTCTTCCTTCTTTTCTTTATCCTAGCAAACATTTATTAAGTGATTATTTCTGGACTAGATTCCAAAGAGGACTCAAACATAAATATGGTCTCTGTCCTTGAGTTTCTCATCATCTGGTCAGGGAGCATATTAGCTGGGAATGCTTTTAGCTCCAGTAAACAAAATACTCAGCTAAAAATGGCTTAAACTGGAAGTATGGCTTAAGCTAGAAGTACGCTTACTGAGGCTAGCTTTGTAGCTTAAAGATGTCAAGTCTCTGAGTTGTCATCTCTTTGTATTGCTTGGCCTTCTTCCTCATTGTTGCAAAAAAGCTGCAGCTGCTGTAATCATTTTGCCCTCACCCGTCCATGTTCCAAAGCAGAGGAAATGGGCAAAGTGAGGCAAGAGAGCCTCCCCTCACAATGCCTCCCTCTTATCATGAAGAAAAGTCTTTCCTGAAAGCCTCTAGCAGACTTCTTTCATCCCATGGGTCAGAAATAGGGCACATGTCCATCCTTAGACCAGAAGCTGGGTCCACTTCTGGAGACCACCACATCTCCAGCCAGTGCTGAACAAAATTCTGGTTCTGTGAATAAGGAAAGAGGGAAGAATGACTTTTGAGGAGCTGAGCAATGGTGTTTGCCACAGAGGGATAGTCACTCATACACAGGTGTGTGCGTGTGTGTGTGTATATATATATACTGAAATATATACGTATTTATGTATAAAATATGTACATATATATATATACTAAAATATATACTAAAGTAAAATAAGTGCTAGTAGAAGTATTCTAACATCTCTTTACTACCTTGATAAACCTAACCTCTCTGAGTCTCAGTTTTCTCATCTGTAAAGTGGAGAAATGAATACTTGTCCTGCTCACATCCAGGACTATGTGAGAGTCACATTTCAGATGAGTGCTTTGTGAACCAGATGGCATTAAATACCTATTGGTTTTTCAACGTGAATGTTGTCCTTGTTGGGGGCCAGCTATGTGGTTCTGCTGATTTGTAGTTTGGTATAGTCAGTGGGCCTGGAGGTAGGGCAGAGGGCAGGGCCTCAAGGAAGCTGGGACCAGGGTCAGTTCAGGCCTAAAGCTGGGACACTGAGGAGGGTCCGGAAGCCCCTCATTACATGTCTGTGCATAGATCCTGAGCCAGACCAGGACTTGGGAAAGCAAAGACTTTCCTCTTACTGTGGTCTGTGTTTGGGGGCAGTGCTTTTCGATGCTGGGATTTCTTAGACTTCAGTGTGGGAAGGCAGATACTTAGAAAATATCCCACAGAGAGAATCCACGGTGGATGCTGATCAAGAGGAATTCACATGCCTCTACTTGATGCTTTGTCTTTTGGGCAGAGGGTGGGCTGGTGAGTAGAAACCACCCGCCCCAGAGACAGCCTGAGGCAGGTGCTCCTTCCACGGGCTGACGGAGGTGGCGGCACAAGACTTGCTTCTCTCAGGCAAAGAGCTCTAGCTCAGCCTTTCAAAACAACTTGGACAGGAGGAAAAATTGAGTTAGTTGGAATGGGAGGTCGGTCAGGGGAGGACTTGAAGGGGGACCTTGGTGATTAAGTTCAACCGTTTCCTTTTTGTGGGTGTGGGAGAGAAATATTTCTGAATTTGCCCTGACCTTTTAAACTTTAGCCTGCTTGCTAAGCTGGTTGAAGCCCAAGTTCCTCTTCTAACCACAAAAGTCCTTTGCTTTCTCCCTGGAAATGTGGAGCCTTGCCATTACCCACATCTGCCAGAAACTCCCCTCTGTAAACCTTTCTTGAACCTTGGTCCACGTTTAACCAACCCGCTTCCATTTACTGAGGCAGCTTGGTAAACAGATGGCTCTGGGCACAGTTAATAATCTTGTCATTTTTACCTCGTGGTCTTTTCTATCTACCTCACCCATCCAGTTAAATTAAATTGCCATCAGGCTCTTCCTTACCAGGGTGAAGATTAATGGGCCTTCAGCTGTCCTCTTAGAACACATGCAGTCGTCACGTCCTGAAGAGAAATGCAGGGGCTAATAAATTACGAGCTGTCATCATAGAAGATGGTGGGCGACTCCAGAGTCTTCTCAATTCACAGGGGTTTGAACTGGGTGCAGGCAGGGTCGAGGATGGGCATCTTGTATAGACATCTGTTAACGCTGTTGCTTCTGAGAGATGCAGAGGAGGTTGGGACTCGGGGACCATGGGAAGGGCATGGCCAGTGAGCAGTTTCTCCTGGGGACACGCTGGGAGTGTTGGAGCAGGTGGGTCTTTTCCCAGAATGGATGGTTTTCTAGTGGTTTCTAGGGAGCTGCCACTCATTACCTGGGAAAACGCAGCTTCATCTGCTGTCCTAAGGACTTGTCTTCTAATTCCTCAGAAGGCTTGTGCCCTCTGCCTGTTGAATATAGCTTTCTAGGCCATGTCAACTGGTTATATCTTGAGCCCTCACTTAGCACCTATGGGATTCCCTGGAGATTTCCTTCCAAATTATCATAGCGCAAGCTCCAATTAGGCTTGAAAAATGTGTGGAGGTCTCAAAGTACTCGTGATGTAAATGTCCTCCCAGCACTCAGGCAGCCCCACCCTCTTCTGCTGGCTAGTTGCTGGGAAGGCTTGCAGTCATCGGCAGAAGGAAACTCAATTCCTTATTCTCTGTTATAACAGACTAGATTTACATTGCATTTGTTCATTCTTCTATTGATGGATGGAGTTCTAAAAAGCCATACAACTGTTTTAAAATAGACATCTTATTGATATCAAATATCCTTTCTGATGTCCCCTAGAAGTATGATCAAGAGAACAGTTGGCAAAGCAATTCCCTTGATCCAGTCTATACAGTTGAATGCTTTTCCTCATTTCCTCCCTTGATTGTTGAGTCTCAGGGAAACACTGACCTTGCTAATGACATTCTCTCTGTTCTTGGAACCATTTCCTCTGCTGGTTGGATCCCTCCAAAGGGGAAGCTGCTTCCAGGAACCAGCAGGGAAGTGGGCCTCATGAAGCTGAGGAACCAATAGCTATCATCTCATCTTTTACCCATTTGTTTTTACCCAATGAATCAATGCCATTATGATACCATAGAATTTTAGTTAGGATGATGCACATATATTCTGAAGAGCTGTGTGATTCAGTTTCTTTTGACCTTCAGTTTCTTCATATGTGAAATGAAGACACAAATGACCAGCCTTATTGCTTTCATAGTTTGGGTAAAAAGTTACGAAAATCATGGTGTTCAGGACTAGTGATATGAACGGAGATCTTGCTGACTTGTCTTCAGTTCAATGGGTGAGTGGCATCTACATAGCTTGTTACATTGTACAGGGTATTTAATATGCTTGTCTATTGCTAGTTCCTACACTATGTGTTCATTGTAGGTATAACTGTTTTACTCTCTTTACCAAGGATAGTAATAATAACTAACATTTATTGTTTTCTATGTGCCAAACAGTATTTTAAGCTATCTACATGCTTCAACTTATTTAATCTTCACATCAACCTTATGAGATATAGGCATTATTATTATTCCATTTTACAGATAATGACGTCAAGACACAGAGAGGTTAAGTATCTTGCCCAAAATTACATGATGAGTAAGTGGTAAAGCTGGGAATCCAATGCAGGTGGTTTGACTCCAGAGCTCTCCCTTGCAAGACGTTAAATTATATAATTAGGGTAACCCAGCCAGTGAAGGACTCAGATCCTATCTCAAATTCCAAGCTTTTTCTCTACCCATGCTACCTCTTGTTTACCTGATATCCAGGGCATTTATAAATAGTTTTAAAAATCGTTATGGAAAATATATGTACATATGGTACATAAACACACGCTTATCTCCGTATATTTAGACAATGTCCCTCAAATATGTTTGTACTAAGAATCCAGCAGATGCTTCCCATTCAGATTAGAACAAGACAAATGTGATAAAGGACCTCCAACTGGAGACTTTACCATCTTGACAGTCACCGTTTATGCTGAAATGTGCACTGTTTCCAGCAAGAGGTAGGATCCCTGTTTTCAAGCGTCAAATAAATCACCTTTAAAGTCGTGAAAAGGTAAACAGACTGATGCCTGGGCAGCTTTCCTGAGTTTATGAGGTCTTCTGGCAACAGGGATATACAAAAAGCTCCATCAATCACCACCCACCCTACCCTCAACTCCCAAAGCATTTATTCCTAGGGGGGGAATCACTCTACCATTCAGGGTAATTTCCCCTAAAACTATTATTAGAAAATATTCAATCAAACGAAAATAGAAACCCCCAGAGTAAATACTTTACAGAAAAGCATTTCCCCTCTAGCCAAATTTTTAAAATGTAGTTATGATCCAAGGAGGCTGAGAGGATGGTAGGAGTATTGAGGTGGGTGGGGAGAGGGACATGGGGGCGAAAATGTCAGGGAATAGGAGTGGAGAGATATCTGGGGCACGCAGGCGTGACATGACATAAACAAAATCGTCACCGATGAAGAAGAATTGCGCAGCACACTGCAGTGCGTGTTTTACTGCCATTTTCCACTTTGCTGGCATCATCTTTTAAGGTCTCTAAAAGGGCCCTAACACACCTTCTTTCAGCACATTCTTAAGTTATACATATATATAAAAAGCTCGCTGTAAATCTGTAAGTCATCCTGGAAATGACTATAACGTACAAGAAAATAAAAGTCTTTTAAAGACCTTTTCATCAGAGCACTTAAATTCTGTGCTATTATTTCACCGCCACGTAATGAGAGCATGCCCAGGGTAACAAAAACCCTTTAAAGAAGTGATTACAGTCACGCCTTGCAGCTGCCCAATGGAGCCTTGACCGTCCAGCTATATTGAAGTTCGTGCCAAGACCCCTCGGTATTTAAAACTTTTCTCCAGTTTTCTTTCTGGATGCAATAACAGTCCAAGACAGGACCTTCCATCTGGAGAAGCTTCCCCAAGCTTAGATGTCCTGTGATGTTTTCCACTGGTCTAAATATCATGGGGACATTTGGGGAGGAAGCATGCCAAGTGACTTAGAATTTTGTAGGAATCTGATTTCAGAATGTAATTAACTATTTATTTTTGAGATGGGAAGAAGGGTAAGAGAAAGAAGGAAAGAGGGTCAGGAGGGAAGATGAAAACGCGATTTCTTTGAACTCTGGCTCCTTTTTGAAATCAAATGGTGTCCTATTAAATCAATCTCATTTAAATTTGATTTCTGATTCCTTTTTTGTTCGGGCCTGGGATTTGTCCAAGTCAGGCTGGAGAGACCACCAAGTGTTCTCATTAACCAGAGCCCTAATTGTGGTCATTTATTATAGTCACTTATCTGATAGTAGCTTCATTATCTGTGATAGCTTTACAGGGACAAAATACACCAGGCATCCAATGGAGTATATAAACATGTTACCTTGTGACAGGGTGTCTGTTACTTACTGTCAACACTCACTGGCTCTAGTCACATATCTGCAGCTTATATGAAGTAACGATGAGTTTAATAAGCTCCAGTGAAAGCTGCAATGTAAACATCGCATCAGGAGTGTTTGCCTTGTCAGGCCTCTTAAACAAATAAAGGTGATGGAGAAGTACAAACAGAACTGGACTGGAGCCTAATGAGATGACCATCGGGTGGCTGAGGAACATTCCATTTCTGCTTCACTGCAGACTAGATCATCACTACAGGCCATGCATTTGTACTGACAATATATTAGAAGGGATGCCACCCAGAAAAATCTCTTCAATTGAAAACTCACCCCAAATTCTGATCTGGGGACTTGGGTGAACTTGCTATCCATTGGGGAGCAAATATGTGTGGAAAATGGGTACCAATTTCTCAGGATTATTATCTTCAGAAAACATCTAGTAAATCACTTGTTTCTGTTTTTGAAAGGCACTATGTTGGGCATGATACAGCTAGCATTATATGGACATATCCCTTTTTTTAGAAAAATTTCATGTATGATGGGCAGTAGGTCTCAGTTTGGCCCCATTGGAATAAAACCATAGACTAAGCTATTAATAGATGGCAAAAGGTGTGGGTTGCACAGATCAGGATATTCGGAGTTACTTTCCTACAGCACCACTCCATAACTGTAACTACATATAAATACACGGCTATCTGAATATCCTTACAACCTTAGATTAGAGGATAATGATTGGTTCTCTTGCCCAAGCAGGCAGAACTTTTCTTGTGCCTGTGGGAAGAGGGAGACTATGGACCTAGAAGATAAAAAGGAGGATCAACCTCTCCAAATTTCCTCAACCCTGGTTTTCTCCAAGTCTTCCATGATTCCTGCTAGTAAAAATTCGTTTCATTCTTCTGGGATTAAAGTATTTTTTTCTCTTTGACTTTAAAATGTAAACAGCTCTGGAAAGTGAGCATCTTAACCCCTTAGAGACAGAGTGACTAGCATAAAAGAAGTCACCAGAAGACCTGGGTTCAAATCCCAACTTGACATCTCCTAGTTAGGTGAGACTTGAGAAAGTTCCTTCCCGTCTTAATTAATTAATTAATTAATTTATTTTTGGCTGTGTTGGGTCTTTGTTTCTGTGCGAGGGTTTTCTCCGGTTGCGGCAAGCGGGGGCCACTCTTCATCGCGGTGCGCGGGCCTCTCACTATCGCGGCCTCTCTTGTTGCGGAGCACAAGCTCCAGATGCGCAGGCTCAGTAGTTGTGGCTCACGGGCCCAGTTGCTCCGCGGCATGTGGGATCTTCCCAGACCAGGGCTCGAGCCCGTGTCCCCTGCATTGGCAGGCAGATTCTCAACCACTGCGCCACCAGGGAAGCCCTCCTTCCCTTCTTTAAGTCTCAGCTTCTTCATTTGTAAAATGTGGATGATGCTATCTTTTTTCACAGTATTTTGGGGAGTAGGAACTAGTACCAAACAGTGTGCTGTTATTATTAGCGCAAACATGTCCTTATTAGCTCAATTATCTAACTGTATCCTGACAGAATGAGACACCAAATACGGGGGATTTGATGGGAGCTCAGAGGAGAAAATCGGTCTGCAGTAGAGATTCTCAAAGTGTATTCTGTGGAATAGTAGGTCCTTCCGCCATTGTTAGGTATAATTAAAAAAGGAGGCTGAGGTCAGGTGCATTTGGGGAAGTGAGGTTAGGTAAGTTTCTCCAATATAGGACTTCTCAGAGCCTTTAATAAAATAATATGTCTTGTAAACATTTAAGAGGGGAATGTAATATGTAAACATTTAACTATGAGCTTTCTTTCTCTCTTTAATACTTCCTTAAGGATAAGTATTCCTTAGAGTTTCCAGTTGGAAGTTCTGGCTTAGAGCATCAAGTTTTTTTTGGAAAATGTAGGGCTTCTGTATCTCAGGGTCATGAGGAAGATCCTGAATCTAAAGTAGCAAGGTGTAGAGTTGGGGTAGGGTTGACACATCGTTGATGACAAAAGTCAGCAGACGTGCCTAGGAAGGTAAGATAAGGGGGAATTGAAGGCAAACACTGTCATCTGCAGAGTTATAATTTGGGCAGCTTAGTGAGTTGGCTTGAATCTTTGGAAACTGGTCAGAAAACCCTAGAAGCTACCCACAGGGCTACGCACTGCCTCAGGAAAGAAATATTGGCTTAAATAAGCTTCTTTATTGCAAGATTTCTCACTGATGTGCATGGTGAATCTCCAAGAGGGCCACACAAGCCCTCTAAGACATAATCAAGTAAGAGGCACAAGAGAACAGAGAGAAGAAGCAGGGAGAAGAAGAGAAGGAAAATGAGGAGAAGAGCCTGGGGGACGGTGGGGAACTTCGTGGGCTCTTCAGAGGCACCGCTACCGTCATTTCCTCTGATTGAGTCTCTGTTGGCCTGTGAGCTTTGCCCTATTCCCACTCCAGACCAAGATGGGCCCTAGTCCAGTTCTATGCTTCTGCCGGTCCTGGCCTCAAGACCCGCAAAGTATGGGATGGAGAGAGGAAAGACCTGTTACGTGGCAAATGATCAACTCTCCTAAACCTTGGCTCTGTCAGTGCCTAAATGAGCTTTGGTGTGTAGTAGCTGCTTAATAAATATTGGCTGAATTTTAATAGAATGTATCTGGAATGTGAGAGGGAGACAGAATCCTGGCCTTTTCTTCTCCATGGCCTTGGATCACTATCATTTTTGGAGTTATAGAGTTACATATGATATGAATCTATATGAAACATACCATATATTTTTCTTTAAGTGAGAAAAATGGAGCTTTACAAGAGAACACTGATAATAATAATAATAAGGATGAGCACGATGCCTTGTTTTAATAATAGAGACATTCTAGAACAGTTGGGTACAACTCAAAGTCCATCTACCATTGTCCTGTGTTATTATTGTAATCCTTTCTTTCTTCATTTCTTTTTTTTTTGGACAAAGGTACATACTTTATTCAAATTGCACCTTTTCCACTAATGTCCCTTTTTCTTATGTTTCAGGGTCCAATCCAGAAAACTACAATGCCATTTACTCATTTTGTCTTCTTACCCTCGTCCAATCCGTGATAATTACTTACTGTTCCTCTTTTTGCCAAAAATCCATTTTTAAAAATTGAGATATAATTGACATACAGCATATTAATTTAAGGTGTACAGTATAATGATTCCATATTTGTATATATTGAAAAATGATCACCACAATAAGTATAGTTAACATTTGTCACCATACATAATTAGAAATTTTCTTTTCTTGTGATGAGAACTTTTAAGATCTACTCTGTTAGCAAGTTTCAAGTATGCAATACAGTGTTGTTAACTATAGTTGCCATGCTGTGCATTATGTCCCCAGGACTTATAACTGGAAGTCTGTACCTGTTGACTCCCTTCACCCATTTCACATCCTATATTTGTATTTCTCTGACTTATTTCACTTAGTACAATGCTTTCCAGGTCCATTCATGTTGTCACAAATGGCAAGATTTCATTCCTTTTTATGGCTGAGTTATATTCCGTTGTATATACATACCACACATTCTTTATCCATTCATCTCTTGATGGACACTTAGGTTGTTTCCATATCTTCGATATTGTAAATAATACTGCAATGAACATGGGGCTTACCTTCATTTCTAGTAACTTTCCAAAGGGCAGGAATCCCAAACCCTTCCCACCCAGATACTCCTCTCTCTCTTAACAATTCATAGAACATATGTTATCTGAGGAGTCCTTTGATAAAGTAACAATTCCTTTTCAATATAAATTTTTAATATTGATAAAGACTTTTTACAAACAGGGCTGGCCTGAGATCACAAGGGAAGGTAGAACTTGAGGGCTTCTAGCGAGCCAGAGGCTCCTGGGTCACCATGTCTTGGAGCAAACAATGTATGGTAAGGATGGCTACCTCTAGAGATCCAGGGTATGGTAAGGGGCCTGCAGAAAAAGCAAGTTCTTTAGCAGTGCTGTGGACTGAATTGTGTCCTCCTAAAATTCATATGTTGAAGCCCTCACCTTCCATGTGACTACATTTGGAGAGAAGGCGTCTCTCTCTCCCTCACTCTCTCTCTCTCCCTCTCCCTCATTGACATATGAGGACAAGTGAGAAGGCAGTCATCTACAAGCCAGAAAGAGAGCTCTCGTTAGGAACTGAATTGGCTGGCATCTTGATCTTGGACTTCAAGCCTGAAGAACTGTAAGAAAATAAACTCCTGTTGTTTTAGTCACACAGTCTGTGGTATTTTGTGAGGGCAGCCTGAGCTGACCAATACAAGCAGCAAAGCTGCAGTTTGCTTCTGAAGTTTGACATGAAAGGATAATTTCCTAAGAACCTTCTTCTTATCAGGGCTGGTCTCGAATGGCAACTAGCAGAATTGGGCCACATTTGCTTAGCCTTTCCCCAGATTTTTTCTCCTACTCTTCTTCTTTAAGAAGGCACAGCTCCATAGGCATGTGCCCTTTTGGGCTGTAAAAGGGGAGCTTTCTCTCTCCATCTGTTTCCCTTCTCTCCCTCCTCCACTTCTCTACTCCTTTCGGTTACATTCAACCACCATATATTAAGCACATAGGAGAGGATGTGCCAGGGACATACCGGTGCTTTGATGTATGGGTAACATGCCATGTTTGTAGAATGGCAAGGGAAAAATATGTGCTGAGGTTCTTCCCCAACAAATGCTAAACTACCCATACTTCCTAGCAGGAAGCCCAGGCCCATGCCGTGGTTTAAAACTCAGGAAGAACATCTGTGATGAGGGAGCTCACAAAAGCAGATTTTTTTTTTTGTTTTTTTTTTTTTGTTTTTTGAGTTGCTAGGAGACTAAGTTGATTATTTGGAAAAAAAAATATAGCATCTATTTATATATGTAGAAATACTTGGTTATTTTAAAAATTGATCACTTCATGGCAGTGGGTATACACTATGCTCTGCTACTTGAATAAATAATTGAATTTGACATTTTTCTTGAGATTCCTGGTCTCTTCTCAGGCCCTCTGTTCATCTCATGCTCGGTCAGGGAATAATCTGGGTGACAAAGAGCTGAATCATGAGACAAATGTCAAAATCCCCATCTTTTTTTAATTTTTTATGGTGATGGACATAAATAAATCAAAGATGGCACTAAGTGTCTTCTGTTTCCTCATAAGTGTCAGGTCAGGGTCCAAACGACTTATTTTTAACAGCACAAACTGCTGACCTGTCTCCAGAGAATCGGAGTTTTCATCGGAATTCTTAGGAGCGGGCTTGTGGGCAGCGGGAGGGAGAGAGGAAAACCTGATGTCCTTGGCAGCTGAGTGACCACACCAATTTAGATTCTGCAGACTTTGGAGCAATTAGCAGATCACCATGCCATCTGCAGGTATTAATTGACTGGCCTGGCCACCTGCTGCTGGGGCTTGGCTTCGTTTGACAAGTGGCAGATGAGAATAGAAGGTCAACTAGCAGTGAAGATGATTACTGGCCTCCCATTTAATGAGTGTCTACACTATGCCAGCCACTGCACCCTTATTTTGTCTAAGCTTTGTACCAAGATTTAGCATTCCTGTAGCATTATATAGCAACACAGGCACTATTAACTTGCCCATTTTCAGATGAGAAGAACAAGCTCAAAAAGTGACTTGCCCAAGGGTACATGCCCAAGGGTAATGAAGCTGGGCTGACTGCATTAGTCTGCATTTTTTCTACTCTGTCAAATTGCCACTGTAAATAAGATGAATAGCCTGTACTTGAAGGGGGCCCCAAAAATGGAAGTCCTGCTTTTCTTTTTCTTCAAAGTTGGCAGACCTAATGGAGAAAGACACTTTTATAAATATAAGAATATTTACAGACAATAGACAGAATTGCCAAGTTGCAGAGTGTAAGGACACCAGTACTGGCAGAAAGGACACAGGGTAATAGGATTAATAAAAACTCCTGCAAACCTAGGACGATACAATCTTGGGGCCTTGGGGACTAAAGGTGACGTGATCACACCCACTAGGTTTAAATTCCATGAGGGCAGAGACTTAGTCTTATTTACTGTTGTAAAATGGCGCCAGATACATGGCAGATGTTCAAAAATTAATTATGAAATGAATGAAGTCTATATGGATGTATAGAGATCTCCTGGCTGATTCTCCAGTCCCCTCCATAGCATTTCATTTGCATGAGTACCATTTACTACCATGTACTGAACTAGTGCTCAGCCTTTCCATGTTAGTAGTCCATTTTGAAAGACTAGAATATTTGGCTGCACACTTGCAGGGATTAAATGTTTTAAAGCCACACTCAACAAGCTAATAATAACTAATAAACAATTGCTACTATAGGACAACAAAAACTGACAATGTTTGAATAAGTGTCCACAGTTTCTGGACAACTCACTTATTCACTGTGCAGACATTCTTTGTTACACACTTTTCTGGTGGAGCTCATCTCCTATCACAGAGGCTAAAGAAGTCAGACACTTGCTTTCCCAGACTCTCTTGCAGCTAGGGCTTGACCGTGCGATTTAGTGTGGGCAAATGGGATTTCAGGGACATGTGACTGTAAAAAAAAGGGGCCCATGGGAAATTCTTTGCTGACCATTATCATGTCTATACCTTTGATGACTGGAACTATGGCAGCCATTCTGCATCTATGGGGATAGATGCTAAAGATTAAGTCAAAGGGCTTGGGTTTGAAGATGGAATGATGTAACTGAGCTTCTCGACCAATCCTTGAACCACCTTCCTCCAGACTTTTTGTTATGCAAGACAGTAAATGTTCTCATATATTATTCATCTTAGTTGGGTGTTATGTTATTAGCAGACAAAAGTATCCTTGAGTACCCTTACTGTTTGAACAGAACTACTTGTGACCCAGTAGCACTTTCTTATACACTTATGAAATAAATTTCTTACATTTTCTAGTAATATGTGATTTTTCTTTGGTGCAAGCTTGGCATTATTCCCTACTCTACTCAATATTGTCTTTCCACTCAGCTCAGTAATTTAACCCAGGAACATAGCTGTTAGAGTACTTATACGCAGTGCATCAAACATTCCTTTTTTTTTTTTTTAAATTGAAGTGTAGTTGATTTACAATATTGTGTTAATTCCAGGTGTACAGCAAAGTGATTCTGATATACATGTATGTATACATATATATTATTTTTCAGATTCTTTTCTGTTATAGGTTATTATAAGATATTGAATATAGTTTCCTGTACTATACATCAAGTCCTTATTGTTTATCTATTTTATATATAGTAGTGTATATCTGTTAATCCCAAACTCCTAATTTATCCCTCCGACCCCTTTCCCCTTTGGTAACCGTAAGTTTGTTTTCTATGTCTGTGAGTCTGTTTCTGTTTGGTAAATAAGTTCATTTGTATCATTTTTTTTAGATTCCATATAATATCACATATCCATATTATGTGATATCACATAATATTTGTCTTTGTTTGACTTCCTTCACTTTTTTTTTACACCTTTATTGGAGTATAATTGCTTTACAATGTTGTGTTAGTTTCTGCTGTAGAACAAAGTGAATCATTTATATGTCTACATATATCCCCATATCCCCTCCCTCTTGAGCCTCCTTCCTAACCTCCCTATTCCACCCCTCTAGGATGTCACAAAACATCGAGCTGATCTCCCTGTGCTCTGCAGCTGCTTCCCACTGGCTATCTATTTTACATTTGGTAGTGCATATATGTCAGTGCTACTCTCTCACTTTGTCCCAGCTTCCCCTTACCCCCATGTCCTTAAGTCTGTTCTCTACGTCTACGTCTTTATTCCTGCCCTGCCACTAGGCTCATCAGTGCTGTTTTTTCAGATTCCATATATATGCGTTAGCATACGGTATTTGTTTTTCTCTTTCTGACTTCCTTCACTCTGTATGACAGTCTCTAGGTCCATCCACCTCACTACAGATAACTCAGTCTTGTTCCTTTTTATGGCTGAGTAATATTCCACTGTATATATGTACCACATCTTCTTTATCCATTCATCTGTCGATGGACATTTAGGTTGCTTCCATGTCCTGGCTATTGTAAATAGTGCTGCAGTGAACACTGTGATACATGTATCTTTCTGAATTATGGTTTTCTCAGGGTATATGCCCAGTAGTGGGATTGCTGGGTGATATGGTAGTTCTATTTTTAGTTTTTTTTTTTTTTTAACATCTTTATTGGAGTATAAGTGCTTTACATTGTTGTGTTAGTTTCTGCTGTATAACAAAGTGAATCAGCTATACGTATACTTATATCCCCATATCCCCTCCCTCTTGCGTCTCCCTCCCACCCTCCCTATCCCATCCCTCTAGGTGGTCACCAAGCACCGAGCTGATCCTCCTGTGCTATGCAGCTGCTTCCCACTAGCTATCTATTTTACATTTGGTAGTGTATATATGTCCATGCCACTCTCTCACTTCGACCCAGCTTACCCTTCCCCCTCCCCATGTCCTTAAGTCCACTCTCTACATCTGCGTCTTTATTCCTGTTCTGCCCCTAGGTTCTTCAGAAACTTTTTTTTTTTTTTTTTTTTAGATTCCATATATATGTGTTAGCATACGGTATTTATTTTCCTCTTTCTGACTTACTTCACTCTGTATGACAGATTCTAGGCCCATCCACCTCACTACAAATAACTCTGGAGAGGGTGTGGAGAAAAGGGAACCCTCCTACACTGTTGGTGGGAATGTAAATTGATACAGCCACTATGGAGAACAGTATGGAGGTTCCTTAAAAAACTAAAAATAAAACTACCATATGACCGAGCAATTCCACTACTGGGCATATACCCTGAGAAAACCGTAACTCAAAAAGAGTCATGTACCATAATGTTCATTGCAGTTCTATTTGTAATAGCCAGGACATAGAAGCAACCTAAATGTCCATCGACAGATGAATGGATAAAGAAGATGTGGCACATATATACAATGGAATACTACTCAGCCATACTTTTAGTTTTTTAAGGGACCTCCATTCTGTTCTCCATAGTGGCTGTATCAATTTACATTCCCACCAACAGTGCAGGAGGGTTCCCTTTTCTCCACGCCCTCTCCAGCATTTATTGTTTGTAGATTTTTTTGATGATGGCCATTCTGACCTGTGTGAGGTGATACCTCATTGTGGTTTTGATTTGCACTTCTCTAATGATTAGTGATGTTGAGCATCTTTTCATGTGTTTGTTGTGACTTACATCACTTTTAAACATTGCTCACAATTTGACAGGGTACCTGTGAAGTGCTTGGGGTCTATCATTGTGTCATGGCTGATTGAGAACACAGCTGTGTTGAAACGTTCTGCTTCTGTGTCTTCTCTTCTACAGACTGTATTTTCCTAGTGGGCTGGAAGATAAGTTATTGATCATTACATCCCCAGGGCTTAGCCAGGTACATACTGTATAACCCTAATAATGATCAAGACACATTGAGTACTTCTTTTGTGTTGGGCATGTTTTTAATTATTTTAGAGGTATTAACCCATGTAAGTTTAAAATATCCAAAGAGATGGTGACTCTGGATGTGAACCAGGCAGGATGGCTCAGAGCCCATTATATCCCACCTCTCACTAATAAAAGCTTCCAAGTAAATGTTAGCTGAATTGAACAGAACTGAAATGGCTCCTTGACAACATGCTCTCCATGTCATAGGCACTCAGTAAATATTTGTTGAGTGCAGTCCAGCTCCTACTCAATTACTCACAATAAACCAGGGAAGAGTTTCTGGAGAGGCTGTGCTTTGAGCAAGGCTCTGAAGGAGACAGCTGCTCATGGGCACACTAGAGCCATGTCCCCTGAGGTCACCTGCTCAGGTTCAGCCCGGGCCCTGACTCAGCAGATGATATCTGTGCGGGAGGCCAAGGGGGGTAAGTGGTTACTTTAGCCTAATGCCTACTGGAAAAGAGTCTCTTTGGCAAATCCAAACTCCCTGCTGTCAGATTGAGGAGAGGGCTGGAAGAACTAGATGTTTCTCTCTGTTGTTTAGGGTTGGGGTTTCCCTGAAGTCAAAGGAAGTCTGCTCTCATTTTTCTGCCCATGCCTGAAAGCTGGGAGAGAGCTGTGGGTGAAGGAAGGGACTAGGAGAGGTTCTCTCCTAGGGTACCCCACTCATAGCGTCAACAAGGGGTTGTCTGTTCAAGGTACAGCAAGGCGGGGCTGCAGCTAAGGATGGAGAAGGAGTTAGCTCATCATATTTTATTTTAAGACATTTATCAAATGCCATATATAGATGCTGTCTTTTAGGAGTTTATAACATGGTGTATATGATGATACAAGGAGGATATGTATTTAAAAACACCTATAGGGAATATGTATGTATATATATAGTTGAGGAGGATTTGTTAGACAAGGGGGTGCCCACAATAGTAGGTGGTTGAGCTGGAGAAAACCTGTGGTCGCTATGACAATGAGAATTCTACTCCCCTTGCTCATGCCTGACCTATAGAAGTTATCCTGTTGAATCTCATTTTTTTCCTTGGAGGGTGGGAGTATACCGGCTGTCATATTGGAAAAGCCAACGGCATGCCTCTTCCATGGTTTGAGCATGGGCATGAGTAAGTCCCCAAGGGGGGGTTCCTTCTCTCACTCTCTCTCCATTTATCATGACCTCCTTAGTCCCAAACAGCTGTGATAGGCCTTCCATTTTATATGTTGCTGGAATGATTTAACACCTCTGAAATATGTGACAGTGGATTTAGCTGTAGGCAATACCATCTGAGCCAATAATTGACTGTACTTAATAGCATTTGAGTGGTTCGAGCTGTTTTCCCAGGACCTGTGGGACATTTCTATTTCCAGCACTCAGCCCAGTCTACCTGCCCACAGGGACTGTGTGGGCACTGGTGATTCCAGGTGCTGACCAGCAGCCCTACTTGTGGTCTTCCCTGCAGGGCTATTGTTTCCCTACCATGTGACCACAGCCTCTTGCTGTCTAGAGCTGATAACAGGACCATAAATCTCCCTTCAGGCTGCAACTTGACACCTGAAACCTCAGCCCAGGCTTGATGTGAGAAAACAAGATAAGACATCGTAAGGGGGGTATTTTCAAGCTATCCAGGGAGGTACAGGGAAATCTTGGTAGGTTACAGGCAGTGATAGCATTCCTCCAGGCTGTCTGTCGACCCTGCCAAGTAAATCCCCATAAGTGAGATGAATGGCATTACCTATTGATAGCATCTACCTGCTGGTTTTGCATCAGCTTTCTAAACTTGTCAGCAGTTCTGTGGATACTGCTTCTTGAAATAATATCAGAGGAGAACATGTTTGGGATTGTGCTGGCCCTGCAGAGAGCGGGAGAGTTGATGGGTTACCACTACCTACGAGCTGGAGTCCAAATGTCTTGATCTAGCTTTCCAGGCTCCCCACAGATCTGGTCCTTTCCTTCCACACTCAGAGGAAGAATTCTGGCAGTGAGGGTTCTCCCTAAATGATGTTTGCTGCCTCTGGTGGCTGAGCTGTACAGGTAGAGACTAGTTGGTCACTTTTCAGGATGTCATTAGGAATTAACGCATAAGAAGGGGATGCTGCACTTGACAACTTGTTTTTTTTCTTCTACTACTGAGTTTATTTTTTAATGTTTAAAAAAATTTTATTTTATGTTGGAGCATAGTTGATTAACAATGTTGTGTTAGTTTCAGGTGTACAGCAAAGAGATTCAGTTATACATAGACATGTACCTATTCCTTTTCAAATTCTTTTCCCATTTAGGTTGTTACATAATATTGAGCAGAGTTCCCTGTGCTATACAGTGGGTCTTTGTTGGTTATCTGTTTTATGCATAGCAATGTGTACATGTCAATCCCAAACTCCCAATCTATCCCTCCCCCCAACCCTTCCCCCCTGTTAACCATAGCACTTGACAATTTGTAAGAGGCGTTTTCATTACGAGATTTTATGGCTTAATCCTATAGCTGTATAAATCTTTAGGCGTAGGTAAACGTTTCTCAGCTGGAGTTCAGTAAGCAAATTAAGTCCTAATGTATAGTGCATCCTTTGTATGTGACGACTTAACTTCTTTCCTGTACATCTAGAATGGTACTCATTATGTACTATCCTTGGGAGAGAAAAAAAGAGTCATTCAAAACATCTTCTGTGTTCTGTGGTTCAGAGGAGGAACCCTGCTTGAGAATGTCATGGCTTTAAGGGAAAAGGCAAAGTTTTATCTAAATGAAGGAATTATTACCAAGGATAGAACTGCTTGTAAAGGCCCACATACATGGGATGGCTGGAGAGAGAGGAAGAGAATAAAACTATTTTTAGGCTATAGATTGTCTCATTCTCTGAAAGACAAATATACATATGCATAGTCGTATAGCATGGTAGCACTTGGTGATCTTGTCTGATGATCAAGTATGACCAATAGGCTGGTCCTCCTATGAGCTTGATAACTGGTGAAGTTGGTCAGATATAAATGTCCCGGCAAAGTTCAGTAAACTGACTCCAGGTCATGCCATCTTCTTGTGTTAATACTATTTATTCTCCACTACTGGCCTGGTCCGTCATGACAAATGGTATGATGACTTTCAGAGAGGGAAACCGATGGTGGGCCTCCCAGCAGGGCTGCACCTTGAAGTCATTCTGATGTCTTCATCTCAATTAGGCTAAGCCCACAAAAAATAGTGTCAAAGGGGAGCACAGCCAGAATGCTCTGGGAGATCATGATAAACACTCCTGATGCTTTGCAGCTGGGCCCATCATCTGTGCATTTCACAATAAAATTTTATGATGCATCCAGACACCCAGCTGCTTGTATTCATGGGGACAGCATATCCTCTGCTATACCATTCAGATCTGCCCCGCCTGGGACTCATTTCCCTTTTCCTCTAACTTCTTTCAAATGACAATGAAACTCCATTATCACACTGCTCCTGGGACAGAATTTAAGGAATGTCAGATCCAGAAAAATGTTCTTTAGAGGCAACTTCATTTTATTGGACCTAGAGAAATGATTCCATGGTACCCAGTAAGCTGTAGGGCTATTTGGAACTCTGGGAAGCATTTTAGAAAAGGGCCACTCATCCGTGTGTTAATTGCAAAACCCTAATCCACTGTGAGTGGGCAGAGTCTCCTAATTTCTCATGTAGTATAGCATAGTGCTTAAGAAAGTGGGCTTGGAAGTAAGACAGACCTGGCTTTTTAAAAAAAATTTATTATTATTTTTTATACAGCAGGTTCTTATTAGTTATCTATTTTATACATATTAGTGTATATATGTAAATCCCAATCTCCCAGTTCATCCCACCCCCGACCCCCGCTTTCCCCCCTTGGTGTCCATACGTTTGTTCTCTACATCTGTGTCTCTATTTCTGCCTTGCAAACCCGTTCATCTGTACCATTTTTCTAGATTCCACATATATGCGTTAATATAGGATATTTGTTTTTCTCTTTCTGACTTACTTCACTCTGTATGACAGTCTCTAGGTCCATCCATATCTCTACAAATGACCCAATTTTGTTCCTTTTTATGGCTGAGTAATATTCCATTGTATATATGTACTACATCTTCTTTATCCATTCATCTGTCGACGGGCATTTAGGTGGCTTCCATGACCTGGCTATTGTAAATAGTGCTGCAAGGAACATTGGGGTGAATGTGTTTTTTTTTGAATGTGTCTTTTTGAAATATGGTTTTCTCTGGGTATATGCCCAGCAGTGGGATTGCTGGGTCATATGGTAATTCTATTTTTAGTTTTTTAAGGAACCTCCATACTGTTCTCCATAGTGGCTGTATCAATTTACATTCCCACCAACAGTGCAAGAGTGTTCCCTTTTCTCCACACCCTCTCCAGCATTTGTTGTTTATAGATTTTCTGATGATGCCCATTCTTATCGCTGTGAGGTGATACCTCATTGTAGTTTTGATTTGCATTTCTCTAATAATTAGTGATGTTAAGCAGCTTTTCATGTGCTTCTTGGCCATCTGTATGTCTTCTTTGGAGAAATGTCTATTTAGGTCTTCTGCCCATTTTTGGATTGGGTTGTTTGTTTTTTTAATATTGAGCTGCATGAGCTGTTTATATATTTTGGAGATTAATCTTTTGTCCGTTGATTTGTTGGCAAATATTTTCTCCCATTCTGAGGGTTGTCTTTTCATCTTGTTTATAGTTTCCTTTGCCGTGCAAAGCTTTTAAGTTTCATTAGGTCCCATTTGTTTATTTTTGTTTTTATTTCCGAGGTGGATCAAAAAAGATCTTGTTGTGTTTTATGTCAAAGAGTGTTCTTCCTATGTTTTCCTCTAAGAGTTTTATAGTGTCCAGTCTTATATTTAGGTCTCTAATCCACTTTGAGTTTATTTTTGTGTATGGTGTTAGGGAGTGTTCTAATTTCATTCTTTTACATGTAGCTGTCCAGTTATCCCAGCACCACTCATTGACGAGACTGTCTTTTCTCCATTGTATATCCTTGCCTCCTTTGTCATAGATTAGTTGGCCATAGGTGCGTGGGTTTACCTCTGGGCTTTCTATCCTGTTCTATTGATCTTTATTTCTGTTTTTGTGGCAGCACCATATTGTCTTGATTACTGTAGCTTTGTAGTATAGTCTGAAGTCAGGGAGTCTGATTCCTCCAGCTCTATTTTTTCCCCTCAAGATTGCTTTGGCTATTCGGGGTCTTTTGTGTCTCCATAGAAATTAAAAAATTTTTGTTCTAGTTCTGTGAAAAATGCCATTGGTAATTTGATAAGGATTGCATTGAATCTGTAGATTGCTTTGGGTAGCATAGGCATTTTCACAATATTGATTTTTCCAATCCAAGAACATGGTATATCTCTCCATCTGTTTGTGTCATCTTTGATTTCTTTCAAGAGTGTCTTATAGTTTTCTGAGTACAGGTCTTTTACCTCCTTAAGTAGGTTTATTCCTAGGTAGTTAATTCTTTTTTGTTGCAATGGTGAATGGAATTGTTCTTTAATTTCTCTTTCTGATCTTTCATTGTTAGTGTATAGGAATGCAAGAGATTTCTGTACACTAATTTTGTATCCTGCAGCTTTATCAAACATTAATTAGCTCTAGTAGTTTTCTGGTGACATCTTTAGGATTATCTATGTATAGTATCATGTCATCTGCAAACAGTGACAGTTTTACTTCTTCTTTTCCAATTTGGATTCCTTTTATTTCTTTTCCTTCTCTGATCGCCGTGGTTAGGACTTCCAGAACTATGTTGAATAATATTGGCGAGAGTGGATATCCTTGTCTTGTTCCTGATCTTAGAGGAAATGCTTTCAGTTTTTCACCATTGAGAATAATGTTTGCTGTGGGTTTGTCATATATGGCCTTTATTATGTTGAGATAGATTCTCTCTATGCCCACTTTCTGGAGAGTTTTTATCATAAACGGTGTTGAATATTGTCAAAAGCTTTTTCTGCATCTATTGAGATGATCATATGGTTTTTCTTCTTCAGTTTGTTAATACGGTGTATCACATTGATTGATTTGCGTATATTGAAGAATCCCTGCATCCCTGGGATAAATCCCACTCAATCATGGTGTATGATCCTTTTAATGTGTTGTTGAATTCTGTTTGCTAGTATTTTGTTGAGGATTTTTGCATCTATATTCATCAGTGATATCAGTCTGTAATTTTCTTTTTTTGTAGTATCTTTGTCTGGTTCTGGTATCAGGGTGATGGTGGCCTTGTAGAATGACTTTGGGAGTGTTCCTTCCTCTGCAAGTTTTTTGGAAGAGTTTGAGAGGGATGGGTGTTAGCTCTTCTCTAAATGTTTGATAGAATTCATCTGTGAAGCCGTCTGGTCCTGGACTTTTGTTTGTTGGAAGATTTTTAACCACAGTTTCAATTTCATTACTTGTGATTGGTGTGTTCATATTTTCTGTTTCTTCCTGGTTCAGTCTCAGAAGGTTATACCTTTTTAAGAATTTGTCCATTTCTTCCAGGTTGTCCATTTTATTGGCATAGAGTTGCTTGTAGTAGTCTCTTATGATGCTTTGTATTTCTGCGGTGTCTGTTGTAACTTCTCCTTTTTCATTTCTGATTTTATTGATTTGAGTCCTCTCTCTCTTTTTCTTGATGAGTCTGGCTAAAGGTTTATCAGTTTTGTTTATCTTCTCAAAGAACTAGCTTTTAGTTTTATTGATCTTTGCTCTTGTTTTCTTTGTTTCTATTTCATTTATTTCTGCTCTGATCTTTATGATTTCTTTCCTTCTACTAACTTTGGGTTTTGTTTGTTCTTCTTTCTCTAGTTCCTTTAGGTGTAAGGTTCGATTGTTTATTTGAGATTTTTCTTGTTTCTTGAGGTAGGATTGTATTGCTATGAACTTCCCAGTTAGAGCTGCTTTTGCTGCATCCCATAGGTTTTGGATTGTAGTGTTTTCATTGTCGTTTGTCTCTAGGTATTTTTTAAAATTTCCTCTTTGATTTCTTCAGTGATCTCTTGGTTATTTAGTAATGTATTGTTTAGCCTCCATGTGTTTGTGTTTTTTACGTTTTTTTCCCTTAAAGTAATTTCTAATCTCATAGTGTTGTTATCAGAAAAGATGCTTGGTATGATTTCAATTTTCTTAAATTTACCAAGGCCTGATTTGTGATCCAAGATGTGATCTAAACTGGAGAATGTTCCATGCACACTTGAGAAGAAAGTGCAATCTGCTGTTTTCGGATGGAATGTCCTATAAATATCAATTAAATCTATCTGGCCTATTGTGTTATTTAAAGCTTGTGTTTCCTTATTAATTTTCTGTCTGGATAATCTGTCCATTGGTCCAAGTGAGGTGTTAAAGTCCCCCACTATTATTGTGTTACTGTCGATTTCCTCTTTTATAGCTGTTAGCATTTGCCTTATGTATTGAGGTGCTCCTATGTTGGGTGCATATATTTATAATTGTTATATCTTCTTCTTGGATTGATCTCCTGATCATTATGTAATGTCCTTCCTTGTCTCTTGTAACATTCTTTATTTTAAAGTCTATTTTGTCTGATATGAGTATTGCTACTCCAGCTTTCTTTTGATTTTCATTTGCATGGAATATCGTTTTCCATCCCCTCACTTTCAGTCTGTATGTGTCCCTAGGTCTGAAGTGGGTCTCTTGTAGACAGCATATATATGGGTCTTGTTTTTGTATCCATTCTGTGAGCCTGTGTCTTTTGGTTGGAGCATTTAATCCATTCACATTTAAGGTAATTATCAATATGTATGTTCCTATTACCATTTTCTTAATTGTTTTAGGTTTGTTTTTATAGGTCCTTTTCTTCTCTTGTGTTTCCCACTTAGAGAAGTTCCTTTAGCATTTGTTGTAGAGCTGGTTTGGTGGTGCTGAATTCTCTTAGCTTTTGCTTGTCTCTAAAGCTTTTGATTTCTCCATTGAATCTGAATGAGATCCTTGCCAGGTAGAGTAATCTTTGTTGTAGGTTCTTCCCTTTCATCACTTTAAATATATCATGCCACTCCCTTCTGGCTTGTAGAGTTTCTGCTGAGAAATCAGCTGTTAACGTTATCCGAGTTCCCTTGTATGTTATTTGTTGTTTTCCCCTTGTTGCTTTTAGTGATTTTTCTTTGTCTTTAATTTTTTCAATTTGATTACTATGTGTCTCGGCATGTTTCTCCTTGGGTTTATCTTTCCTGGGACTCTCTGTGCTTCCTGGACTTGGGTGGCTATTTCCTTTCCCATGTTAGAGATGTTTTCAACTATAATCTCTTCAAATATTTTCTCAGGTCCTTTCTCTCTCTCTCTTCTCCTTCTGGGCCCCCAGTAATGTGAATGTTGGTGCATTTATGTTGTCCCAGAGGTCTCTTAGGCTGTCTTCATTTCTTTTCATTCTTTTTTCTTTAGTCTGTTCCGCAGCAGTGAATTCCACCATTCTGTCTTCCAGGTCACTTATCCGTTCTTCTGCCTCAGTTATTCTGCTATTGATTCCTTCTAGTGTATTTTTCATTTCAGTTATTGTATTGTTCTCATCACTGTTTGTTTGTTCTTTAATTCTTCTAGGTCTTTGTTAAACATTTCTTGCATCTTCTCGATCTTTGCCTCCATTCTTTTTCCGAGGTCCTGGATCATCTTTACTGTCATTATTCTGAATTCTTTCTCTGGAAGGTTGCCTATCTCCACTTCATTTAGTTGTTTGTCTGGGGTTTTATCTTGTTCCTTCATCTGGTACATAGTTTTCTGCCTTTTCATTTTGTCTATCTTTCTGTGAATGTGGTTTTCTTCCCACAGGCTGCAGGATTGTAGTTCTTCTTGCTCCTGCTGTCTGCCAAGACAGACCTGGCTTTATAGCTCAGCTCACTACTTATTCTGAACTTGGTTTCCTCACTTGTAGAATGGGAATACCTACACACACCTGCAGGGTTAAGATAATTGACTGAGAAGCTGAATGTAAAGCACTTAGCACCGAGGCAGGCACACACTAATGTTTGGTAGAGTGAGGTTGCTGTTATTATGTATTGGGTGATTATACTGCATTCTAGGAATTACACGCTAAAGATTTTCTAGTCTGTCTTTCCACCTAATACATAGAATCGCTTCCCAGTGAAGAATTCTCAAAATGAACGATTTATATTTTTATATTGAGACCATCACAGTGACATTAATTAAACCATGCCTTTCTGTCCATATAAAGGGACAATCCTGCCTCATATCAATACACCAATTCTAAGAGTTGCTGTTTTCTGGTAGTTCCATCTAATAGCCTTCCTTCCCTTGCAGAGGTAGAGAGATGTTGAGTTTTTCCTTTACCCCCTTTTTAAATTTAATTTTTAATTTTGCAAGTTAGGCACAAATATTTTCTTCTTGTAAGAATTAAAATATTACCCATAAGACCATAATCTCTCTTGACCAGTACTCTTAGTTTTCCTGCTCCTCTCTCTTCTTCTCTGTCCTCAACTGCAAGGTAACCACTATTGTTATACAACTGTCCTTCACCAATTGCAAAAGATAAATTCTTGAAACCCCAATGGTATGAAAATTGAAGAATATGAAATCTTATTTAAAAAATAGTGTTCAGAGACAGAGATTCCCAAAGAACCTAAAGAAATACTTTCCTATGTAAATCAACTATACTTCTACATAAAAAAATAAAAAGAGAAGAAACAAATTACCTAAATATTTTCATATTTAACAAAACACAAAAACAACAAAGTAAATAAACTATTTAATTTTTTAATATTTCAAAATAATCATTGGTATAGCAAAACTAAATATTTTCCTTTCTCACTAGGCCATGGTTTCTCAACCTCAGCATTTGGGGCCAGATAATTCTTATTTGTGTGGAGTTGTCCTGTGCAATGTAGGATGTTTAGCAACATCCCTGGGCTCCACCCACAAGTAATACTTGTCTCAGTCGTAGCAACCAAAATGCCTCCAGACTTCCCAAATGTCCCCAAGGCAGAAATTGCCCCGGGTTGAGAATCACTTGCCAGATCCTTTTCTCGATAATTCTTTTTCAGGATTTCAAAGAGTTGTTGTAGGTTCATTTTGCTTTGTCCTGGATAATTCACACAACAAGAGGCACCTATTCTGTATCAAGTCCTTCGCCCCAAAGCCCAATATGTCTCTAATTTTATGGTTCCACGTTTTACTGCCTGCTCTTTGTGCTAGAAGGAACATAGGAACCCTGGAGCTTGAGAAAGAGAAAGCTTTCACTAATCCTTATCTAATAATCTGCTCTCTGCTTAGACGTCTTTAGCTCCCTCCCCCACTCCCCCCCACACACCCAGGTTTATAAGGACTTTACTCTGCACAGAGCAACTTCATGTAAAAGACACCTCCGTAGTGGCTGTATCAATTTACATTCCCACCAACAGTGCAAGAGGGTTCCCTTTTCTCCACACCCTCTTCAGCATTTATTGTTTGTAGATTTTTGGTTAATGATGGCCATTCTGACCGGTGTGAGAGGATATCTCATTGTAGTTTTGATTTGCATTTCTCTAATGATTAATGATGTTGAGCATTCTTTCATGTGTTCGTTGGCAATCTGTATATCTTCTTTGGAGAAATGTCTATTTAGGTCTTCTGCCCATTTTTGGATTGGATTGTTTGTTTTTTTTAATGTTGAGCTGCATGAGCTGCTTGTAAATTTTGGAGATTAATCCTTTGTCAGTTGCTTCATTTGCAAATATATACTCCCATTCTAAGGGTTGTCTTTTCGCCTTGTTTATGGTTTCCTTTGCTGTGCAAAGGCTTTTAAGTTTCATTAGGTCCCATTTGTTTATTTTTGTTTTTATTTCCATTTCTCTAGGAGGTGGGTCAAAAAGGATCTTGCTGTGATTTATGTCATAGAGTGTTCTGCCTATGTTTTCCTCTAAGAGTTTTATAGTGTCTGGCCTTACATTTAGGTCTTTAATCCATTTTGAGTTTATTTTTGTGTATGGTGTTAGGGAGTGTTCTAATTTCATTCTTTTACATGTAGCTGTCCAGTTTTCCCAGCACCACTTATTGAAGATGCTGTCTTTTCTCCATTGTATATTCTTGCCTTCTTTATCAAAGATAAGGTGACCATATGTGGATGGGTTTATCTCTGGGCTTTCTATCCTGTTCCATTGATCTATATTTCTGTTTTTGTGCCAGTACCATACTGTCTTGATTACTGTAGCTTTGTAGTATAGTCTGAAGTCAGGGAGCCTGATTCCTCCAGCTCCATTTTTCTTTCTGATGATTGCTTTGGCTATTCGGGGTCTTTTGTGTTTCCATACAAATTGTGACATTTTGGTGCTTTGTGACCACCTAGAGGGGTGGGAGGGAGGGAGACCCAAGAGGGAAGAGATATGGGGATATATGTATATGTATAACTGATTCACTTTGTTATAAAGCAGAAACTAACACACCATTGTAAAGCAATTATACTCCAATAGAGATGTTAAAAAAAAAAAAAGGCACCTCCTAAGACTGCATCTGTATCTGTCATGATGGTTCTTTTCTGTTCCCAAAACCAAGTCTCTTAACTTTTTCTAATTGTGCCCACTTTGAGTGACTCACAATTCTGAGCTTTTCAAAATTTCAGTAAGACATGCAAAAACAAACCTAGACATATTAGAACTTTGGGGAAAGGAATTATTGCTAAGAGAAGGTTTTGACCCCGTGTTCTACATTGGATCCAAAATTTATAGCTGCCAAAGTTGGCGTGACTATCCATGCTGTCCCTATGGACACAGGGACTTTCCTGGGCGCTGTTCTCCTTTGGCTTCCCTGTTCAGTGCCTGGTCACTCTTGGTATTGGCAGGAGAATCCCTGGGATACCTGTTCTGACCTAGGAGGGGTTACAACTCTTTCAGCAGAGCTTACATCTCTAGCAATGATGTAATAGTACAGGAAATTACCCTCAAATGGCAACTCTGGGGCCCCTGTGGATATTACCCCAGCCAGAAATGCCCTTTGGGTCTTTTCATGCCCGAAAGAGCCATGACAGCCCCCACACCACCTTTGCAACATCTTCTCTAGACTCTGAGTGATATGGTGTCACGGACTATTTTGCTCGTAGGAGGATTGAATCTCCTCCTAACCCAGCTACGTCCCTCTCCAAGGCTCAGTGCCCCACTGGGTCACAGACTGACAAGGAATCAGCCCCAGCACGTTCTCAGAAACACTGGATAGAAATATTCACATCACTCAGGCTCTCAGGAGTGGGGGACACTGACCTCCCGCATCCCAGGAGAACTTCTCTTATCCGTTAGTACCTGTAACGTTGCACTGCATCAGTTTGACAGCACCATGCCCTTCCCTCCCCGTCAGACCACACGTTCTGTGAGAGCTGGAGTGTATGTTGTTCACCTTTGATTTCCCAGTACTGATCACAGTGCCCGGAACAGAGAACGTGCTCAGTAAGGACTTCGTGAGTAGAATCATAGTTTCAAGAATACCTGAATTTGGCAGTCCCTGAGTTGCTGCCAGGAGAACCAGGCAAAGGGATGTAAGAGCTCTGAATACTTGCTCCAGATGGGAGGCTTAACCTAACTGGTTTCCCATCCTGGTTAAACCTAACAAATATTTCTGTGACTCCACATTTGTTTTCTGGTCCTGTTTTCTGTTTTGTCTAATCATGGATCAATGAAGGTCAAGAACGCTGGCTTCTCTCCATACTTCCTTCAAGGCCTCTCAGAGCTCCCAGGCAGTGCTGGAGCCCAGGCTAGTGCCAACATCCCATGGCATTCCAGGTCACATATGCACCCCCCCATCTTCACCTGCCAAGTCACCAAAACCCGACTACAAAACCTGAGGATGCTGTGGGTTCAGACAGGCGGGACCTGAGGAAGGATTTTATGTATTGTATGCTTACTCTTGCCACAGTCAGCCAAAAACACCTCAATTGTCAGCCAGTACACTGACCTTCAGTTGTCGGCCAGTACACTGACCTTCAATTGTTGGCCAGTACACTGACAATAGGCAGTAGATTGAGAGTAGATTCCAAGGCACTTGCCTATGACGAGGTGCACACTGGTTATAACTTCAACATGGCTCAATTCGAGACCCCCCCTTTCCAACCTATGTTTCCTTTTAAATATGGACAGCCGAAAGATTTGGGCACTCTGATACTGTCAATGGAAGTAAAAATGTAGAGCAAAGTCGGAAAAGAGTAAGGCAGCATCCATTAGAGTTTTAAGTGATCTTACTCTATAACCTAGTATCTTACTTCTCCCTTGGAAAACACATGTGTGACTGAGGTAATAATAAAAGGAATAAAGCATGGGTAATAATAAAAGGAATAAAGCATGCACAAGGACATTTACTGCAGTGTTTACAATACTGAAAAACAGGAAACAAACAAAATACCCATCAACAGGAAGGCCAAAGTGAACTGATATATCCTACCAGTAATACTGAATATTTGTTGCATATAGCAGTTAAAGTGCAATTAACCTGTTTGTACTCACATGGGTAGGTCTCTAAGACATATTAAGTTTTTTTTTTAAAGCAAATGCAAATAACACAGTAGGAGCCCATTTGCTTAAAACACACACACACACACACACACACACACACACACACACACACAACCTAAATATTTTCTATAAATACAACAACACTAGGCATGTAAATCAATTGAAAAATGTACAGAATAGGTGCCTCTTGATGTGTGAATTATCCAGGACAAAGCAAAATGAACCTACAACTCATTGAAATACTGAAAAAGAATGATTGAGAAAAGGATCTGGCACAGTGGTTTTCAACCAGGGGCAATTTCTGCCCTGGGGACATTTGGGAAAGTCTGGAGACATTTTGGTTATCATGACTGAGACAAGTATTACTGGCATCTAGTGGGTGGAGGCCAGGGATGTTGCTAAACATCCTACGTTGCACAGGACAACTCCACACAAATAAGAATTATCTGGCCCCAAATGCTAATAGTGCTGAGGTTGAGAAAACGTGGTCTAGTGCGAAAGGGATGGTAAATATTTAATTTTGCTGTACTAATGATTATTTTGAAATATTAAAAAAAATAGTTTATTTACTTTGCTGCTTTTGTGTTTTGTTAAATATGAAAATATTTAGGAAAGCTTGTTTCTTTTCTTTTCTTTTTTTATATAGAAGTATAGTTGATTTACATAGGAAAGTATTTCTTTAGGTTCTTTTGGAATTTCTGTCTCCGAGCACTATTTTTTAAATAAGCTTTCAAATTCTTCAATTTTCATACCATTGGGGTTTCAGGAATTTATTTTTTGCAATTGTTGAAGGACTATAGTATAACAACTATTGATTAAAAAAATGTTCTGTTTGAAATATTGTGCTCAGAATTTGGAAGATAGTGTCTATACATTGGGGCATCCAGTGAAGAGGTTTCGCTGGAAATTCAGGGCACCATGATTATGGTAGTTACACAAAATAATCAGGCTTGTCTTGTGGCATGGGCATGACTGTCTGAAACCAAGTATGTGTAGGTATTAAGGCACTGAAAAAACATTTTTGGTAGTCATTTCCCACCCCTCCTCATAATTTATCATAAAAAATTTCCAAGCATAGGTTGAAAGAATCTTACAGTTAAACACCACCAAGATTATACAATTAATTTGTGCTGTGTTTGTTTATCACATATCCATCCGCCTCTCCGTCTCTCCATCCATCCAAAACTCCACCTTAGATTTTGATACATTACAAAGTAATACATTTCATCAGGTCAATTTACTTCTAAACACTTCACTATGCTTTCATTAACTAGAATGCAGTGTTTATTTAGAGTATTTTTTTTAAGTGGAGGGTGAATTTTCCACACAAAGGCACAAATCTTTAAGTGTATTGTTCAATGAATTTTTTACAAATTCATACATCTATTTAACCCAAACCCCTATCAAGGTATAGAACATTACCATCACTCCAGAAAGTTCTCTCATGCTCCTTCCCAGTTAGTCTCTACCTCCTGTAACATTGGTGTGATTTTTTTTTTTTTTCACCATAGGTTAGGTTTGCCTGCTCTTGCAGGGCATTTTTGACCACACGGGTAAATTCTGGTTCTTTCCCCAAATCAAGTAAGCCAGTCATATCAGTGCCTCTAAATGGGGATCCCTCAGGAAAAGGGCAAAAAGCAAGAGTGGATGCAAAGCAGATACTTTGTGGACAGAAGCTTTAAAGCCAGTGATTCTGAGATGGTGCCTAATGAAACCTCTCGGCGAGTGGTGAGTTGATAGAAGGATCCTGGTGGGGAGGGACCCCCATGTAGGTGGGTGGACCTTGAAGGTATTATGCTAAGTGAAATAAACCAGACAGAAAAAGACAAATACTGTAAGATCTCACTTATCTGTGGAATATAAAAAAACACACATATAACTCAATTTCAGGGGGGATAGGGAGGGTGGGAGGGAGGGAGGGAGACGCAAGAGGGAAGAGATATGGGAACATATGTATATGTATAACTGATTCACTTTGTTATAAAGCAGAAACTAACACACAATTGTAAAGCAATTATACTCCAATAAGAATGTTAAAAAAAACAAACAAACACACACACACATAAAAACAAAACAGAAACAAAACAAAAAACAACCAGACTCATAGAAAAAGAGATCAGACTTGTGGTTACCAGAGGTGGAGGGCTAGGGGAGAGGGAACTGGAGGAAGGTGTTCAAAAGGTCCAAACCTCCAGTTATAAGGTAAATAAGTATAGGGATGTAATTCACAACAGGATGACTCTAGTTAGCTCTGCTGTATGATACACAGGAAAGTTGTAAGAGAATAAATTCTAATAGTTCTTATTGTAAGGAGAAAATTTTTTTCTTTTCTTTTTTTTGCATCTATATGAGAAGATGGATGTTAGCTGAACCTATAGTGGTACTCATTTCACAATATATGTAAATGAAACCATCATGCTGTATGCCTTAAACTTATACAGTGATGTGTGTCAATTATTTCTCAATAAACTGGAAAAACAAATATAAAAAAAGAATTAAATTGGGCGATGCACATGAAAGGACTTTATGAATGGTAAATACTCTACATATATAAGTTGGGTGATGCCCATCTACCTGGGCTCCAAGTTGGGAGGACAGGGAAGGGAAAAGACTAAGACTAAGAAGGTCTAACCACTGGTAAACTTGTCTTCTGAATTGATTGATAAACCACGAATAAGATCAATCTCAATATTCTGTTTCTGCTCTTATATTTTTGTTATATTAGAGTCAAGTACACAGATTTTTCTAGCTTTGTTGTCCCATCTTATTTTTGACCCAACATTGTCGTTCGAATGGATGTCTACTTTATTCACTAGAAAGCCTGTGCTTTGGTTATTAGTAAAAACAAAAACAAATGAGCCCTCATAAGAGAGAGATTTACTTTTCCTTAAGACATTTGTAAATGCATGCTCAAGACTCTGAGGGGAAATCCAAAAGCATTAGAAGAGTGTAGCTTCAGAAAGATCACATGTTGGAGGAATAACACTCATTTGGGCAACTGTGTTTAAATATAATAGGAAGACATCAAACCACTTTACTTCATGATTCATACTTTGTGACTAATCACAATGGCCTTTCATTTAGCATCACAATCTTGGTTTTTACAGAATTAGGGAATTCCCCTTGATAATCTGTGGGTTTCCCACATTGGCAAGTTGAAGTCCATGGCCAACATGATGGCAGGTATCTGACGACCTGAGAACCTTGAACTTAGAGTTGGAGGATTGGAAATCTCAGCTTCTTTACCACGTAGAGACTGGAGGTAGTCTTGCTGCCCTAATTATGTTTTACTCTGTATCTGAGGGGTTCTATGAGTCTCTAGTCTCCTAACAAGTAAAGCCAGTTGCGTTTATCTCAGTCCTTATGTTTGGGCTTCCTTGGTCTTTTAAGTGGTCTTACTGTCTTCAATCTCATGCCCATTAAAACCACCCTTCAGTATTCAGCCAAGAGACTTTAAAAAGTGTACATATAAGCATACCGCTCTTCTATTTAAAAACCTCTTTGTTAGACACAGTGTTAGCCTATCTAAAAGCCAAGCCCCTATTTTCCTTTGGTAACTGAATGAGGCAGAACTGTGCTCAGGGAAATAGGTCTCTGCTCCAGATTCAGCTGCTTTAAACCAAACATGTTAATTCTGTTAGCCAGTGCCAGTGATTGATTTAGGAATGGGGTAGTGACCCACTGCAATTGCAATCACAGATGAAGTCTGCTGAGGACTTCTGGGAATCATCCTGATGAAGACAGAAGGAGAGATAGAGGGAAGGGAGAGAGAGAGCGAGAGAGAGTGAAAGAACGATGATGATGATGATGATGATGGAAGCCTTCCTTCCTACCTGTAATGTGGTTGCCTGAAGATGTAATGTTTAGAGCTGAAGCAGCCATCTTGTAAAATAAGGGGATAAGGGTGAGAACAAAAGTCACCATGATGAGAACAGTAGAGCAGAAAGATGGGAAGAGACTGTCCACAATGATGTCACTGAACTGTTGAACCAACCCTGGAGCCACCTACCTCTGTACTTCTTGTTATGTGAGTTATGGAGAATTGCGTTACATTCCCAATTATTTGCTACTCCCCTCCCTGTAAGCGGTTTGTACATTCCCACCCGTTGCCCTGTGAGTTGAGGTGCCGCCTGGGAAGGAGTGTAATTATCCACAACATTGATTTAAGGCTTAGCTTGACTTGAATTGCCCAATGAAGAGTGAATGGAGGTGACACCATATTCACACAGAAACTTCGTGTCATTGCATGGTTCCACCATTTCCCTTTTCCCTCTGGCATAATAATGACAGGTAAGTCATAAGAATGGAGAGAAGTGCTCCTTCAGCTGGGATTCTGGAATAAGTAAGACACCTGGCACAGAAGAAAGGCCACTGTCCACCAACAGCTGACATGCAGTGTGAGCAAGAAATACACTTCTCTGTTGTAAGCCACTGAAATTTTGGGGACATTTGTTGCTGCATCAGAGCTGACTAATACATGAGACAGTGATATCCTTATTATTTGAATTATTCTTGGATGATCCTTCTATTACTTATAATCAAATATAGGCTTTCTGTAGTCTTTAGAAAAAAATTAAAATTATTTGGGATTAAACACTAGGCCCTTAAAGATCAAATGCCTGCCTGCTTTTCCAGTCTCATCTCTGATACATCCCTCCCATGGACCCTATGTTCTGGCCATACTGAATTACTTGTAATTATCCTAGAATAGTAAACTCTTTCATATTCCTATGGTTTTACACAAGTTGGACCTTTTGTCCGGAATACCATCTTTCTCTTGTTTGCTTAGGTATTTCCTATTTATACTTCAAAATTAATCCCACCTAATCCAGGAAGCCTTTTTATATCTCCTCAGATACCTCTTACAGAGCATACACATTTAGAAGTAGTCACTATTATCAGACTGGTGTATCCTTACAGAACTTTATCAATGCATTTATATGTAAAATAGAAATAATATAGTTTTAGAAACCATAACTGATGTAATATCCTATCTACTATTCTGCAATCAAGTATTTGCATAGTCTCCAATTCATGGACCCCATGATCCATCCCCGAGTTGCTTCCCCTACGTCTTTGGGATGTGGTTTGGGTATGGTTTTCATGGAAGAACTATAGGGAATAGAGGTTTCTGTAGTGTTGCTATTTTTATAGGAAATTCAATTCTGGTTCTTGGCCTCAGGTGCTTTTCTCTCCCTGTATCGTCCGACTTTTTGAAGCTGTAGAATGTGCCAACAAATATTCCACAAAGATATTGGATTTTGTGTCAGAATCAGCAGGCCCTATCAATGACGTTGAACAGTCCTGCCTCGGGCTGAGGTATCCTAGTACCTAGGAAGTGGATGATACTGAAAAAGCCCTGGCTAGATCCTGCCACACGCTGCTGCAGCTGCTGGCAGAGCTGCGTCCTGAGTTGCTGTCTTTCCTCTCGGTTTGACTCTTGTACTCTGAGCCCCAGAACCATCCCCTCATACCTGTTCTGCTTGATTTGGGTTCACACGGCTCCAAAAGCAATCTCACCCTCTTGTCTCTGATAGTTTCTCTTAAGATAAAAACAGATGCTCAGAAACAAAGTTGTTTTTTCTATTTTATATCATTATATTTTAAGACAAATCGCTTTGGGCGTTAAGATACTGCTATCTACATCTGTTTGCATCATTTAATTTTCTGCCAAAAATTTGTATGCTCACATGATTTTTTTTTTTTTTTTTTTTTTGCTCACATGATATTAATGGGCAAAACTAAAGCTACGGTCTCCTCTCATAGAAGGTGGGCCAGTGATGTTCATTTTCCTCTGCCCCTTCTCCATCTCTCTGTCCCATGAACCCCATCTAAGAGTTCTCTCTTATACTCTAGAGGGAAAACTTTATTTTTAAAAGTTTTTTTTATAGAGGACTGGGGCTTAAGGGAAACCAACTTGCCTAAGAGCTCTGGTTTGATTTTCTTCTTGAGCTGACTTTCTTACTTTGAAGAGTCCCCAGAAATAACTTCAGAAATATGAGTGCCTAAAATTATGTTTAAATCTCTTTTATAAATTCCTGAAATTACTGAGGTGATAAGGGGCTAGAAGTAGTATTCCTACTGGGTGATTCATTGTCCTCATCTGATTCCTGCTAAATTAGTAAAGTTTAATCTTATATGATGACATCTCCAAGAGCCATAAATTACCAACAAGTCCTAGAAGAGCCCCACGGTTTGTCTGTGTCTGTGGCAAAATGGAATTTATTCATTTAAAGCTCAACCACACTTGCCAAGTATTTCTTTAAACACACAACCTTATGTTGTTACTAGTTTTCTGCCATGCTTCTACTGTTGGAGGATGTGTGTCTCTTCCCAGGAGTTTTATCTGAAGAACTGCAACCTCAGTTTATTCTGTATGTCATGGCTCCAGTGGATACAGACTCAAGGTATGCTAGGTTCTCAACCACTGGATTTGACGAACCACCAGAGGAAGCTGGAACTAGGAAGGGGGCTTTGAACTGGGGAACCTGACCCAGCTGAAGAAGCTGATTCTATCAAGGACAGGAAAAGGCCAAACTTGAGCATCCAGCTGGGGCACCAAGCAAAGGAACCATTCAAGTCAGTGGTCAGTGGGATTGCCAAGCGAAGTTAGCACTGTGGTTTTATCTCACATCAGATGCTAGAACTCTGAGGACTAAAGATACTGGCCTTTCTGCTAATCACCCCCTTCATGGTAGGGACTCAGTAGACCCTGAGAACATGCCTTTTGGAGGAGGTACGGGAAACAGCATGCAGCCTCTAGGAGCAAAGTGTTGGAGTGGATCAGGAGTTTGGTGGTGATGATAGTGGGAATCCAATCCCTTCACAAACTGGTTCAAAGAAGCAGTCTGTAGAGGGATTGTCCAAGAGCAGAAATGAAAGAATGTTCATTGAGATATTTGGTACAAGTAATATTTTTCTCAATTACAAAATTAAAATCAAAACATAATTAGTGTATACAACTTGGAAAAAACTCATAAAAAAGCATGAAGAGGAAAACCTCTTTCATGATCCGATTAACCAGAAATATTGGGTGGACCAAAAGTTTCGTTCGGTTTTTTCCGTAACATGGCTCGAGTAGCACTTAGTTGTCTTTAACTTCATTTGAAACAATTTTGGTAGATTGTACGTGACAGCTGTCATATCAGCTTGCATTTAAAAAAAGACTTACCAAAATTGATGAATTTTTGTGTAGCCATTTTAATATTGAAGATGGAAGGAAAAAAAGCAACATTTTTGGCATATTATGCTTTATTATTTCAAGAAAGGTAAAAACGCAACTGAAACACACAAAAAGATTTGTGCAGTGTATGGAGAAAGTGCTGTGACTGATGGAACGTGTCAAAAGTGGTTTGCGAAGTTTCATGCTGGAGATTTCTCGCTGGACAATGCTCCACGATTGGGTAGACCAGTTGAAGTTGATAGTGATCAAATCGAGACATTAATTGAGAACAGTCAATGTTATACCACCTGGGAGATAGCCAACATACTCAAAATATCCAAATCAAGCACTGAAAATCATTTGTACCAGCTTGATTATGAGAATCGCTTTGATGTTTGGGTTCCACATAACTTAAGCGAAATATACCTTCTTGACCATATTTCCACATGCGATTCTCTACTGAAACATAATGAAACTGTTCCATTTTTAAAACAAATTGCAAAGGGTGATGAAAAGTGGATACCGCACAACAATGTGGAATGGAAGAGATCGCAGGGCAAGCGAAATGAACCACCACACACCACACCAAAACCTGGTCTTCATCCAAAGAAAGTGATGTTGTGCATACGGTGGGATTGGAAGGGAGTCCTCTATTACGAGCTCCTTCTGGAAAACCAAACAATTAATTCCAACAAGTACTGCTCCCAATTAGACCAACTGAAAGTGGCACTTGACGAAAGCGTGCAGAATTAGTCAACAGAAAATGCATAATCTTCCATGAAGATAACGCAAGACCACATGTTTCTTTGATGACCAGGCAAAAACTGTTACAGCTTGGCTGGGAAGTTCTGATTCATCCACCGTTCACCAGACATTGCACCTTCAGATTTCCATTTATTTCGGTCTTTACAAAATTCTCTTAATGGAAAAAATTTCCACTCCTTGGAAGACTGTAAAAGGCACCTGGAACAGTTCTTTGCTTAAAAAGATAAAAGGTTTTGGGACGATGGAATTATGCAGTTGCCTGAAGAATGGCAGAAGGTAGTGGAACAAAAGGGTGAATACGTTTTTCAATAAAGTTCCTGGTGAAAATGAAAAATGTGTCTTTTATTTTTACTTAAAAAACGGAAGGCACTTTTTGGCCCACCCAATAAATACTGCTCACAACTGATACACATCCTTCAGATCTTCTCTTTCTTTGTAATTTAAAGATTGGTGTTGTATATATACTTTGGAGATCTTTTTTAAATAATATGAAGTCCATATTATTAATTGCTAAGCTATTATATATTTCTTGAAGTGGAAATTTTCTGGATCAAAGGGAAGACTCTTGTCATATAGAATGTTGACCTGAATCTATGCCCATAGAAACAGTGTTCTTTTTGTCACTGACAGGGCTTTCCTGAGTCTGAGCTCCATCAGGGATTTAGGATAAGATTGGAATGCATGGGACTCAGGGAGCAGATTATTGTGAAAATTCTCTGGACTGGGGAACGAAGAGTTCTTGAGGCTTTGGTCTTGGCTCGGCCACCTACCTGTATATGACCTTTGTTTCCCCACCTGTAAAATAATGTTGGATTTGATCATCTCCAGGCTCCCTTTACATTTTTATATTTTCTTAGCCTCAATAGCAGTGAAAATACTGAATGAATCACCCAGATTTGAATCACCCAGCCGAATATTAACAGCGAACACTTGGTGAACTTGGATAGTCTTTCAGAAGAAGATTCTTGCCTCACTGATCAAGAAGAAAGACAACTTTTGGATGCTGGAAAAGAAAACTCCCCACCACCACTTTAGATCTGAGACATCCAGAAGCTGTCACATTTTCAAGAGTGAATGACCGGTCCCCTTCTTGTGTGCTCCCCACTCTGCTGTGGACACAGTACATTCTCATTTCATGGAATTAATTTCTAAGGTCTCTTATTTTTTCTTCTTATGTGGCTTCCTTGTATAAGCAGACGGGGAAAGGGCAAACAATGAATGGTAGAGAACAAATGCAAAATCATAAGTATGATTTTCAAATTTCATACAAAAATATGAAAGTGCAATTTCATGAATGAATCCAGACAGCAACAGAGGGAATGGGCTGCTGGTTGCCAGGCTGAAACGGACCACAAAAAGCCACGGAGACAGCCTTGCGTTCCGGCCCTTCTCCGGGCTGCCACTTTTGCTCGGACTAAAACACTAGGTTTATCTCTCAGCTTTTCATGCTGCAACAAGGCACAGGGTGTAATCTGGTAATTGAATCAATTCTTCCTGGTTAGTTGGGCCAGCAGATGAATGATTAGTTCTTTTCTCTTGACGCAGCTGAGTTGCTATTAAAAAATGCTTCTTAGCACTTAAAATAAAGCAGTATGTACAAGAAACCAGTGGGAACCTGGTGGGGAGGCAGGCATTCACAGGGCTAATTTATTTCAAATCACACCCAGGAAATCCAGTTTATCTAAACAAATCCTGGGCCAGGAGTTAGGGCAGAGGGAGAGAAATCAGAGCAGCTACAGAATATTAAGCACTGCAGAGCCGGATAAAGCAGGATTGGGAGATCCAATGACTGTTTAAATTATTATAGAATGTAAACTCATCGCATGACATCTAATCCGGCCATATTTCCCTCAATTATTTCACCCCAGCAGGGTTTACTTTCCCATCAGTACTGGATCAGAGAACTGTCAGCTGGCGTTTTTGAAGGGTGATTTGTTGCTCTAATGATGATACTGAAATCTGTTTATGGTTGTTTATTTAAGGGTCATCTTTCTTCTGAGGCAGTTTTCTTCTCCTGGGATTCTATTTGGGCAGCTCTCTTCAATTCCCTAAACAGAAAAACTGTCAGGATTTTATAAAGAGTAAATATTCTGTCCATGTTAATTTTATGACCTATGACTATATCATAGTTACTGAGCCAAGTATGGTAATAATGATGCTTTATGCATTGAAGTTGCTTTAAAGTTTACCCAGCACATTCATATGTATTATTTCATATGCTAATTATATATAGCACAGTAATAATATGTATCAATTTTACTAATGATAAAACAATAGTAATATATACAGGGCAGTTTACAATGTGCCAGACATTGTTCTAAGGAACAATCCCAGGGTACTACTATTATCTTCATTTTACAGGTGAGGAGATAGAGGCACAGAAAGGTGAAGCAACTTGCCCAAAGACACACAGCTGGTAATCAAGGCTTTTTACTGAAGGCAGGGGCATGAGAGCGGCATGGTGTAGAGCAGTGCTTAGCAGAGTTTTTAACTGAAGTCTCCATTAGAGCAGAGAGGAATGAATATGTACTTCCAGGGGAATTTGGCACTAAAATCAATCGTGGCTCAGACAGCTCAATATTTCGTTTAAATTGTGTGTTTTTCTCATAGTTTTGCACAGAATTTGCACTATATAATAAACTGTACCTGAAGTTGTTTTATTCCAAATCTACACCAAATTTCTGAATAAAGCTGATGTTCCAGGATGTGCTTTGTTTATCTTGAGGTCTCTGGTTGCTCTGACATACCACTCACTGGGTACCATTGGAGCATGTGTCACCCAGTTTGAGAATTCCAGGTATCATGGAGAGATCACTGGGTTGTAAGTCAGGAGAGAACTAGGGCCTGGCTCCAGTGTTGCTAGTGGGTACCTCTGGGTCCATGAACAAGCCACACATACATCAGAGCTTAGAGTTTCTCATATGAGAAATGAAGGGCTGGATCAGAGCAGTTGTTTTTATGCTAGACTCCTGAAACTCCTCAGGGCTCTAGACAGATGGGGAAAGGAGCAGGAGGTGAAGGCCCCTTATCACCTCTCTTACATACTTACATTTCGAGCCTTCTGGTAAGATTGATGTGGGCTAATTGAATCTCACTCATTTCAAATATGTAAACAAAAATGTTTGAGAAAAACTAACAAATGAACAAGCTGATTTCTAAGGCCGGTCTAGTCTATGAATCTAAAGAGAATGGCCAAGGTCCCTACCCTCCTTAGGAGTCTGTCTTTTTCTTGGCCTGATCTAGGTTCACTAGGGAAATATCTCCACTATGTAAATGGTGACTTAGTCATTTTGTCTTGTCACGTTTTAGGCAATGTCCCCTAGGCTTTCCTTGTCATGGCCAACCCTAGGCGTTATGTGTTTCTTTTGGAGGTGGGACTGGGATTCGATTGGAGCGTTAGAGAAGGTCACAGTCATCTTGATTCTTATGCCTGTGTCTTTTAAGAACATCACATAGATCCATCTGGTATTTATTCATTCATTCTATTCACCCACTTATTTATTTGAGATATCTTCCTCCAATAATAGTCTGATTGGCCCAAGGACTATAGTGCCGGTATTTAAGTTGTTTGTCCTTCAGCAAGAAATAGCAGAGGGAGCTCTTGGACAGGTGGCTGACGTCTTGGGGACAAGAGAGAGTGTATTTGAGGAAGCTTGGGGCCAGGACTGATTTCCTTGCCTACTATAGGCATAAAGATGTCTTCTAAGGGAAAGTAAGGGCCTGTGAGATTAATTTCTTCACATAGGCTGGGATCAATGAAAAACAGGGAAGGGAGGGCTCATGTTTAAAACTGGTTTCTGCCAACAACCTTTGTGGGGAGGATTACCATATTTGCTACACTCCTGTTCCTGCTAAGTTGGAGAATCCATATGATCTCTTTGTTTGGGACAGTCCTGGCTTATCTCTGTTATCTCAGAATGATAACTGGTTTTATGAATAATTTCCTTCTCTTTATATTTTATCAATAAGTTCACCTTCTTAAAAGTGTCCTGGAATGAACAATAGATTGCATGGTCACCTTAATGCTGAGAAAAGGGGCCCTAGGCAGGCCTTATGCACCCATAGTCATGTTCTATAACCCAGGACCGTGTCAGTGGGACCTATTATTTGTGGGGCTTCTCCAAAGAAGTGAAGGAAGAAACAGCCATGGTGAGGAGGAACAGCCTTCCTGCCTTCATCAAGGAAGAAAAACACATAAAATGTAAAAAGCATAGTCGGTGGTGGGATTGGCTTGACTGGCCAACTGGAAGAAACTTTTTCCTTGGTTTGGGATTTTGGGGGAGCTGAGAGGCTTCTTAGGGAAACAGGCAATGAGACAAGAAGCAGGAAGAGTTAGGAGCTTTGCTTCGTATCCAGTTCTTGGTCTAATAGCATCAGGAGCAGAGCAGGTTTGAGGGGCATCTGAACCAGGCTTGGAGGATTTTGGTTCTCCACTGGCAGGGGGACTTTGCCTCATGACTTTGGATCTGTGTCCTTAGCTTTCAGGGGGTTCATGAATTCATGGAAATTGAATAAAAATTTGTTGTGTATGCAGGCATATGCATTTTTCTGGGGAGAGGCTCCATGATTTTCAGTAGATTATCCAAAGATACATGACACAGAAAAGTTCACTGAAATTAGCGATTAATTAACACTGTCAGTTAATAGTCAAAGGGGAAGGGTGTGGCTTGGGCGTCTTTGACACTAACTGGTGATTCTGGTGTCCATTTTCTATATGCCCAAATTGTTAGGATTTTTATTAGTGTTAACAAAATGAAAAGCTGACATTTATAAAATTTTATTTCTTTCTTTTTAATAAAAGTGCTCTACTTTTTATGTAAGAATGGAACTGACACTAAAGAGAATGTAAAAATTTCCCATTGTGTCTTCACTTTAACACAACTGTTTTACCATTTTGGTTTATTTTCTTCCAATATTTTCCATATAGTACTTAAATTGTAGTTATAATACACACACAACTTATATCTTACTTTTAATGCACTAATATACCACAAATATTTTCCATGATTTTATATAATTTGAAATAAATAAAACTTTTAATGATTTAAGAGTAATCTACTGAGGTGGTGTTCCATATTATCTTATTTTCATTAGGGTTTTAGAAGTGTGCGCTCAGGAAAGTGCACACATCATAATTGTACACTTTGATGAATATTTACAAAGTGAACACACTTATGTAACAACATTCCAGACCAAGAGGTGGCACATTACCAGTCCATTCCTATTTACTGTCATCCCCTCCTTCTCTTTTGAAGGGACCACTATCATGACTTCTAACACCATATGTGAATTTTACTAATTTTTGAAATTTATATGCATAGAATCATGTGGTGTATACATTTTGGTCTGGCCTTTTTCATTCAGCATGATGTTTGTGTGATTAATCCATGTTGCTACATGTAACAGCAGTTTATTTTCATAACTGTATAGTATTCTATTGTAAGATTTTTACCAAGGTTTATCCAGATCTTGCTGTCAATAGACATTTGGGTTATTTTCAGTTTTTAGTTATTGCAAATAATGTTGTTATGACTATTTTTGTACATATGTTTTGGTGCACATAGGTAGTCATTTTCTATTGGATATATACCTAGGAGTGGAATTGCTGAATTATGTTGAATATGCATACGTTGAGCTCAAATAGACACTGCAACACTTCATCAAAGTGATTTTACTGAATTATACTCCCAGCAGTAATGGCCCATCTGCTCCCAGTATTTAATAAAAAGTTTCTGATATACTAGATAATGAGAGAGAGGGAGAGAGAGAGAGAGAGAGAGAGAGAGAATATCAGTTAATAGAAAGACCAGGAAATCTATATTTGGAGGTATCATATACAAACATTTAATAAAATTGTGATTAATATGTTCAAGAAAAAAGGATACATGATTAAAATTTTAGGAGTGAGATGTGATCTATAAAAAAGAGAAACAAATATAAATTTGAGAACTAAAACTGCAATATCTGAAGTTAAGAGCTAAATAAACTATTTTAAAGTAGATGAAATACAGATGAATAGGGGGCTAATGAACTAGGATACAATCAGTAGAAGACATAGAGACTTAAGTATGGAGCAGAGAAAAGAATGATACATACAGAAAATAATAAATATATTGGGGTTTTTGAAAAGATCCAATTGTAACTTGAACTTCAAAAGGAGAGAAGAGAGGAATGATGCAGGCCAAATGTTTGAAGAGATAAAAAGCCACAAGTTTTCCTAAACTGACAAAATACATCAAGCCACAGATTCAAGAATCACTACAAGTACCAAACTGGTTAAAAGAATCTACTCCTAAGCATATCATAGTAAGACTTGAGACACCAAAGACAAAGAAAACTTGAAAGCAGCTCAAGAAACCTTGAAAGAAATCTTCAAAGGAATGACAGTAAGATTTTTAGCTGATTTCTCAAGAGAAACAAACAAAGCCAGGAGACAATGGTATAATGTATTTAGTTTTGAAAGAAAACAACTGTCAACTTAGAATTCTATACCCAGAGAAAATATTTAAAATGAAGGCAAAATAAAGTCATAGTTATATAAAAACAGAAACAATTTGTCATCAACGTGCCTGCACTAAAAATACTCCAGCGAGTTTTTCAGGCAGAAGTAAAATTATCCCAGATGGGAAAAAAATTATAGAAAGGAACACAAAACAATAGAATGGATAAATAGGTGGCTAAAAATAAACTACTATTGTTTTCATAAATTATTATTGTTTCATAAAATATCATAATAATGTCTTGGGAGGTTAAAATATAAATATAATAAAATAAATGACAAAAAAGACCAAAAAGAGAGAGAGAGATAAATGGAGTTTAAAATGTTTTCAAGTTCATGTTCTTTTTAAGAAATAGAAATTATAATTTATGTTAGACTTTACAAAGTCAGGGATGAATAGTCTAATCCTAATCCACTAAAAAGAAATGGTAGAAGAGTGTATATCTAACAGACTAATATGGGAGAAACTGAAATCTTAGAAAAACTTTGATATGTCCAAGAGAAGGCAAGAAAAGAGAGTAAAGGGAAAATAATAAGTGATACAAATATAGAACAAATAGTAGGGTGGTTGTTTAAGTTCAAATATATTAATAGATATATTAAATGTAAATGGACTAGATGCCATTATTAAGAGACTAAGATAACAGACTGGATTAAAAACCTAAAGCAACAATATGATGCCTATAGGAAACAGACCTTAAATACAAAGATACAGAAATTTTGAAAATAAAATGATGGAAAGAGCTTTGACATGGAATCCTAATCTAAAGTAAGCTGAAGTAGCTATACTAATAGCAATGGACAAAGTAGACATACAGTCCAGAAGTATTACTGTAGCAAAAGAGGGGTAGTTGATAATGATAAAATGTCGATATATCAGGGATATAGAACAATTCTAAAGTTGTATATAATCTACATAGCCTCAAAATATTAAAGAAATGACCAAATTAAAGGGAAAAGTAAACAAATTCACAAATCTGGACTACTCAAAATTCTCAGGATGTAGCTCTTGGGAATATCAAGGTTCAATTATACTTTCCTCATATTTAATACTAAAAAGACTTTTAATGTGCACAAAGTGTTCTTTTTCTTTTGAATAATTTCTTTTAAGTAAGAAAGAAGAAGATATCATTTTTTTTACCTTGATATGAATATACATATTATTTTCCCTGAGAGCGCTATCTATATGTAGTGAATGAACTTCTTTATTTCTTTGCTTTTTTTCCCCCCACTGGATCTCAGGTACAGAGTTGACTTATTTATATTCCCTAATTCAGGGCACATTGTCATCCTCTGTACAAGGCCTCTTTATTGTTTAAATTTATTTTATTTTCCCTTTTCTTTTTCAGTTTCTACTCCCACTCAGTCTCAAAATTCCACCTTTCTTGTCTGCTCTTCCCAAGTATCCGGGGACTACAATTTTCAGAATCTCTTGACAGTAAGGTTCCAGTTTATATTTTGCCAATGAAAAGCACTTATTAAAGATTTGGAAGGCAAAATAACTGCCGGTGTCATTAATTTCCTTCCATCGGGGTTTAGACAGATGAGATTTTATAGCACTTTACTGCATCAGCTGTGAACTTCAACAGTGATTTCCTGTGGTTTTTGACCTGGTTAACAGAAACCTCCTACTTCTCTGAGAGGTAGAAGCATCCTTCTTTGACCTTTGCTCCTCCATCAACTCCATCAATTTTTAAATACAGAATTCCCTCTATTAAATTCTTTCTTGTTTGAAATACACAGTGTGTTAGTGTTTTCCTGACCCAATATTAACTGATAAAATACTTGGTATCAGTAGTGGCTGCAGGAAATATATCTTTATATTTGGAAAGCTGGGATGTGTTATTTGATCTAGTTGTATTTGAAAGCAGTGATGGCATAATTGCCGGTGACATGGATATTAATAATCCATGGCATGCCGTAGCAAGAGCATTATTTAGATTATCACCTGTTGTTGCCAACAACAAATTTTCTATTGAAGAAAAGGCTTTGAGTGAGAAAGTGTTTCAGTAAACTTTAATTGGGGTAATAATGACTCCTGGGACTATGAAGTGGGACAATGGCTTATGACTATTATAGAGAGTTTAAATTATCTGATCAAAGCACGATTAGGGAACCAGAGAGCTTAGATGACTGAGACAAGAATCTCTTGGGTATTGTGGCTGCAGGACTAATGTATAAAAAAGTCAGACCCACACTTTGATCCATCCTGTGTCTTATAAAATTACATTGTAAGTTGAATTCACAGCCTTGCTATGTCTTATGTGACAATTATATAAAGAGTAAGTTGGGAATATGTGGGAAAGTTTGGATGAATCTGATTACCTTAAAAAGCCCCACATCTAACTGGCACTCTTTTTGCAGCAACTCTTCCTTCCTTATCTGAGGAAGCTGGCTTTCTCTTGCTGGGAAAGCCTGTAATAACTTTACCTGGAGCAGTTATCTTATAAATAGATGCTAGTTTTCTCTGAGACTTTCTCCTACCAATCCTCATTACCTGCAGACCTGTAAATAAAGTGAGAGCCCAGCATATCGCAGGGGGACAAATGCAAGTCTGATTGGGAAGAGATAGCTTATGCTTCCTGATTCCCCCTTCCAAGTGAGATAGAAACAAACATGGGGTGTGTCAAATTTACTGATATGGCTGCACTGTCAAAACTGTGTCAGTTTCAACAACTGGGATTGGCTCTACAGTTTTCTCTGTTGGTTAACTCTGTGATAATTTGTTTGCAAAATTTAGTCAATAATTCCTTTCACTCCTGTACACCCATCCCTTTGTAATGGGACTTTGCCACCTCTTCCATCAAAAGGACTTCACTATTTCTCTACTCCTTGAATCTGGACTTGGCAATGTAACTTATTTTGGCCAATGGGACTTCAGCAAACATGATCTAAGCAGAGGTTTGAAAAGTACATGTACATTGGGATTTGCACCCTCTTGCTGCTGGGTAACATTCTGCCATTGAACAAGCTTAGGCTAGCTACAGGTGGATGAGTGGTCACTTGGAGACTTGGAGGGAAGTCTCAACAGTCTCAGGCAAACCTTTTGGTTTGTGAATGAGGTTATCCTAGGTCATTAAGCTTTAAACCCAAAAAAACTGCCCCAAAACCCAGAAATAACATTATGGTTTTAATCTACTGTTTTTGAGAGATTAATTATGCAGCAGAAGTTAACTGATACTGATTGAAGCCTAAATTTAACTCTGTCCCACAATAAATAAATTGAGATGCTAGAACTCACTTATCCACCCCCTAACCAGGTCCTTTGAAAGTGTCCAAATGACACTTCTCTCAGGAAAGTGTGAAAAAAAAATACATTTGTGAGGGGAGCATTGGCATTGTTTAAAAGCTCTGTAGTGACTTTCCTGTGAAAGTTGAGAATGAAGGCAGGAGAAGCTGCTGTTGAAATGCTCTTCCTCCTGGAGGGGTAAGCCTGCTGCTGGACTTTCAATTATTTGAAAGGTTTTAATGTACGATTTCCCACTCGTAAGAATCATTTCTTTCTTTCAGTTGAAAAAACAGGACTTTAAGAGTAAGCAGCTGTTTTTGTTTTTTTTTAACGGTATAGCACAGGGAACTATACTCAATATTTTGAAATAAACTATAAGGGAAAAGAATCTGAAGAAAATAGATATATATGTATGTTTAACTGAGTCACTTTGCTGTACACCTGCAACTAACACAACATTGTAAATCAACTATACTCAATTAAAAAAAAAAAAGAAAGGAAGAAAGAAATGCTCTTCCTCCAGAAGAGCGAAGACCAAAAAACAACGTTTGACTACCAGGGACCAAATGAGCAGATTACCAATATGGGAAACAAGATTGAAGTGGTAATAATGATTTGACCTTCAGAAATCTTTGATATTTAATTGATCATGATTCCCCAAGAATCAATAGATGGAAAACTATGAAAGTCTTGATATTCACAAACAGAAATATGCTACGTCTTGATTTGAGTCATCACAATAGGGATTTGTGGCCTCTTATTCAGTTCCCATTCTTGAACCAGTTTATGGACCTAGAATTCTTTGAATGAAACGTGGGGCAGGTCCTCTGGAAAAAAGAATCTCATGGCTTTGATAAAGTATGTATTGCAAATATTTTTTAAAAACCTTCTCCAAAGAGTCACTTAACCATTTACTAGGTGGCTGTGTACTGGGGAAAGAGAAATATCCTGACTCTTGGGAATTGCTGAATATCTGACTCTGAGTTGACGCTAATCACTGGATACCTAGAAAACCACTATGGTTGTGTGATAAATGGAATTTTGGCTTATGTCTGTCTCACAATGGCCCCAGTGGTTACTTGTCCAGTTTTGAAATACACAAATAGAATAGACATACCTGGGGAACCTCCACATTGGCTCTTTGACCCATGGAATAACCCTTTGCATATTTTCCTATAAGGAAAGAGCTAAGTGGGAACCCCTGAAGTGGCCTCTTCCTAATGCAGTAGTAAACCAGTAATAAGATTGTTGGTATTACCATATTGGAATCACAGATATTAGTTCCACCATCAAAGACTTGAATGATTCAGAGGTGATGATTTTTATCCCATTGTCTTTTAACTCTCCTCATTAGTCTATGCAGGAGATAGTTCTTGGGAAAGAAGGAGTAGATTTATTGTCCACTTAGTAATATGTTGACACCATTTGCAACTGCTGCTCTAGATATGTTCTCTCCAATGGAACAAATCAACATAACGTCTTACATCTGGTATGCAGCTGTTAATCAGACGAATATTCTGCTTATCTACTTCAATTAAATTTTAAATTGATGAATTTAGGGTATTTACACTTACTGTATTTGGATTTTCACTTAATCTGCCATTTTATTTATTTATTTTTTTGTTTTGTGTTTGTTCTCTCCCCTTTTGTTTCCCTGTTTTCCTTTCCTGCCTTCCTCTGGGTTACTTGAACATTTTCTAGAATTCCATCTTTATTTATTTATAGTGCTTTTGACTGTGAGTGTATCTCTTTGTATAGCTTTTTTAGTGGGTTCTCTAGATGTTATATTGTATATACATAATTTATCACAATCTACTGGTGTCATCATTTCACTAGTTTGAATGAATTACCTCTCATTATACCCTTTTACTCTCCCTCATCTATGGTATAAATTTATTATTTCCTCTACATATATTTAGAACCACATCAGATAGTGTTAAAATTTTTACTTCACCCAATAACATAATTTAGAAAATGCAGGAGGATGAGAAAGAGGAAAAAGAGAAAAGCATATTACATTTACCCATATTTTTACTTACTATGTTCTTTCTTCCTGATGTTCCAGAGTTTCTTATTTTATCATATTTTTTTCTGATTAGAGAATTTCCTTTAGATACTATTTTAGGGTAGGCCAACTGGTGAAAAATTAGTTGTCCTTCATCTGAGAATGTCTTGATTTCCCCTTCCTTCCTGAAGGATATTTTTACTGCTTATAAGATCCTGGGTCGAGTGTTCTTTTCTTTCAATGTTGTGCCACTTATTTCTGACTTCTATGGTTTCTGATATGAAATTCCTTGTCATTCAAATTGTTTTCCCCCAATAAAAAAGGTGTCATTTTTCTGTTGCTGCTTTCAATATTTTTTCTTTGTCTTTAGTTTTCAGAAGTTTAATCGTTATGTGTCTTGGCATGGATTTCTTTGGATTTATTCTTTTTGGTGATCATTCAGCTTCTTGACTGTCTAGTTTATGCTTCTTGCCAAATTTGCAAATTTCTCAGCCATTATTTTTTTGAGTACTTTTTTGTCCTTGCCTTTTTTCCCTTCTTTCTGTGACTATGGTGACACGCATGTTAAATCTTTTGTTATAGTCTCGTGGGTCTCTGAGGCTCTATTAATTTTATATTTGCCCTTGTTAAAACTGGGTAATTTATTTTGTTCCAGTTCATGGATTCTTACCTTTGTTCCCTTCATTCCGCTGTTGAGCTCATTCAATAAGCTGTTTATTTCTATTATCGTATTTTTCCGTTTTAAAGTTTCCATTTGGTTCTTCCCTACATCTTCTGTTCCTTTGTTGAGACTTTCTATTTTTTGCATTTGTTTCAAGCATGCTTGCAACTGCTCGTTGAAGCATTTTTACAGTAGCTGCTTTGAACTCTTTGTCAGATACTTAATCTCAGATTGACTTTGTTCATTTACCTTGAGTTCTTCCTGTTTCCTGCTATGAGGAGTGATTTTCAACTGAAACCTGGACATTTTAGGCATCATGAGACTGTGGACCTTATTTAAAACTTCTGTTTGAACTGTTTTCTTCTGACACAGCTCTGGCAGGAAAAGATGGGGCACCACCTTGTTACTACCAGGTGGAGGTAAAAATCTGGATTCCCCACCCAGTCGCCATTGACATCCAAACGCAGAGGTTCTTGTTACTGCTGTATGAGGATGGTAGTTCCAGGTCCCCTCCTGGTCTCTACTGACACCATGGATGGTGGCAGGATGGGGGTGAAGTCCTGGCTCCCTACATGGCATTCTCTGACCCTATCCTGGTGAGCACTTCGTTATAGCCTTGTGCATGTGAACATCTAGTCTTCCCACTCAGCCTTTGCTGGCATGGGTAGTGGTGAGGCCACTTTTCATTATTCTGTGGTGTTTAACTGGAGAAGACTAGTTACTGTCTAAAAGTTTTCTGCCTATGAGGCTGCTTCTTTCCTGGCTCTTTGGTTAGAGACAGCAGGCTTTTGCTGGGGACATTTTTGGTCTGTACCTATTGGTGTTTCTGAGTTGCTGATTTCTTCAACTCTAAGCCTGGCATATACCAAGCAAAGTGAAAACCTAGGAACATGCCACTGGGCCGTTACCCAGTTCCCAAGGTGCCTAGACAATCTTTCTTCTTTTCTCCACCTTTTAGAATCTTCTTACGTAGTTTTAAATATACAATATCTTGGATCTTTAGTTGTACTTAGGGGGAGAAATAGACATAAGTGCTTCTACTCCATCTTTCCAAAAGTCTGTCTCTATTTTCTTTAGTAAAAACCACCAGAAACCGTTTGTTGTAACTGGCAGGGGTTTTTCAGGTATCATGTAGTCTGCAAGGATATTGATTATTTCCCCATCTGGATATCACACCTGTTCACTGTATTAATGGCATCCTGGTGAGTGAATGTGGGGTACTTGGTGCATTACATACATAAATCAGAGAGTGGAGATAAACCCATGAATATTCTGAAGCCTGACACTTGAAGATTCTGAGCCCAGTGATCTGGAACATGTCAAGATATCACCTCCAAAAGGAAAAAAAGAAAGCTCTTTATACCTTGTACCCTTATCACTAAGAAAAAGGCATAATATCTGGTGGGTCTCTTTGAAGTTTAGCGATAACGCACACCCCATTCGAATGCACCCCTGTGACCCATTTACTGAGTATCCTGTAATGCTGTAAATTTTAGGGAGTTATAGCATAAGAGAAGGCTCTACAGTTAGTCCAGGCTTCAGTACAAATTGCTCTTCCAACTTGAGTTTTATGACTCAGAAGACTTAGTGGTAGTTGAAGTCCACTGGGCAGTGATGCTGTATGGAGTCTCTGGCCAGCCACAATAAGAGAACTTAAACACAGATTCCCAGGATTTCTGGAGTAATGCCATATACCCTAAAACAAATACTATTTTTCTTTTGAGAAACAGGTCTTATCTTGCTACTGGGTCATGGATAAAGATTCAACTTCTGATCGTATTACAAGTGGCCAAGAACTTGAGCTGCTCAACATGAACTTGGTGTTATCTGATGCCCTAAATCAAAAGTTGGGCATATGCTCAACTCTATAATAAACTTGAAGTAGTTGAAAAAGTTCAAAACGTAACGAAGGCAACAAGTATATTGCATGAGGAGCTGACTTAGACTGCCATAATAGATACTCTTTTTTAAAAAAATAATTAATTAATTAATTTATTTTTGGCTGTGCTGGGTCTTCATTGCTGTGCGTGGGCTTTCTCTAGTTGTGGAGAGTGGGGGCTACTCTTTGTTGCGGTGCGTGGGCTTCTCATTGCAGTGGCTTCTCTTGTTGAGGAGCACGGGCTCTAGGCACGCGGGCTTCAGTAGTTGTGGCATGCAAGCTCAGTAGTTGCGGCTCGCGGGCTCTAGAGCGCGGGCTCAGTAGTTGTGGTGCATGGGCTTATTTGCTCCACGGCATGTGGGATCTTCCCGGACCAGGACTCGAACCTGTGTCCCCTGCATTGGCAGGCAGATTCTTAACCACTGTGCCACCTGGGAAGTTCCCATAATAGCTACTCTTGATGCCTTTTTACTTCTCTCTGGATTCATTTCTATGAACTCATGGGAAATTATTCAAGATCAATTAATTGAGAAAGCAAAATTGAGCTTTATTTAAGTAAAGGCTAGCACCATCTGGGAATGGATTATTATAGCTTTATAGTCCCACTCAGTGTTGGTCCCGAAAGATTAGTAAGGGCAAGTAAGTAAGAAAAATTTTCCCAGTGGGTATAACTTCAAGTGATACATCTTGTAGCTTACTTTGGATGGATGAGAGGCTGTCTACAGGTATGAAAATATGCCATTCATGGACAGACATTAGTCTTTTGGCCCAGGACTTGAGCGAATTGATGACACAGGAGTAAGGAGAACAGATATGTATGAGGGTGGATCTCCAAAATGGAGATAGAATGAGAAGATATTTGTGTCCCTTGTAAAGGCTCATTAAAGGGTACCTACTGTACAGAAGACTCAAGAGGACAAGAAGACCCTTTCTGTGGATGCCATTCAGCATCTTTCCCCAACCGCTCCAGTTTTTGCTCAATGGACTCATGAATAAAGTTGCCACAGTGGTAGCAATAGAGGTTATACACTGGCTCAAAAACACTTAGTGACTTTCCCTCATCAAGGCTTGTGCCACTGCTGGATACCCAGCCTCCTCATAGCAGAAGTTAAGTCTAAGCCTGACATGACATCATTCCTTAGTCAGACGCTTGGTGGCAGGTTATTGTATTAAGAAGAGTATATCGTTTTGTCCTTACAGGAATAGGCATTTATCCCAGATATGAATTTGCTTTTCCCGCCTATAATGCTTTTGATTTGCCATCTGTGGATTCAGCAAATGCCTTATTCTCCATATGGCATTCCATACAGTTTTGTTTCTGACCAAGGAACTAATTTTATAATAAAAACGTGTGGTAGTGCTTTCACACCCATAAGATTCACTTGCCTTTTTTTGTACTTCATCCCATAGAAGCATCTGGTCTTATAGAATGGTAGCATGGCTTAGTGAAGACTAAATTATCGTATCAGCAGGAAGGGCAAAGCTTGTGTGGGTGGAGAACTGTCTTACAAAATACATTATAAGCTTTGTACAAGTGACCAATTTGTGATGCATGTTCTCCCATAGCTATATAACACTTGTCTGGGGGCTAAGAGGGGAAAAAGGAGTGAGGGCTTCTTGCACTATTATTTTTAATAACTATTATTCCTCATGGAGGACTTGCAAAATTTGCTTCACATCTTTAGGCTCTGTTGGTTTAGCGATCTTAGTTCCCAAATGAAAAAAGCTTTCTTTAGGGGACATTACAGTGAAATGGAAGTTCTGCATTTTGCTCTCCGTATGTCACTGAATCAAGAGACACAGAAGGGGGTTCCAGTAAAGTCTAAAGTGACCAATCCTCAAATAGGGTTGCTGCTTTCAAACAGAGTCAGAAAACACATACATGGAATCCAGGGAGTTAGGTGTGCCTGTTAGTGCTTTCAGGCCTGTGAAAAATCTAACGGAAGATTATAGCAGCCCAACACAGACAGGGCCACTAATGGTTCAGAGCCTTTAGGAATAAAGTTTTGGGTCACTGTACTAGATCAAGAACCATGGCCTGAAGTTGTAGCTGAAGGACAAAGAGATTATGGAATGGAAAATGCAATAAGAGCTAAGTACCAACTATGATCTTGGGATCAGATGTAGAAATGATGACTGTAGCAGGTATTCATATTTTCTTGTCTTAGGTATATATGCATATGTCTTTATTTATTTATATTAAACAATACAGAATTTAAATTTCCCCTCTTCCTTTCCCCTATTATTTTATATAAAGTGTGCTGTCCTTGATTAAGTATATGTCTTTAGATTGATCACATGTTATTGAAGAGAGATTGTGGTTGAACTTGATGATGGTTACAATGATGATGTTACACTTGGGTACATTTTTGGGAAGAGGGTGAACGCCTCCTTATTTGTACAAGAGTTATCTCTTGCATCATGTTAGACAGAAAGTGTGCTGCTGCTACTATTGTTGTTTGGAAGTTAGATGTAGAAGGGGGTGTCTGGGTCCTGAGCAGCCCGAAGAATGCCTGTTGGTATTCAGCACCATTCCTACTCCCCTTTAGGTGCTCCCTGCGTCACTAAGCTAAAAGCTTACACGTTCCAGATTCCCTTATCAGAAGGGTTCCAGCTTATATTTCACTAGTGGGAGATGCCCTAACTAGAGTTAGAAGGCCATTATTTTCCCTCTGTAGTGGCAGGCAGATATGTGGGCTTCGGCTGATGTGAGAACTTACAGTGACTTCAGGGCTTGTCCCATAAATCGCCTGCCTCGGTGCTAATGCAGCTGTAAGCATTGGTGACATTTCCTTTAGTCCTTGTGGGTTACAGCATCAACTTCCTGTTTTTTATGAAGTCTGGTAGTGATCTTGGGAACTAGCAGTGGTCTTCCTTGCCCTTCACCCCTCTAGCCTTTCCAATAGTTTTGGAAGTAGCTCAATCCTTACATTAAATCCTTTCCTGCTTAGAGCTTTCTATTTTCTTGACTGATCCTCACCAATATACCCTTGGTAGAAAACAATTCTAATGTGTGCTTAAACATATGCTCTAGTAAAATATTTAGGCACTGTGGTTTTGTGAATGCATTCGATATCTTTTTTTTTTTTACATCAATGGAATTGTATTATAACTCTCATTTTGCTTCTTGCTTTTTATATATTTTTGAGATTTATCCTTGCTTTTAAGTTTATTACTGCATAGGATGGTACAGCATGCATTTCCTACACATAACTTATTCATTCTCCTAGTGATCAAGAACAGTTTGCCTTCAACTGCCTCCAACTATGAACAACGTCATGGGAAACATTATTGTGCATGCACACTTACGGACCTGTGGGATAACTGCTCTGGGATTTATACCTAGGAGTGGATCCACTGGGTCAGAAAAATAAGTATTTTGTTTTGATAAACACTGGCAGATTTGTTTCTAGAACAGCAGTGCCAGTTTATACTCTCACCAGCTGTTTTTGCTTTCTGGTGACTGTAAAAGTTACCACTTTGATTGTTTTATTTTATTTATTTATTTAATAAATTTATTTATTTTATTTTTGGCTGCGTTGGGTCTTTGTTGCTGTGTGCGGGCTTTCTCTAGTTGCAGCGAGCGGGGGCTACTCTTCATTGCAGCGTGCGGCCTTCTCATTGCGGTGGCTTCTCTTGTTGTGGAGCACGGGCTCTAGGCGCGTGGGCTTCAGTAGTCGTGGCAGGCGGGCTCAGTAGTTGTGGCACATGGCATGTGGGATCTTCCTGGACCAGGGCTTGAACCCATGTCCCCTGCGTTGGCGGGTGGATTCTTAACCCCTGAGCCACCAGGGAAGCCCTGAGTCTGATTGTTTTAATCTGATTTCTGTGATTATTGGTAAGTTTGAGCGCTTCTTCAAATGCTTGTTAGACATTGGGGTTACTTCTTTTGTGAATTGGCTTTTTATATCTCCCCATATGGGAATTGATTTCTCCAAAACCATCTACTAAATCGTCTGTCTTCCCTCACTGGTTTGTGATGCCACCTTCATCATGTGTCAGGTGTACACTCACCCACCACATAACTACATACTCACACGCGCACCAGTTTCTGAGTTCTCTGTTCTTTCTCACTGCTCTATTTCTTCTGTTCCTGATGCAGAAGTTTCTGTTTTGATTAATAAGAATTCACACTATGTCTTAGTATATCAATGCTACTTTAATTGGCATTTACAGTTGTACCCCTAACAGAAAATATATTTCCAAATTTTGTTTTCTATTTATACCTTCTTTTATGTAAATTATCCTTTCATACTCTGCACATTTTTATTTTTACAGCTTGCGTATTTTTCTTATTACTTTGAGTCAGATTTTATATCTTACGAAAAGTAACCTTTGTCCGTAGTATTAATACAAGAATTCTTTTGCTCTTAACATCAAACTGACTGTTGGATAACTATTATGAGGGTTGAAAATAATGTGATTCAGTGATAAGTGATTGTGTGTAAGTGTGTGTGTGTGTGTGTGTGTGTGTGTGTGTGTTTGTATCTATATAAATATGGGCTGAGAAACGAGGTCAGTAGCAGAATCACCAGGGTTAGAGCTGGAGGGCCCACTAGTCTAGTCATTTTCAAATGAAGGCTCAGAAGAAGTCAACACTTTGCCGAAGTTCCCACAGTTCATCACTGACAGAATCCAACGCAGACCCCAGGGTCCTGACTCCCAGCCAAAGCCCTTCTGGGCACACCTTCTGGCCTCTCTTTCGGAGGCGGGTTAACTGACAACTCATCAGAGGGCAGGAGGAGGCTGAGAGAGCATGGGATGGGGAGAAAGTCGTATATGGAGGCCTGCTGGCGAGGCCCTGGGGCTCCAGATAGAAGCACTGCCTCCTTCACGATTTCAGCTGCAGCCTAAGCGTTCTTGGCTCCACATTGTTTCTTTTTGTGTCTGTTTCCTGGCAGCTGGGTCCCTCACAGCTGTGACCGCTAAGAACGCCATGCAGAGTCATGCAGTAAAGAATCACAGACCAAGAGAGAAGCTCCAGGGGACAGCGGACAACCCCCAGGGCCCCCCGCCAACTCTTACCTGCTGAGGGGTTGTTGGGGACTGTAGTGGGCACTGTCCAGGTCCTTGGGAAGAAAGCTTGTCCTTTCCAGGGGGTGTAAATTCCACAGAAACTTCCAGAAGGCAGGGAGATCCTGAAGCAAAGGCAGTTTTGTGGAATTGGTTGTTTTGTGAGAGGCGGGTACTGAGACTGAAGAAGGGAGAGGAGGAGCAGGGAGAACCATGTCTTCTTAAGAGGCTTGTGGATTAGCCCCTGGGTGGGTGGCCGGGAGCATGTTGGGGGCTCTGAGGGCCCCCCTCCAGGGTGTCTGACAGGGCAGGGGTTGATGGTGATGATGTTAGGAGTGACGTCACCACCACCACCACCATCTCCACCACTTGCTGATCACTGGTGTATTCCACATACTGTGATAAATGTTTTATGTGCGTGATCTCATTCAATGTTTAGTTGGTCTGGAGGTGAGTGACCTGAAGTCACCAAAACGGGACCGGACAGGGACTCAAAACCACCTCCGACTGACCCTACCACTCATGCTTCTGACTACTATCATACAGAATTAATGTTTTTCCTTTTTCTTACTTGACCTCCACTTCCAAACAGCAAGGTCTTGTTTTCTATCTGAAAAGCTCAGACTAAGCCCATCCATCTTGGGACACCCACGATGCGGTGATGTCTCCCTCCCTGGACTCCTGTACCAATCATTGTCTGTTTCACTTACTTGGTGCGCTTAGTTTTGCAAGACAACAACAACAACAATAACGACAACAACAAAACCTTCCTCTTTGTGTGTGTTTATGTGATTATGTGGTTATGTGGTTCTTCCTCTCTCAGCCTGTAAACTTCTTGAAGGTTTATTCATCTTTGTACTACCGTCTCTCTCCCTGTCACACCAAACATACCGCAGTGCCTTGCTCCAGAATATTAGTTTCTTTTCTGAAATGATAATAGAAAGGCAGTGTCAGGGAGAGCAGAGAGCGAAAGTCCCAAGACCTGAATGTGACTCCCAATTCAGTCACCTATTATATTTTTAACCATTTCTTAATTGAAGTATAGTTAACTTGCAATGTTTTGTTAGTTTCAGGTATACAGCAAAGTGATTCAGTTATATGTATACATGTACATATATATATTCCTTTTCAGATTCTATTCCATTATAGGTTATTATAAGATATTGAATATAGTGCTATACAGTAGGTCCTTGTTGTTTATCTATTTTATATCTAGTAGTGTGTATATGTTCATCCCAAACTCCTAATTTATCTCCCCTGCTTTCCCCTTTGGTAACCATATGTTTGTTTTCTTTGTCTGTGAGTCACCTACTATTTTTGAAAACTCAGATCTCCATCTCCTTATGTATAAATCAGGCATAATAAAAAGACCTGCCTCACTTGGTTGCTATGAAAATGAATGAGGAGATTGTTGTGAACATCCTTTTAAAACTAAAGGATGATGCACAAATATTGTTATGATTATATATTTCTATTGCTTAAGCTAACATGATGTATGACAAATTTCACCCTCAGTCTGGTTTAACTCCTCTCACCATGCCCTTCAGACATCCTCTGGATGCCTCTATCATGCCATTCTTGGGTTTTTGTATGTTAGCTTTATTGGCCATCTCTAGTCCCTAGAATGCCTTGTGTCCCTCCTGACACAGGGCCTTTGCACACAATGTTCCTTGTGTCTGGTTCGCCTTTGCTTAGCTATAATTCCTTTAATTCGAATTGCTCAGGTGTCATCTCCTCCAGTGTGAATTAGGTGTTCTATCTTGTGCTTCTCTCTGTCATGCTCTACTGTAATTGCTTGTTTACACACTTGTCTCCCCACCAGAATAAGAGCGGTTCGAACAGCTCATTCTATCTTTGTGTCCTCAGCATGAAGCACAGTATCTGGTATCTGGTAAGCATTGTGCAATTATACTGTGATTGAATAAAAGAGCCCATTTATATCAAGAAAACATAAATAATCAGTGATAAAAATGAATCTATATTTCTATGGTGCATTAGAAAATAGGTATGATTATCAAGAGAAATATTTTCCAAAGAAACGTTATAGATAATGATCAACATTTCCTTACTTTTCTTGTTTTGCCCATTATCTTCAGGATGGAAAGATTTAGGTCTTCAAGTGCTGCTAATACGTTGTCATACTCACCCAAACACTGAGAAAAATATTCTGAAAGGTGAAAATGCTGAAATAAATACATTTGCATTTAGGTAATGATAAAACAAAAAAAAAATCAACTGATGATTTATTCAATAAATGAATAAAGCAAATAAATGAAATGGAAAGGTTTTCAAATGAGACTAAGGTGTCAATATACTTTCATTAAAAAAAACCAAACGTCAGGGGTGGGGATAAATTAGGAATTTGGGATTAACAGTTATACACTACTATATATAAAAGAGATAAACAACAAGGGCCTACTGTATAGCACAGGGAACTCTATTTAATACCTTGTAATAACCTATAATGGAAGAGAATCTGAAAAAGAATATTATATAACTGAATTACTTTGCTGTACACCTGAAACACTGTAAATCAACTAGACTTCAATTAAAACAAACAAACTTGGATAGTTACCATTACTCTTTTAGCTTCTCTCACCACCAACTCCCCCTCCACGCCTGTCAGAAGTCCTCTGGACACCACTGTCACAGAATATCACACTTTCTTATAACTCAAATTATGTAAATGAAACTCAGGAATCATGTTTTTGCATCTCTGCTACTCAGTTTCCAGCCCTCATGCTCCAGGTAGGGGAGCGTGGGGAGCCAGCCGGCAGGGAGCCCTGAGCTGGCCTCTGAGCTGAAGACTTGAGTCTCAGCAGCTGTCACGCTCCCTGACTTGCTGCTTGCTTTTTGGTGAGGATGAAGACTTATGCTTGAAACAATCTGAGAAGAACACTTAGGACAACAAAGCACTGAACCATATGGCAGGGCCATTTGCCCCCAAAGAAACTAGGAGTGGAGTGTAGATAGAACAGGCTTCAAAAGCCCAACAGATCTGTAATAGAAGCTCCTCTTCATGTGGAATCCCTCCCACTGCCATGCTGTGGGCATTGTTGAGTGAGAGCTATTCCAGGCCTGTGATCATGGCCAGACCATTACCTGGGGTTTTCTGTGATAAAGACAATGTATAATTTCCTCTACCCCTGCCAGGAAGGGGTTATCATTGAGGGTCTAGTAGGAGAGTGGGAAAGCTGACAAGGATTCTGATGGCTGAGGCAGTGTGGTGAGGCTGGCCTCTGAGCGTGTTTTTGTCTGTTCCACTCTGCCATCTCCCCAGGCAGCCCTATGCTTTCCACTTTTAAAACCTTTTCTTTTGCTCTTCCATCCTAGAATGCTCTTCACAAGATTTCTGCCCCTTAAAATCCTATTCATTTGTTGGTATGAAGCTCAACTCTCATCCCTTCTGGAGCTTTGCTGGTGCCCCCAGCTGAAAGCCCCCCTATTCTGAACTTTCCCAGCATCCCCTACACCTACTGTCCACTGGGCATCACGCGTCTACAGCTGGGTGCCATTGGCATTTGTTTGCTAGCTTTTCCTTTCCTCTTTGGGTCTTAGCCCTGGAGCGCAGGGACTATATCTCACTCTTAACACACCTCTTGACTGAGTCTGGCCTTCTGGCTCTTCCATCACTGGCTCAGTTCTGTTCTCCATCCATCTCTCGGTTGGGAAATTATAGTGATAGCTTCCTAGCTGGCTGCGCCTCGCTCCATCTTCCTGCTCCATCAACCCATGCTGTACACCACCCCCAAATCATCTTTCAAAGATGCAAGTTTGTTAAAGCACTTCAGTGGATTTCTGTCGCATTTTGATAAAATCCCTACACACAAAGCTCCCCACAATTTGGCTTCTTCTTCCTTGTCCATTCCCAGCTCTACCCCTTCCCACACGGACCCTATCAACTAACCTTGGTGAACCACTTGCTTTTTCTGGAACATTTCTTCATTGTCCCTATCTATCTCTTTGATGCCAATCCCACCACCTGGAATGTCCTTCCCAGGCTTGGTTACCGGGAGAACTCCCACACTCTATTTGAAAATCCGTTTTAAATATTACTTCCTAGGGGAAGTCTTTCTCCTCCTGTTAATTATTATTACTCTACTTTGTAGAGTCCTCTTTTATAATACACATTTTATAATGAAGATGACATGAGATGATACACGTAAAGAACTAAATGTAGTACTGGCACCAAGGTTGTCTCTAAATGTTACCTATTGTTATTCACTATTACTAGTCTTAAGAATTGTACCAGCAGGCCAAGCCCTGGGAAGGGAGAAAAGGCACCACTAGAATTTAAAAGCATAGTTTTGAGTGTGGAAGAGTCGAGAAAACACCCTCAACTGTATTAACATAGATGTATCAGTATCTAGCAATAGAGAGAGTGTAACCCCATCACAGAATAAAAAGTTGTCTGTTTTCCCTTTGCTATTTTATTTCCAACTTGAAAGAAGAGGCAGTGAGTTCCAGCTATTATACCTAAGGGAGTTATATGTTAGCCTAGAAGCTCATTTTGGGTTCCTGTTAACGCTCAACCCATTGCGTCTGCCTAGAACGTCTCCATCCTCTTAGTCTCTCCAGTATTGCCCCGTCCTTCAAGGTACTGTTTCTTCTGTACCTCTCTTATAAACTGTTCCCCAGTTATTCCAGTCCTCTGTACTATTTTTCTGACTCTTGCTGTTTTCTAAGTGTAGGAGATGGGGCTAGAGCGAGAGGGAGAGAGGGAGAGAAGTCATTTTCTAAAGAGGACTATTATGGTATTTTCCAGGCTGGCAGCCTCTTCTGGAGCAAAGAAACCCATCCACAGTCCTTGTCAAGGAAAGCAGATCTGGAGTTTTCCAAACAGGGGAGTTCAAGGCCATGTGACCCTCTGGTTTCGGTGGATTGAAACATGAGTGGGCATTGACCTAGGTGGTCAGAGGCCTTAGAGGTAGCCTGGCTGGAAGAACTCTGCCCAAAAGTGGGTCCTGGCAATTACAAAGACCATTCAGATTCTCCCCCTTGTGTGTTTATTGGGACAGACAGGGCCAGTCAGTTGATCACACAATGAGAGTCAGAGGCTGAGAGAGTAGCTAGTCCCACTGATAGAACCTCACTAACTAACAAAGCCACCAAGCTCCAGTGCTCAGGAACATATGATAATCCTGTCCTGAGAGCTCCTGAGGTGATGACTAACCTTCCAGTCTATTTTTGGTGAAGCCTGTTTCCTCAGTTCCAGTGAGATTCCCACCTCCCCTTATTATTAGCCTTATAATAACACCTCTCCCCCATTTTTAAAGGTAGGGCAGTCATTAAATGATTCTGATGTCAAATTCCTGCAGAGAAGGAATGCCTCTCCTGTTGCACCTTGTCCTTGTCAGAGCTGGGCATGTAGGATGTTCCAGTAAGGGCCAGTTGATTAAGTAATGGATTGAGTTAATTGGATTGAGTTTAACAAGATATTAAACTCTTGATATCTGGAGATTTTTCTTCCTCCAGTGTCTCCCATAGAAAATCCAACTTAGACCTGGGCATGTGATAGGTGTTGTACATATATACGATCCTTGTGGCCTAAAGGACTAACTCTAGGTTCATTTCTTAGCAAGTGTTGCTACAGATGGGCTGAAAGAACATAAGGAATTTTATGTTCTTATTTTATGAGCCATTCTGGTCTTAATTAATGTCTCTAAAATAATGCTTATAATACCAATTCCTTGACAACCTTGACAGGTGGTGTTGGAATCAAGCTTTTAAAGGGTCCCCTCACTCCCACAAGCAGCACTGATTTAGCACTGTGCAAAGAAGTGTCATGTCAATTCACTTACCTGAGCTTCACATAAACCCTGAGAAGTAGTCATTATAGTCACTCCCATTTTAGAGATGAGGAAACTGAGGCTCAAATAAGTTAAGGGACATTGACCAAAGTCTTACAGTAAATTGCAAAGCTAGATTTGAATCTAGTCTTAATCCCAGGGTCACTCAACTAACACAAATTCTGTCTGCACACCAGTCACTAGTGTTCCTTTAGCTTTCAAGAGATCTAAAAATTAGAAGGAATGAAAATGTGGTTCTCATCAGTGGGGAGGAAAAAATGAAGGTCTGGGCTCCCATTTTTCCATTGAATCAGATACCTCCAGGGCTGAGGAAATACCTGTAGAATAGTTCAGTACCTCATTGTGTTGGTAGCTTTAATTGTTGTTCATAAATTACTTGAAGGCCAGATATGGAAGCCATAATAAAATGCAGTAAAATGCAAAACACTGTAATTCGGAAACCATAATAAAATGCAAATCGATTTACCTTACAGCAAAACGATTCAGGCAAGAATCAGAAGAGTAAGAAATAGAGTAGGTCAGAATCCCATTAGAAACTTCTCAGAGGCTTCAGTAAATAGCAAATGGAAATAAACAACCAACCAACCAAATCAATCAACCCCAACTAGCAAGCCAGCTAGCACTGAGGCTCTAAAAGAACTCCAAGGGTATTGCTGCGTTGGAACATTACAACACATTTTCCAGGATTACATGGTAATTCAAAGCAGAGCACAGAGTAAGAATAAGAAGACCCACTCCAAATTTGGGAGACACCAGGACCACGAGGGAGGCAAGTATTAGCATCCCAGGTCCTTAAAGCCAGGTGCCTTGTTGAAGAGGTTGGTGAGGTTGGAGACCATAAAATGGCTGTACATTTCTCCACCTTACCTGTGTTACTGAAAAGTCAGCAGAGAGTGGAAGGGTGTGGGGGCACCCCAGGAGAGGCAGCAGAGCTTGTGGGATCTAGAAATGAACAAGCCTGCCTACCTCAGGCTTGGTTTTACTCTAGCTCGTTCACAGAGACAGGAGGTTGTTGACTGTTTCTTCTTTTGTCCAAAGTCGGGTGAACTTTGACTCAATCAGCAGTGGTTGACAGGCATGAGCAATGCTTCCATGAAGATGTCTGACTTAGCTAAAATTAGTGCAATGTAATCATGACTTCATATTGCCCAATATAATCCATCTTGTGACGAGAGGGAATGATGTTTTTCAAACAGTTTTTAGCAGCATCATCAAAAAGGTCTTGTAATCAACTCTGAATCATCCCTCCCGAGGGAGAGGAGCAGAGTGTGGAGATGCAGATGACACACAACCCCCGAATCGTTTACGTTTGGTTTTGATTAATGTTTGCATTTCATTGGAGTGCAGGTGTTCCTAATGTTCTGGGAATTCAGATCATTTCAAATTCAACACTGACGTCACGGGCAGGACTAGGAGTATCACTACAGGCCTGGAAAGGCTGAACAGTTAATACGATGGAATCCTTCCCAGCTATGGCAAAGAGAGCACTTTACTTGTCGTGGCGATGCAAAACACCACCCCATAAATGGAGTGTCCTGCACCTTTTCTCTTGAAAGGGATGTCTAAATGTCTTACTTTCAATGAACTGTACCAGATTGCACAGGAATAGCGTACGAAGATGTAGGGAATTGTCCTTTACAGTGATGTTTAGAAGCCAAACACACTTTGAGTCAGTTGACTTTGGGTTTGAATGGCATCTCAGGCACTTTGCAGCTACATGATCTTGGAGAGGTTACTAAAGGTCCTGGAGCCAGTCTACACATGATACTTACCTTGGTTATTGTACACAATAAATGAGATTTGTGGTAGGTATTCTACACATGATATTATGCTATTACTAAGAAGTACTTGACTCTGGTGAGTAAAGTAGGGGGAGTAAAAATGGAGGAGGCTATGCATGTATGGGGGCAGGGGCTATGGGGGAAATCTCTGTACCCTACTCTCAGTTTTTCTGTGAACCCAAAACCACTCTCAGAAATCCCTTTTTAAGTCCTTAAAAAAGTACTTGAACCTAGCTTGACTTATTTTGTTAATAGGTAGTTGGAAGTAAGTTAGGATGCAAATTAGCCCGTGAATAATAAACTTACACCTTTTTCCTGGGCAAAAAGAAAAGCCTCCACTAAGGGGGTCTAGAAAGAACAGCATACACCATAGATACTTTTGAGTTAAGTGGACACTTGTATCGGAAATTATCATTCACCAAAGTGCGAGGCACCAAGGGGGAGTTCCATGTACTTTACTCAGTTGTATTTTAACTCATTCTTTGAAGAGGAATGGAGGATGGTGAACCCACATACAGTTAGCAGTCATTCTTATGGTGTAGAGGGCTTTGGGTAGGGAATTTAGTGGGTGAACTCAGTGGGTCCTTGACACTCCTTAGCTTTTAAGTGTAATGAATCTTTACATACCCAACTAGTTGCATCATATTTTCTGTTGCCTGGTGGCCATTTGGCGTGAAGTGCCATTGGCCACTTTCTCTCTCTTTGGAGAGAAGTAAAGGAAGCAGCTTGATCTTTGAAACCCAGGGGAACCCCAGCATCCCAGGAATTTGCCCCAGCAGGAGCTATCACACATTAACCACAAGTCACCTTCCATATCAAGCTAAAATAGTGTCCTACTTAGTTTTATGTCTGAGATCTAGATTCCTATCCCATGCCATAACAAATTATATATATATTTTGCCTCTTTCTCTGCTCTGGTACTTTTCCAACAGTAGTCTTATTATTCGTGGTCTGTTTTCTTCAATCTCTTTCCAATGACACTACCAGGATCAGGAGACAGGTATGAAGATGGGCGTTGGGAATAAATATACAAATGGCCTCGTTCCTGCTCTCAAGGAGCTCATGATCCTGAGCAAGATAAGCATATGGCAACTGCATGAAAAATGTAACTGAGGGAATCTGGACATAATACAGAGACAGAAGCACAAAGAAAGGAAGTTACTTTCTGCTCAACCAAGATCAAGAATAATGGAAGTGAGCAAAGCCTTCAAAGCGGAAACAGCTCCTGAGTTGGATTACTCAGTCAACAGTCAACAGATGTTTATTGATCAGCTACTATGTATTAGGTCTGTTCAAGGTGCTAGAGATACAGCCGTGAATAGGCAAACAATAAATAAGTAAAATATCTAGTATGTAACATAGTATTAAGGGTAACGGAGGAAAATGAAGCAGAAAAGGGAGATAGGGAGTCTAGGTGTGGGATACTTGGAATATTGGAGGGTGAATTTTGATTTTTATGAAAAGGCAACTTTTTGAGGGAGACATTTTGATGGTGGCATCAAAATGTCCTGATTAAAATGAAAAAATCTTTGTTTTCTTTACAAAGTAATATGTGTTAACAGACATGCCTGATTCTTACTCCGAATCTAACTCCCAATCTATTTGTGGTCGAATTTCACTTTCTACTTAAGTCGTTGTTGTATTATTTGAAGTTCTTACAATTATATGTTATTATTATATTCAGAAAAACAAATAATATTTTTAAACTCAGAAAGAGACTAGGTTGGCGTTTTAGGGACATGACACTTGTTACTCCCTAAATCATTATTATAGCAGAAGTTAATTATAGTAAAGATAATATTTCATATTAGAACAGTACTTAGAGAATAATACTCAACTGAAAATTTCCTGAGCTGTCTGGCTCTAAGAATAAGGATCATATTTTTGCTTGAATCTCTTTCCCACCAATGTCTGATGTTTTACACAGTCAGATCAGGACAGCTATAAAAAAAGAGGTGTCCATCAAATGGAAAAGTAAATACTATATCAAGCAAATCAAATGTATTTAGTAACTGAGAGTAACTGAGTATGACCATTGTAAATTTGAGGTGGAAATTAAAGAAAACAAGTGAGTTCTCGAGAATTAACATATTTTGTATAGAAGTTTCTGAGCTGAGCATTTGAAAACATATGACTTTTTAAAATTACATGTAGTTTGTCAGAACTCTCAGCTCATTCCTCATAAAAATCCCTGCTCCCCTAAAACTATTGCATGGAATTAGATCTGACCCCCTTTTTTAGGGAAGCATATGGAGGCCATGCTCATGTTTACAGGCTGTGGACCAGGCAGAGAGCTGGCTCCTCCTGGAGTCTTTATGGTTCTGAGACTGGTGGAGAGAAACACACATGTCTTCCCTCCGTATCTCCAAACTGCTGTGGCTCAGGAGTGAAAAAATGGTTCTTGAAAATACTTGCCAAAAAGTGTGCCTCTGTATCAGAATTACACAAGGATCTCATCAAAAGTGCAGATTCCAGGGTCCCATCTCACACCTTCAATCAGAATCTTTGTGCTGATGTTTCCTTTTAATAACTATACATTTTGAAGCTATACTATAAATATTTATCAGTTCTGACTCTGAGATTTACAATGTTAGATGCCAACAGGAGTAATTATATATGGTGTGAATATCTTTGAGCAAAGAGAGGAAAACTGCCTCTAAATGGAGGAGACTTTTGCTTGGGAATTCCAAGAGATTGCTGTCTACAAGCTGAATAATATCTGTAGATTGTCAGCAAAGATGTCTATTACTATCCAAATCGCCATATGTCTAGAAGTACCTCAGGGGAGGGCTCCGACACCCAAAGACACTTGGTGTGCTGGGTTAAGTCTTGGTTTTTGTCAGTTGCTCGTTTCTCTCCGAAGTCACATCTGGGGGTGTCAAATGGCTTATCTCACTCTGGAGTGGCAGCCCTCACGGCAGGTTACAGGTCACCCCAGCTTATCACCACTTTACATGGCTTCTCCAAGCAAACGGGGACCCCTACTTGACTTGGGGCGAGAGCCACAGTGGTGATTAACTTCAGACAAACATCTGGTTTTCATTACCCGTGGTAGCAGACCAGAGCGCGATGCTGTTCGGGCTGGCGTGGTCACTTCACAATCATCAGGACCAGCTATAAAGAAAATTTAACATATCCTGTAATTACAGCATAGACGGGGCTGAGGAATCTGCAGATCTGATTTCAGGCCTGAGAAAATGTTTATTGTATCTGTTGCACACATTTATTTACTCGGAGGTCGGGAGGCCTGCTGAAATACGGCCGAGCACTGCGGTCCTGCAAGGGCCCAGCCTTCTTGTCTAGGCCTGGGAGCGCCCAGGGGCTGCAGGCGGATGGTCCCTTAACGCTTTTACAGGCTTCGAGATTCTGGCGGATGGAAATGCGCGGGTGGATCTTGTCAGGCATAAATAGCCCTCAGCCTCCACTGCGCTGGGTGCCTCCCCAGATGCTCCCTTCAACCTTGTGGGCGCGCCTCCGCTGGCCTTCCCAGCAGCCCCCTTCTTGCTCTCTGACTGCGGGCCACTGAGTCAGTAAACTAACACCTGACGCGCCTCAGACATGCACCAGGCACGTGCTGGACATTCTGATCGCATTTTCTCTTTTACTTCCCAACACTCCATGTGAATTAGGCATTATTTTCCCCATTTAAAAAGTAAAGAAACCGAGGCTAAGAGTTGTTAATGTGAAGGAAGCAACTGTGCTTTCCCTGACATAATGAAAGAGAGACATGCCTCCCTGCCCCTCCAGAGCCAGAGGACAGGAAAGGAGCTTACCTTTAAAAGTCTTTCCTTGCTTCCACTTACCGGCTGTTGTAAATAGTGCTGCAATGAACATTGGGGTGCATGTATCTTTTCGAGTTATGGTTTAACTTATCTATAAAACAGAAATAGAGTTACAGATGTAGAAAACAAACACGGTTACCAGGGGGTAAGGGGGAGGAGGAATAAATTGGAAAATTGGGATCGACATATACACACTACTGTATGTAGATAACTAATAAGGACCTACTGTATAGCACAGGGAACTCTACTTGATACTCTGTAATGGCCTATATGGGAAAAGAGTCTGAAAAAGAGTAGATATATTTATATGTATAACTGATTCACTTTGCTGTACACCTGAAACTAACACAACATTACTCCAATAAAAATTTAAAAAGTCTTTCCTTGTAGAATTTTTGACAGAATGACCTCTGAACCATGGGTTGGAGAATCAGATTGACAAATACTGGTAATATCCTGGGATAGGAACAAAACAAAGTGAGAAAACTGGACACCCCTGCCTTCAAGAGTATTAAACTCTAAATTAAGAAACAGGAATAAACTACAAGCTAAGAGATGATAAAATATGGAAGGGCAACCACAGCAATCAGCAAAGCTTAGTTATGGGTTGATCCTCAAGGGAGGGCAGTGTGTGAAGGAGGAGGGTGCAGGCAGGGCTGGCCTCAAGCAAAACTGTAAAGTGGAGAAAGGGGAAGTCTTTTCGGGTTTGTTTTCCCTTCTTTCAATTCCTAAGTCCCTGAACTGTCTCTTCTTTTCTCTATCGGATGTTGTCCTCAGGAAAAGATCGGATGAGTTTGTTCAGACACAAGTTTAAATGGCTGATGTCAAGGAACACATTTCTGAAGAGCAAATTTCAGGTATTAGCAAGCTGATTAGGGAAGTTTGGGAGTAGCTGGTGTCTAACACAGGGACAGTTTAACTGCTGAGGACGGGCTGCCCAGGAGGAAGTAGGATCTGAAAAGTTGACCGCTCGGTGTGTGGATAGGCACTGGGGAGAAGCCACACGTTGGCTTCTGAGGAAATGCAGCCTTGATGTAGTTTTCCATAGACTAGGATGTGAGGCAGGTTACCAAGTGGAGACTTACCAGCATTGCATGTAAGAAAGGGCCTGCGGAGAATTCCTTTTCTTGCATCTGGGGACAGGCGAGTTATAGGAAGACTGGCTTGACGCTGAGCTGGAATTTCTTAAACCCCTCTTGGTCAGAGAGCAGCCTTCAGGAAGAGGCCAGATAGCCACAGGTGAAGAAGGAGGAGGGTTGAGTGGGCATGGAGCCAGGCAAGTCCACCATATCTGCCGCATCCAAAATTATTCCCTGCAGGCCTTTGTCTGCTCTGCCTCTGGCGTTTCAAAGAGGGTAAAGCTGGGGAATTGGAGGATTGGCATTAATATATTGTGGACATACCAAATGGTGAAAGTGCATGGCAGAACAGCTGTTAGAATGATGCTAGTTTGAGGAGTAAAGGGTTCTCCCAACTTTCTCTCCACATTAGTTATGAAAATTCCAGAATCCCTGAAAATTTTATACTAAACAGAGAAAATCTAAGTTTCCACCGTAGATGCTAAACAAAAGTAAAAACAAAAGCAATTATAATGTTCTAAAAAGGAATGAAATTGGGTCATTTGTAGAGATATGGATGGACCTAGAGACTGTCATACAGAGTGAAGTAAGTCAGAAAGAGAAAAACAAATATCGTATATTAACGCTTATATGTGGAATCTAGAAAAATGGTACAGATGAACCGGTTTGCAAGGCAGAAATAGAAACACAGATGTAGAGAACAAACATATGGACACCAAGGGGGGAAAGTGGTGGGGAGGAGGGGTGGTGGTGGGATGAATTGGGAGATTGGGATTGACATACATACACTAATATGTATAAAATAGATAACTAATAAGAACCTGCTGTATAAAAAAAAAACTAAAATTCAAAAAAATAACAATAAAAAATAATGTTCTTTTATGCTTTAAAATTCTTCATATTTAGGAGGCTGATGTAAAAAAAAATAGAGGGAAATTTCTAGCCAATAAATATCTAGGAGGTTCTGGTTAAATATGACTCCCCCTGCCACAATCCCACTAAGGTGATAAGAGGGAAATAAAAATGGCATAAACCTGCAAGAGAAAAGAAAATAACAAAATTTGGAAGTTAGAAAGTAAACAGACCGGTGGTAAATGCCTCTGTACTTTAGAGAAAGTTGAAAGTTAAAAGCGTATAGGCAGGAAGGACCATTAAAAAATTAGCTGAAGAATCTTGGAAAGAATCCCAAATTGAAGGGCCAGATCTTCTTCATCAACCTGGGCAGCCAGGTTCCTGCCTCTCCCTTAACCTCTAGACCAGTGAGAGCCCACTGCCAGGAGAGGCAAAAAAGAGAGGTCCTGGATTCAAAATATCAGGCGGAGCAGAGGAGGGGAGCATGACCAGAAAACAGGAAGATTAAGTAAAGGCTTACATACCAACCACTGATATCCCCAGCTTCCTTTCCTCTTGGAATGTGGATAGTCATGTTTATACCTTCCTGGATGTTTTGTCCTTGAAGAAACTTGCTAAGGAGGAAAAAAATCTAAAGATACTGTTAGAGGTTCCCCAAGGAAATGAGCAGGTCTTCACTTACAATGAAGCTCACAGTTGAGAAGAAGACTTCCACTCAAAAAAAAAAAAATTGCTTCTGGGACTTCTCTGGCAGTCCAGTGGTTAAGACTCTAAGCTTCCACTGCAGGGGGTGTGGGTCCGATCCCTGGTAGGGGAACTAAGATCCCACATGCCATGCAGCGTGGCCAAAAAAAAAAAAAAAATTTACCATGTATTGCTGATGGGAATATAAAAAATACATCTAGTTAGGAAAACTGATTGGCTTTAAAAAATGCTTCTGAATAACATTAACCTTTTACATAGGATTGGATGATCAAGGATCACCAGGCATTTGAAGAAAGCCTCTAAGGTGAAAATAGAGACCACAATTAAACAACAACAACACAGGAAAATGGAACTCAGAGGAAAGAAAGATAACGCAAGCAACTGAAGCACAGTTAAAAATACATCTCTCCCCAGTAATTAATACCCACAGAAATATATAAAAAGATATTATGAAGAAAGAGTGATATTCTATTTAAAAAGGAACATTCGGAGAACAGGAGAACTCTTGCAAATTAAAAAGCAAAATAAAGTAGCTAAATACAAGAGTCGGAAAAGAAGGTTGAAGAAATCTACAAAGTAGAACAAAAGAAAATGGTTGGAAGATATGAGAGAAAAGATAAGAAAATTAAATGACCAGGCCAGGAGCTAACAGGACTTCCAAAAATAAAGATCAGAGAAAATAGAAGAGGGGAAATTATCTAAGAAATAATATAACTAAAGGATATGAATTACCAAATTAAAAGGGACCTCTAAGTGCACATTAGAAAGACACATACCAAGAACATTGTTGTGAAATTTCAGAGTACTGGGAACTCAGAAGGTCTTAAAAACTCTGACAGAGGAGAATAAAAAGGAAGAGGAAGGGGATCAGCTGGAGAAAATCAGGTCATATTCAGAGGACTGGCAATCTCGGCAATAAGCTTCTCAAAAGCAAACTGAAAGCCGAAGCATAGTGAGAAAACACCTACACAGAATTTTATGCTCAGCCAAACTATCAGTCCAGCATGAATGTAGAATAAACACATGAAAAGTCTAAAAAAATGCATCTCCACATTTTCTTTATCTGCCGTCCATTGATGGACATTTAGGTTGTTTCCATATCTTGGCTACTGTGAGTAATGCTGCAATGAACATGGGAGTGCAAATATCTATTCAAGATCCTGATTTCAATTCGTGTGGATAAAAATCCATAAGTGGGATTGCTGGATCATAAGATAGCTCTATTTTTAATTTTTTGAGGAACCCTCATTCTGTTTTCCATAGTGGCTGTACTATTATACATTCCTACCAACAGTATACAAGAGTTCTAGTTCCTCCACATTTTCACCCAACTTATTGTCTAGAGTTTTTATAATAGCCATCCTGACAGCTGTGAGGTCCTATCTCATTGAACAGACATTTCTCCATGAAAGATAAACAAATGGCCAACAGGGGTATGAAAAGATGCTTAACATCACTAATTATTAGGTAAATGCAAATCAAAACCACAATGAGATATTACTTCCCACCTGTTAGGATGTCCATTATCAAAAAATGAAAGAAAACAGACCATAACAAATATTGGTGAAGATGTAGAGAAAATGGAACCCTTGTACACTGTTGTAGGAATGTATTTTTTAAAAAAATAATAGCCATATTCTGTGCACTGAATGTTTGTGTTTTCCCAAAATTCACATGTTGAAGTCTAAATCCCCAATATGATGATATCTAGGGGTGGGATGTTTGTGAGGTAATGAGCTCAGGAGGCTGCAGCTCTCATGAATGGGATTACAGTAATGCCCTTTTTAAAAAGAGGAGCAGACAAGGTATCTCTCTCTTCTCTGCCATGTGAGGATACAATGAGAAGATGGCCATCTGCAAACCAGGAAGTGGACCCTCACCAGACATCACATCTATCAGCACCTTGATCTTGGACTTCCCGGTCTCCAGGTCTGTAGGAAATAATTTTCTGTTGTTTATAAGCCACGCAGTCTATTGTACTTTGTTATAGCAGCCCAAACTGTCGAAGACTCCACCCTAACAGGTGTGAGGTGATAGCTCATTGTAGTTTTGTTTTGCATTTCCCTGGGGGATATACGTACAATGGAATATTATTCAGCCTTAAAAAAAAAAGGAAATCCTGCCATATACAACAACATGGATGAACTCTGAGAACATTAGGCTAAACAAAACAAGCCATCACAGAAGGACAGATACTGCATGATTCCACTTACATGAGGTATCTGAAACAGTCAAACACATAGAAGCAGAGAGTAGGAAGGTAATTGCCAGGGGCTGGAGGGAGGGGAAATGGAGAGTTGCTGTTTAATGGGTGTAAAGTTTCAGTTATATAAGATGATTAAGTTCTAGAGATATTCTGCACAACATTTTGCCGATAGTTAACAACACTGTATTGCACACTTAAAATTTTAAGAAGGTAGATAGATCTCATGTTAAGTGTTCTTACCACAATTTAAAAAAAAAAAGGAAAAAATTATCTCCAAAATTCTCTTTCACAGGAAGCTATGAAGTGGTGTTCCTCTAAAGCAAAAAAGTAACCCAAGAAAGCAAATAAAGAATCCGGGAAATGTGGGAGTGAGGGCATTCCAGGATAATGGTGAAGGGAGAGTCAACATTAAATCATTTTTGCAGAGAGATATAATGCAATCAGCCCAGATTGAGCAAAATGCTGGAAAACTTCAGAAGGGTGATCTTTGAAAAAAGAAAAAAAAATGACAGGAAACTAATAGATGACCTAGTATGTTTGTCTGAACAAATTGAGAATTTGAAAAATATTTAGTGATAAATTCATAGAATACTAAGGAAAAGAAAAAAAGGAGGTAATTATTGACTCTAGAGAAGCAAAATTGTTCAAGAAAATAAATATGATTATAGTGTACTAAATGGCTCACCTGTGAATAAAGTTTATGTGTTCATAATAAGATAAATACTGAATATTGAATGAGAAACTGTGATATAACTACAATTTTAGTTTCCTATTGCTGTATAACAAATAGCCTCAGATTTAGTAGTAGAAAACAACACCCATTAATTAGCTCACACTTCTGTAGGTCAGCAAGTCAGGCAGAGAGTGGCTGGGTTCTCTCTTCAAGGTCTCACAAGACCCAAATCAGGGTATCAGCTGGCCTGTGTTCCTTTTTGGAGGCTCTGGGGAAGAATCCAATGCCAAACTTATTCAGATTGTTGATAGAATTAATTTTCTAGTCATTGTAGGAATGAAGCCCTTGTTTTCCTGATAGCTGTTGGCTGAGGTCTGCTCTCAGATCCTAGAAGCTGCCCCTTTTCCCCAGCAGTTCACACCATGGGTGTTTGCTTTCTTCCAGGGTAGCTGGAGTGTAGCTCTCTGTTTTTCTCTTCTGCTCCTGTCTAGAGAAAACTCCATACTTCTAAAGGGCTCATCTGATTAGGTCAAACCCACGTGGATATTTTCTCTGTCTTAAGGTAAACTATGCTGTGTAACATGATCTAATTATGAGAGTAAAGAACAGCATTTTTCATAGCCCTGGGAATTATGTTGGTATGTACCATGGGGAAGGAAAGCTTGGGAAGCATCTTAGAATCTTGCCTCCCACAACTGTATTGGAAGAGGAAGAGTGTATTGGCAAGGGAAGGGCATGATGGTTAAGTCAGCTGAAATCTCTTCTTCTGTTATGGAATGACAATAGATAAAACCTAAAGTGTACAAACACAAAAATAGCCATGTAAGTATCTTATGCAAAGTATAGAGGTAATTATCTACAGACACATTAAAAAAGCAAAAAAGGATATTGTTGTATAGGGGGAGTAGGCTTCAGGGATGGGGTGGTAAGGAGCCAGAAGGTTGTCATTTTTCATGATACGCTTTGAGTATTACTATGTTTAGTTGAATCTAAGATCCTTTAAATGTACAATGCATTTAAAGGATGTTAAAATGTGAAAAATTTGATTTACCCTTATATAAACTATACACATACACACACACACACACACACACACACACACACAAACACATATAGTCTGATGAAGACAAAAATCAGAAGCAAACCAAAATCAAACTAAAAGAATAATCTTTGTTTTGTTTTGTTTTGGGCTTGTTAGTATGTTCTGTCCTGGGTTAGAATGTGTGGCACATTAGAAAAAATCTAAGATGGTCCATGGTGTCAAATAAGTTCTTCAGAACGTAAATAAACAAAAGGAAAGTTTAGAAGAGATAGTGACCAGAAGTATGAATACATAATCATTTTCCATTACTTAAAACCCTTTTTTGCCTTTAACTAATAAATCTAAATTTGAGAAAAAGTGTGAATTTTAAACCAGCTTTGCCTCTCTCTCTCTCTTTCTCTCTCTCTATCATCTATCATCTATATGTTTGCATTTGAAAGCTATGGGTCAGTTACTATACTAGGTATTAGGGTAAGATGGTGGCAGAATATTTGTCAACAAGGACTTCATAGTCTAGCAGGCTATGGAAAACTGGATAAAAGCTACAATAAGAAGCCAACTCTGCTAGAGTAGGGGAAGCAGCTCAATATGGCAGAACAAAGAGTAAGTGAAGGACAGCTGTGGAAAATATGGTTGTTAAAGTAGTATCTTTTCAGTAATATTTTATAAATGATTAATGTCTGCATATTTTCTTCAACTAGCCATGCTTTAATTACCCAATTCAACAATTAAAATGGATACCCAAGTTTTTATGATCTGGTTGTGTGTGTGTATATATATATATATATATATATATATATATAGCCAGAGTTCAGAAGTTTAGGGCTGGATTTCTGACGGTTACTCCCACCATTTCTCTATCACCAGTTCTTGACTTCCAACTCACATACCCATTGGCCTGACAAAAATAAATCCACTTGGGAGTCCCACAGACTTCCCTAACTCAAAAATACCAAATCTGAACACTTCATATTTCTCCCCAAACCCACCTCGCTTCTTGGACTCCATCACTTAGAGAATGATGCTATACCTTCCACCAATATCTCACGATAGAAACCAGAGAGCCATACTAAATTCCTCCTTTTCCTTACCTCCTATCCAGTCTCCGAGTCAGTAAATTCTATCTCCTAAACTATTTCTCCTACTTCTCATCACTGCCCAAATTATATAGAAGCAGAGAGATTGCAATTGCCCACTTCTTATTGGTCACAAGACTTTTTATTCATCTTCCCTGACATTATCTTCCAAAGCCAGAGTTTTCTTTCCAACTAACAAATCTTCTGTTACTTCCCTGCTCAAATTCCTCAATGATTCCACTACCAGCAAAATAAAAGTAACCTTTCTCTTCATGATCTGGTCTCTTCCTACTGGTCCAATTTCTTCTACCATTATCCTCCTTGAATTACTTTTAAGCGTGGTGCCTTGAACATGATTTATAAAGAAAGAATGAATGGATAACTTCAGTCCTCCACATAAATACACCACACCTTCTTACATGTCTCTGTACCTATCCTGTATCTGCTGCCTGGAATGCTTTCTCCATTCCACTCCTCCATGACACCTTCCGTGATGCTTCCTTCCCCTCAGGCAGATGCTGGTGCTCCTTGTCATCTACAGCACTTAGCATCTACCTCCAGGAGAGCAGTGACCAGCCTGCATTGTCATTGTTCATTTGCTTTCTTGTCTTTCCAACAGAATGCAAACATTTGCAGGCTGGGGACACTACCTTTCTATCTGTGTGTCCTCCAGGGCCTGATACAGTGCCTGTACACACTAGGAGCTCAGTGATTGATATCTGCACATCAATCAGTGTGTTACACCACATTAACAAACTGAAGAAAAAAAACCATACGATCATCTCAATAGATGCAGAAAAAGCTTTTGACAAAATTCAACACCCATATAAAAAACAGCATGCTGTTTTCTGAGTGAAAGCTTGCTTCATCAATAATTGGAAGGTAGAGATCTTTTGTCCTTATTTGGTGGATTAAATCCAAACCAAAATGTAAAAAATGAGTGACTTCTGGTGAGGAGTAAAGAAGATAAGTGGAAGCCGCTTCCCTCTTGTTTGGTGCAAAGAGGGGAGTGGGGGCAGGTATGGAACCACTTCCTCTCACCAATTCTGAGAATTGCTGCCCAACCCTGCCCATCCTTTTCCTTCTCTGTATCTTGTCTGTCTTTGGTTTCTGAGGAGAAGATAAGGAAAGATAAACAAGATGGAGGAAAGAGAAGATGTAGTATCTGGAGGATGTGTCTACATAGTCTAAGTGGAGGAGGCGATCTGCTACTTCCAAAGGAAGGGTGACAAGGGTGTCCCCCTGGTTCCTGGACCTGAGTACCCATGTGTGTAATTTAAAACAGAAAGACCCTTCTGTTGACCCAGTAAGTGTTGCCTAGGGCCGGCTACATGATTTGCAGGCCCAGTGGAAAATAAAAATGACAGCCCCTCCTTAAAAATTTATGAAGAATTTTAAGGTAATGACAGCAGAATGTTAAGGAAGTATGGGACTCTTCTAAGTGTGGCCCTGTGTACCTGCGCACTTGTATGTACAGGAAGCCAGCCCTGGTGCTCTTTGATGGAGGTTTCAAGTACTGGGCTTTGGTAATGAGTTTCTTCTACTTATTTGTTCATTTAGAAATTTCTAGAAAATCTTTTGGGCATTTAAAAAGGGATAAAGAAAAGTAAAAAGTATTGATGTACCCATCACTGGCTTAAGAAATACATGGTCTTCCAAGACCGAACCAAGAAGAAATAGAAAATCTGAACAGACCAATCATAAATAATGAAATTGAAACTGTGATTAAAAATCTGCCAACAAACAAAAGTCCAGGACCAGATGGCTTCACAGTGAATTCTATCAAATATTTAGAGAAGAGCTAACACCTATCTTTCTCAAACTCTTCCAAAAAATTGCAGAGGATGGAACACTCCCAAACACATTCTACGAGGCTACCACCACCCTGATACCAAAACCAGACAATGATATCACAAAAAAAGACGATTACAAGCCAATATCATTGATGAACATAGATGCAAAAATCCTCAACAAAATACTAGCAAACAGAATCCAACAACACATTAAAAGGATCATACACCATGATCAAGTAGGATTTATGCCAGGGATGCAAGGATTCTTCAATATATGCAAATCAGTCAATGTGATACACCATATTAATAAATTAAAGAATAAAAACCATATGATCATCTCAACAGATGCAGAAAAAGCTTTCAACAAAATGCAACACCCGTTTATGATAAAAACTCTCCAGAAAGTGGGCATAGAGGGAACCTACCTCAACATAATAAAGGCCATATATGACGAACCCACAGCAAACATTATTCTCAATGGTGAAAAACTGAAAGCATTTCCTCTAAGATCAGGAACAAGATAAGGGTGTCCACTCTCGCCACTATTACTCAACACAGTTTTAGAAGTCCTAGCCATGGCAATCAGAGAAGAAAAAGAAATAAAAGGAATCCAAATTGGAAAAGAACTAAAACTGTCACTGTTTGCAGATGACATGATACTATACATAGAGAATCCTAAAGATGCCACCAGAAAACTACTAGAGCTAATCAATGAATTTGGTAAAGTTGCAGGATACAAAATTAATACACAGAAATATCTTGCATTCCTGTACACTAACAATGAAAGTGCAGAAAGAGAAATTAAGGAAACACTCCCATTTACCATTGCAACAAAAAGAATAAAATACCTAGGAATAAACCTACTTAAGGAGGCAAAAGACCTGTATGCAGAAAACTATAAGACACTCTTGAAAGAAATCAAAGACACAAACAGATGGAGAGATATACTATGTTCTTGGATTGGAAGAATCAATATTGTGAAAATGACTATACTACCTAAAGCAATCTACAGATTCAGTGCAACCCCTATCAAATTACCAATGGCATTTTTCACAGAACTAGAACAAAAAGTTTACAATTTGTATGGAAACACAAAAAACCCTGAATAACAAAAGCAATCTTGAGAAAGAAAAACGGAGCTGGAGGAATCAGACTCCCTGACTTCAGACTATACTATAAAGCTACAGTAATCAAGACAATATGGTACTGGCACAAAAACAGAAATATAGATCAATGGAACAGGATACAAAGCCCAGAGGTAAACCCACACACCTATGGTTACCTAATCTATGACAAAGGAGGTAAAAATATACAATGGAGAAAAGACAGCCGTCGATAAGTGGTGCTGGGAAAACTGGACAGCTACATGTAAAAGCATGAAATTAGAACACTCCCTTACACCACACACAAAAATAAACTAAAAATGGATTAAAGACCTAAATGTAGGCCAGGCACTATAAACCTCTTAGAGGAAAACATAGGCAGAGCACTCTTTGTCATAGATCACAGCAACATCTCTTTTGACCCACCTCCTAGAGTAATGAAAATTAAAACAAAAACTAACCATAAACAAGACAAAAAGACAACCCTCAGAATGGGAGAAAATATTTGCAAATGAAGCAACTGACAAAGGGTTAATCTCTGAAATATACAAGCAGCTCATGCAGCTCAATATCAAAAAAACAAAAAACTCAATCCAAAAATGGGTGGAAGACCTAAATAGACATTTCTCCAAAGAAGATATACAGATTGCCAACAAACACGTGAAAGGATGCTCAACATCACTATCATTAGAAAAATGCAAATCAAAACTACAGTGAGGTATCACCTCACACCAGTCAGAATGGCTTTGTGTACGAAACGCTTTGTGTACCCCTTGCTCCCCAGAAGTAACCAATATTCTGATGAATGACAGGAGTTTATCATTCTTGCACACATCTACACTTATACTATATACCCCTAATAAAGATGAATTTTTAGGTGATTCAGAGGAGTATTTCCTAAAGCAACTAAATCCTGTGAGACACAGGATTAACCAATTCCTAATCAGCGTTGTAAGGGAATCCTGGTTTAGTCCTTTGCATTTTATTCATTGCTTTTATTTTCTTCAGCTCTCATCTACCTCCCTTCCTGCCCTTTGTAGAATCTGTAAACAACCTTTCCTCTTCTGTGGACCCTGTCTTCTTCCATTTTGTCTTACTTACTTGCTCCTTCTGTAATGCGAAGCTCCAGGGTCCTGGCTCCAGGTCTGAATTCCTTCCTCCCTCACAGCTCTTCTGGGCCATGGTGCTGGGGATTTAACTGGTCAGTTGAATTGTCAACTTTTAATGTTTTAAGTTCAGTAGGCTCTAGGGACTTAGGAAAGTGGAGCTCCAGAGAGAGAGAATCTGGTAGAATTTAAAAAGATATGTATTTAAAAAGTAGAATGAAGCAGAGTCAGTGATGAATATTCAGCAAAAAGTCACACTTGAGAATTATAAACAGGGACTGTGGTGATGGGGGGGAGAGCTTCACTCAGCTGTGCAGCTCTGTGCAGGCATTAATGCAGTGGGAAATGTGATTTTGCCAGAAATAAGGGCGTGGCCTGTTAGAGTGGGGACTTGGAGTCTGGAGTTGGCCCACACAGTTATAATAATTAAAAAATTAATAGCTTACATATCCTCCCTGCTTTCAAAAAAATTAAAATGCCTTCAAGCCTTGCACATCCTCCAGATGAATATCCGAAACCTTGTGCAAAACTTAGCAATAGTAAAGAAAGACTATTTTGAAGGGCTGGTTTTTCTGTCTTTAAGGATTTATCCACATAGCAGCATCCACATTTGGGTTAGGACGAGGAGTTCAGGGATGGATTTTGGCAGGTCTTTGATCTGAACTGACTGAAATAAAAGATACCAACGCATCCCTAGTTGCCTGACCGGATACCTTACACAGCACCCCTCCAAGTTCATGTGAATAACATGGTCGCAAAAACGCTAGTAATAATGTCCAGGATTTCCAGCACAGGGAGTGATTGCAAATTTGACTGATGTGCTGCCCCCAAAATTGCTCTGGCCTAATTACTGTTAAAAACAGATGAAGATAGAAGTTAACATGGCCCCAGTGAGTCATCTTGTCAGGACTCACATTACAGAAACAGTCATTCTGGAGGAGAGTTGAGGACAAACTCTTTGAGAGTGGCCACAAACGATTGCAGAGAACAAGCCCACTAAAAAAGCCTGTGTCTGGTTCCCAGGAATTGAGCGCGGGGTAACTGTTCCATGGTAATAGGGCTTTTCATTAGTCTTTTCCATCAATAAACACATGCAGTTGCCATATGGAAATAGGATCTGCAGCCCCAATTCCTCCTAAAATAGGGCATTTCTAATTGCACTTATTTAACTCCCTTTAGAAATATTCTTCTTACTCTTCCTTCCGAAATACTTTTCTTAATTATTTGGGTTAGTTTGGCATGTGGAGGAGAAATGAGTGGAACAGGCAACCAGGAAGACTTCTCTGAAACTGGCCCCAGAGTCTTCCTCACGTAAGTAGTATTGGCTTCCTTATAGATAAAGATAATTGGGAGCCAGAGATATCCTCTAAATCAAGTGATCCTTTGTGCCTATAGCTCCACGATCAATTACAATGTTCAATATGGCAACCTCTTTGGGTTTCAGTTTTCTCACGTATAAATTGGGAGTGATGATACCCACCTTAAAGCAACGTTATCAGTTAATTTATAAGGGGAGCAAGGTTTTAGTAAATATTTCTGTTCTGTAGGAAAGGGCTTGAGGATGTGCTCTGGGTACACAGTCTGCTGTTTGATCCTGGGTACACAAAGGTGGTTGGTCCTCTGCTGACTGGCGCCAGCTGTGTCTGCTTTTTACGCTCTCCTTGCAGATGTTCTCTGAGAAAGGGACAATTTGTGACAGGCCATTTCTGATGATCCTTATGCTGAAATCATAGCTGTTTTCAAACTGGGAATTTTACTTCTTTTAAAGATTGAATTGACTTCCCTTAATTTTCCTTCCGACTCTGGGAATTCCAACATACATGCTCTCAGACTCAAAGGGGTTTAGAAGCAAAAATATCTGAACTGCCACACTAAAAATATCTCAGTGCTAAAGAAAATAATGACAATGTAAGAAATACAATATAAAATTTAAAAATAATGTGAAAATGGGGTTAATGCTGATTTCTGTGTAGTAGCAACAAACTGGAAGTAACCTAAATATCCAGCAATAGGGGATACTAAGCAGCCATTAAAATGTGGTTGTAGAAGAAGATGTAATGTCATGGGAAAATGTTAACACGTGGCTGAGTGAAAAAATTAGATTTTAACTGCAACATCAAAATATTAATGGATTTATACATGTATGATGAATTATGGATGCTTTGTTTCTTTTTAATTGTTGAAAAACCCCACATAATATAAAATTTACCATCTTAACTATTTTTCACTGTAAGTTCTGTAGTGTTAAGCATATTCACATTGTCATGCAACCAATCTCCAGAACTTTTTCATCTTGCAAAACTGACACTCCGTACCCATTAAACAACTGCTCCATGTCCCCCTCCCACAGTCTCTGGCAACCATCATTCTAAGCTCTGTCTCTATGAATTTGACTACACTACGTGCCTCATATAAGTGGAATCCTACAGTATTTGTCCTCTTGTGACTGGCTTATTTCACTTGGCATAATGTCCTCAAGATGCATCTATACTGTAGCATGTGACAGGATATCCTCCCTTTTCACGGCTGAATTATATTCCATCATATGTATATACCACATCTGGTTATCCATTCATACATTGCCTCACACTTGGGTTGCTTTCACGTCTTGGCCTTTGTGAATAATGCTTCTATGAACATCGGTGTGCAACTATCTCTTTGAGATCGTGCTTTCAATTCTTTTGTGTATATACCCAGAAGTCGGATTGCTGGATCACACGGTAATTCTATTTTTAATGTTTTGAGGAAATACCATACTGTTTTCCACAGTGGCCGCACCATTTTACGTTCCTACCAACAGATCACAAGGGTTCCCTTTTCTCTACATCCTCACCAACTCTTGTTATTTTCTGTCTTTTAAAATAGCAGTCATTTTTTTTTGTACTTTGATATAATTCCCTATTTATATTTTACTCTGACTAACCATTGCTTTTGTAATTAGAAAACCCACAATAAATGTAATGCAAAAGATATGGTGGAGGGACCAGTATTTTCTGTGTCTCATTTACAAAGACTAAAGAATTGGGTATTCCTGGGATGCTATTCATATGAAGACCTTACTATTCCATACTCATGAGTCTATCTAGCTGAGCATTAGGTATGGTGTCCAACAGCATGGTCTGAGAGAAAAATATTAGAGAGTCGTGTCAACACTGTTGTTTGCACACTAGGAAGCAAAAGAAATGGTTTAGGCTATTTCTGTACTTCCACAAAGGAACTAGTTGAATTTCAAAAACTAAAAATATCAGTAATTTTAATGAAAAATATCAGTTAAACCAAGTAGTTTGGATTTTTTACAAAACAACAGGCTGATTTATTGAGGTTTGAAGAAAATAATTAGCATGCTATGTGACTTCATATATTGCAGTCCCTGTTCTTTTAGTGACAACTGGTTTGACAGCTGGTCAAAGTTCACTTTCACGGGTGAAAGGTCATCATGTATTCTTAATAAATCTTTCAATACCACACAGTACCGCCACCTCAGAGCCATTTATTGAAGGCCTTACTAAGAAATAGGTGCTTTACATATATTGGCTTATTTAATCCTGTCTATAGGACAGATTATTTTATTTTATAGATGAAAAACTAAGGCTTGGAGATATTAGCCAATTTACTTAAGATTACTCAGCTATGTGCAGAAATGTTAAGGACTGTCTTAGGCTATGCCTTCCTATACCATCTCATGCAGAAGACTTACAACATACAATAAATTTTATCTACTATTTTACTGGTGGCGTTAAGGAAGAAACTGCCTTGCATTCTTCTCTGCTTAAGCTTTTGATTTTGTCTTCTTCATTGTGAAGTTAATTGATTTTTCAGTTTCGTTATTCTGTTTTTAAAAGTAGTAGCTGGGGCATCATTGATGTAGAATTGATATATTTCCAAGAGTTAGAGAGGGTTGTTTTGAGATGCATAGATTTTTTTTTTTCTGTTTCCTAATATTTCATCATCAGAGAATAAAGACTAGCCTGCAGCACTCTGTATACCCAATGTCATTAGATGAATAATTTCAGGCTACTTAAGGAAGAAATCAAGACAGAGAGAATTCTGTTATACTGCTTCCCTCCTGCTTTATTCTGATAGGCTTTGAACATCCTTCAAAACAGAGATTAAGGGATGAAAAATTTGAGTGTTTTTTTGCCATTTTTTAATAGTAGCTCTTTCAGTTAGTATGGCAATCAAAAAACAAAAACAAAAACAAAAACAAATGTATTGGGGCCTGGCAAATGCATATGCTGGTCAGGATTAGGAAGCGGGACTAAGCAAAAGAACTAATACATTCTTTTTTTTTTTAACATCTTTATTAGAGTATAATTGCTTTACAATGCTGTGTTAGTTTCTGCTTTACAACAAAGTGAATCAGTTATACATATACATATGTCCCCATATGTCTTCCCTCTTGCGTCTCCCTCCCTCCCACCCTCCCTATCCCACCCCTCTAGGTGGTCACAAAGCACCGAGCTGATCTCCCTGTGCTATGCGGCTTCTTCCCACTAGCTATTGATTTTACATTTGGTAGTGTATATATGTCCATGCCACTCTCTCACTTCGTCCCGGCTTAGCCTTCCCCCTCCCCGTGCATGTCCTCAAGTCCATTCTCTACGTCTGTGTCTTTATTCCTGTACTGCCACTAGGGTCATCAGAACCTTTTTTTTTTTTTTTTTTTTTTTAGATTCCATATATATGTGTTAGCATACAGTATTCATTTTTCTCTTTCTGACTTACTTCACTCTGTATGACAGTCTCTAGGTCCATCCACCTCACTACAGATAACTCAGTTTTGTTCCTTTTTATGGCTGAGTAATATTCCATTGTTTATATGTGCCACATCTTCTTTATCCATTCATCTGCTGATGGACACTTTGGTTGCTTCCATGTCCTGGCTATTGTAAATAGAGCTGCAATGAACATTTTGGTACATGACTCTTTTTGAATTATGGTTTTCTCAGGGTATATGCCCAGGAGTGGGATTGCTGGGTCGTATGGTAGTTCTTTTTTTAGTTTTTTAAGGAACGTCCATACTGTTCTGCATAGTGGCTGTATCAATTTACATTCCCACCAACAGTGCAAGAAGGTTCCCTTTTCTCCACACCCTCTCCAGCATTTATTGTTTCTAGATTTTTTGATGATGGCCATTCTGACCAGTGTGAGATGATATCTCATTGTAGTTTTGATTTGCATTTCTCTAATGATTAATGATGTTGAGAATTCTTTCATGTGTCTGTTGGCAATCTGTATATCTTCTTTGGAGAAATGTCTATTTAGGTCGTCTGCCCATTTTTGGATTGAGTTATTTGTTTTTGTAATGTTGAGCTGCATGAGCTGCTTGTAAATTTTGGAGGTTAATCCTTTGTCAGTTGCTTCATTTGCAAATATTTTCTCCCATTCTGAGGGTTGTCTTTTCATCTTGTTTATAGTTTCCTTTGCTGTGCAAAAGCTTTTAACTTTCATTAGGTCTCATTTGTTTATTTTTGTTTTTACTTCCATTTCTCTAGGAGGTGGGTCAAAAAGGATCTTGCTGTGATTTATGTCATAGAGTGTTCTGCCTATGTTTTCCTCTAAGAGTTTGATGGTGTCTGGCCTTACATTTAGGTCTTTAATCCATTTTGAGTTTATTTTTGTGTATGGTGTTAGGGAGTGTGCTAATTTCATTCTTTTACATGTAGCTGTCCAGTTTTCCCAGCACCACTTATCGAAGAGGCTGTCTTTTCTCCACTGTATATTCTGGCCTCCTTTATCAACGATAAAGTGACCATATGTGTGTGGGTTTATCTCTGGGCTTTCTATCCTGTTCCATTGATCTATATTTCTGTTTTTGTGCCAGTACCATACTGATTACTGTAGCTTTGATTACTTGATCTGATTACTTTGATTACTTTGATTACTGTAGGTCTTGATTACTGTAGCTTTGTAGTATAGTCTGAAGCCAGGGAGCCTGATTCCTCCATCTCCGTTTTTCTTTCTCAAGATTGCTTTGGCTATTTGGGGTCTTTTGTGTTTCCATACAAATTGTGAAATTTTTTGTTCTAGTTCTGTGAAAAATGCCATTGGTTGTTTGATAGGGATTGCATTGAATCTGTAGATTGCTTTGGGTAGTAGAGTCATTTTCACAATGTTGATTCTTCCAATCCAAGAACATGGTATATCTCTCCATCTATTTGTATCATCTTTAATTTCTTTCATCAGTGTCTTATAATTTTCTGCATACAAGTCTTTTGTCTCCTTAGGTAGGTTTATTCCTAGATATTTTATTCTTTTTGTTGCAATGGTAAATGGGAGTGTTTTCTTAATTTTACTTTCAGATTTTTCATCATTAGTGTATACAATGCAAGAGATTTCTGTGCATTAATTTTGCATCCTGCTACTTTACCAAATTCATTGATTAGCTCTAGTAGTTTTCTGGTAGCATCTTTAGGATTCTCTATGTATAGTATCATGTCATCTGCAAACAGTGACAGCTTTACTTCTTCTTTTCCAATTTGGATTCCTTTTATTTCTTTTTCTTCTCTGATTGCTGTGGCTAAAATTTCCACAACTATGTTGAATAATAGTGGTGAGAGTGGGCAACCTTGTCTTTTCCTGATCTTATTGGGAATGGTTTCAGTTTGTCACCATTGAGGACGATGTTGGCTGTAGGTTTGTCATATATGGCCTTTATTATGTTGAGGAAAGTTCCTTCTATGCCTACTTTCTGGAGGGTTTTTATCATAAATGGGTGTTGAATTTTGTCAAAAGCTTTCTCAGCATCTATTGAGATGATCATATGGTTTTTCTCCTTCTATTTGTTAATATGGTGTATCACGCTGATTGATTTGCGTATATTGAAGAATCCTTGCATTCCTGGGATAAACCCCACTTGATCATAGTGTATGATCCTTTTAATGTGCTGTTGGATTCTGTTTGCTAGTGTTTTGTTGAGGATTTTTGCATCTATGTTCATCAGTGATACTGGCCTGTAGTTTTCTTTCTTTGTGACATCTTTGTCTGGTTTTGGTATCAGAGTGATGGTGGCCTCGTAGAATGAGTTTGGGAGTGTTCCTCACTCTGCAATATTCTGGAAGAGTTTGAGAAGGATAGGTGTTAACTCTTCTGTAAATGTTTGTTAGAATTCGCCTGTGAATCCATCTGGTCCTGGGCTTTTGTTTGTTGGAAGATTTTTAATCACAAGAACTAATACATTTTTAATCAAACTGAAGTAATAGGACATAGACAGGAAAATTATTATTATTTTTTTACTCTTGAACAGAAAGAAAGAAGAACACATTTTTACAATAGTCATCTTCTACTCAGGGGTGCCTCGCTTCTGCCAATATCAGGGAATTGAAGTGAGAGTTCTTTTATCTCACATCTCACTCTCCCCCTCTGCTGGGTACTATTATTATCTCCATTTTTGTCTTGAGGAAACTCAGGCTCAGAGAAGTTAAGTAACTTGTTCAAGGTCACCCAGCTGAGAAGGGCCAGAATGGGTGAGCCCAGGTCTGCAAAATCCTGGAATCTGTGTTTATAATCGGGACATTTTTCTGTCTCAGATGTGGCAGTCCCCTATAAGAATTGCTTATACAGTTCGAGGCTGGCAGGTGGGATGAGAAAAGGACCTTGAATGTAAAGATTTTTGTCTGAATTGGACTTTTCTAGGCTCCGACACAACATTTGTCCAGGAGTTTGTGTGGCCAGAGACACTGTGGTCCTGCCCCGCCCCCCTGCCCACCCCACCCCCCCAACTCTGGCAAGCTCTCTGTTCTCTCTGTCCCCAGTGGGAAGAAGAATAGGGGGTCAAAGAGGTGAGGACGGCTTTAGGCTGTCAGGTGAGCGAGTTGGTGCAGTCCCAGGGCAGAGGAAGCCGTGTCCAAGGGAAAGGCTAGTTAAAGCCGTAATACTTTATGGCTTACTAATGAATTCCATTTTATAGCCCAACTCCCTTAAATTGTCTCTTCCTGTGATTAATTCTTATTCTCCTAGTCCCCCTTAAGCAGACGGCTGTTGATAGGGAGTGTTCAGTGTTGAATGAGTAAAATGTACTAATGCATGTTCTCTTCAGCCAGAGATAACCTTGCTTTAAACATGATGGATGCAACTTTTACAAGGGAAGATATCATCAGGAAAGGGGCCTTGCAGCTTATGCATCAGACCCTTGGGTATAAACTCACTGCCCAGCAGCATCTCAATCTCAATCTCAATCTCTCTCTCTCTCTCCTGACCATTTCGAATAACTTGATCTGTCTATCAGTGTCCCTAAAATGAAGTGATTCACTGATGTAAATAACCCAACTGAGGACTTCGTTCTGGATTTAATCAAACTTTAAATCCCCCACCCCCACCAAATACTCCACATCTTTTTCTTCCTTGGTTAATGAGAAAACGAAGCAGGGTTTCTGGGAAAGTCATAGAGCTTGAAAGTCATTAAATTACACAGGATTAGAAGGGACTCCTTTTGGGGACCAGAGAACCTAACTATCCTTATGTGCGTTTATGCATAGACTTGCAAAGACTTGGAGAAAGAAGAGAGCTTTTTCTGGTTAGGATTTGACACTTAGTATTTCAACCCAAGTCACCTTTATCCTAGATTTCTTAATTTTGACCTGGGCCACCAAAATATACAGAATAAAGTCACCAGTCACTGGTGATTGTTATTTATAGGGATGTGCCCAGGATTGAGAAAGCTCTAGATGAGAGGGGAAGGCAGGAGAACAGGGGAGTGAGCCGGCAAATTGGCTGGGCCTCAGAGGAGATGCCCACACGATACACGTGCCCACTTGAAAACAAAGAAAAAGCAAGGCTATCCTTGTGTGTACAAATTATTTACGTGTCCGGTTTCTTTTAGCTCTTACGAAGGATCTCTTCCACGCTGGCAGAAGACTTTACTTTAAAGAGGAAAAAAAAAAAATCTTTCTCCCAGAACTGATAACCAAATAAAATACTGTTATATTTTCTGTCTAATAAGCACAAGAAGTTCCATAACTCCCTTGATTAAGCGTATTATCCTTTTGCAGAAAGTCAGCTTGATTTATGCAAAAAGTGATTTGGACATACTTTCTCCGGCCATGGAGATTTCATAATTCCTAGTGTGTGTCTGGAAAATCTCCTCTCGTCATGAGTCCAAACCACATTAATGTCTTCCAGAGTGACCTGAGGAATTAATGAGGTTTTTTGCTGTCAGTTCTACCCATGCAGGGTCAAGTAAATCATTTGCTGGCTCTCGGGCCGCTGTTTTTCTGCTGCGTCTCCGATTCCACGTTCAATGATAACAGCACTGCAGATGCCTTTGAAATACGGCATCACTGACACTCTCCGTCCATCTGCTCGGACATATTTTAGGCTCTGCTTCTCTTTCTGCTGTAAACTCGGCCTTTAATGGAGTTGGTAATTGCTGATAAATGCAGTATCAATGAAGTCAGCGTACTGGAGGTTTCCCCATTCTTTTCGGCTGATGTATGCTATTTAAATCTCCTCTGACGTGACTTAAAATTATTGTGTGCCCAACTCTTTGATTCCCCAACTGGTGTTCTTGGCTGAAGACGTGAATTATTTTTTCCCTTCTTCTTTCAGACAAACTAAAGCTGGATTGGTAAGAGGCTTTCCTGGAGAGCCTTTTTTTCTTACCAGAAGAAGCTCCACAACTTGCTATAAGGTCATGTCCACAGAATGAGGTGGAGTCCTCAGGACTTTTCTACCCCTCTCCCACCATCACCCAACTGCTAGGATCACCAGAACTTTTGTGGATCTAAACTATGAAATAATTAGAAGCTTTCAAAAGCTTTGAAAGTGACTTGTCTGGTATCTCTGTACTGAAAGTCTGGAATTGTGTGTTTGTCACTAAACCTCTCACTGTTTTTTCCTTTGTTTCTTTAACTGTTTATAATCGAGGGTTAAAAGCAAAAGCAATGATCATCTCCCTTCTAGTTTCCTCATCCTATTTAATTTTGCATTTCTCACGAATATCTGGTCGACCTGAGGTTGCCAATGAGAAAACAACCCAGATAGGACTGGTGAATTTTTATATGGATTCTTAGCCATGTGGCCAGAGGACCTGGGGGCCTGGGGCTGCCCACATACCCTTTCAAAATAGAAAAACCTACTAAAGATACCTACCAACCCCTGGGTTTCTGCTATCAACCAGCTGTATGGATATAAACATGTTCCAATGACAGACGAAAGGTTAAATCAGCAAGTGTTAAATCTCCCCGACCTTCCAAACCTCAATTTCCTCAGCTATAATATAGGGACATAGGAGTTGGGAACTTGTCACATAGGACTTGGGAACTCTGTGGTGGTTCCTACTGGCTAACAGTTTTGAGCACTTACTATGTGCTAAGCCCCTTCCCTATATTATATCATTTAATCCTCACAATCATTCTTTGAGGCAAGTACTAGTCAAGCACGTCATTTAACTAACAAGGAAATAGACATAAATAAAATAATGAGGTTTAAAAAACGTTTCATAGCTCTTTCTGTTTTCAAAACACTTTTTCCTATGTTATTCCATCTTTCCTCCTCAAAAACTCTGCTAGGTATTTATTATGACATTCCTTTCATTGGAGTTTACAGAGAGGACAAGAGGTCTTTGCAAGGTCACACAAGCCAGCAAGGGCAGCGTTGTGACTTGAAAGAGACATAGTAATTATAAACATGCCTTAAGGAAAAAAGAGCCGTGTTAATAATATAATCAGATGCCTAATTGTCCTTGCCACGAGATGATTCATTTGTGGACGAGTGGAAAACAGCTATGTCACACTCATATTTTAGATTAGACCATAAAATAAACAAGCAATAAGCCAAACTGTTGTGGGCAAGCAAGTGATAACCAAGGAGAGATGAGGTGGGTTTGGCGAGAAGATGTGGAAGAAACTAGTGACCTAAGTGAGGAACTTTAGGGAATTCGGTGAAAATGGGGTTGGAGGTTGAGAGGAAACCCTGACGAATAATTTTGATAAAACTCTGAAAATGTCAGGCAAGCTAAAGCCCTTGCGTGCTTCTCATCCATCTTTGATTTTGTTCAACTGGGAAATACTTCAGAAGTTTTTCTTCAGCTATTTGTTTTCCATCTGTTGGAAAGGGGCGTGTGGTAGCTATAGCTATTTCCCTTTAAAGTGAGGCAAAAAGTAGAAGAAACATTAGAATGAACTTAAGGGCACAGAGTTGGGAGAAGTTCCCTTTGAATTGTAGAGATTGGCTTTTTCATTTTCCTAGAAGGCAGGTTTTATTTCTCTAAATGAGAGTGGGGTTGGCTAGGAGCAGGTATAGGTTCTGGGGCGCAGTGTGAATAAGAGCCTCCAGAATAATCCCTGCAGGACCACGGCACGGACAGAAAGTGGAATAAATGCTCAAGCAGACTGCTTTGTGGGGAAGCCCTGAGTTTGAAAGTCTCTTTATCTCTGTTATCTCTTAGTGCGAAAGCCTTAGCAAGTCAGGGCATACTTAAGCCTCAGTATTTTTCACCTGGAAAGTGGAGGAAGCTAATACCTAGCTCACAAGACTATGGTGACTATTACATGCGATAAAATATATGACAGGTTTGCAAACTTTAAAGCAGTAGCAACTGCAGTATAGCTCTTTATTTAGGATCCCCTCCCCAATATTAAAAAAAAAATTATTTTTAATTTTTTTATACAATTTTGAAAGGTTACTTTCCATTTACACTTATTACAAAATATTGGCTCTATGCCCCGTGTTGTACAATACATCTTTGAGCCTATCTTACACCCAATAGTTTGTACCTCCTACCCGCCCCCCATCCCATAGTGGCACCCCTCTCCCCAACTGGTAACCACTAGTTTGTTCTCTATATCTGTGAGTCTGCTTCTTTTTTGTTATATTCACCAGTGTGTTGTATTTTTTAGATTCCACACGTAAGTGATATCATACAGTATTTGTCTTTTTCTGTCTTATCTCACTTAGCATAATGCCCTCCAAGTCCATCCAAATTACTGCAAATGGCAAAATTTCGTCTTTTTTATGGCTAAGTAATATTCTCCTCCCCAACATTTTAATGTGTGAAATCAGGTGAAAATTTAAATCAAGGGCCCCCTTGAACCACAAGTAAGTCAGCAAATGTGTGGGAGACATGGGATTGATGGTGGTGGGTGGTGATTGGAAGGGGCAGGTGGGCTCTGGCCTGACCATTTGTATGTGTGTTTGGAATTAGGCAAAACCTCTCACTGGTGTCTCCATCTTCTCTCCCACTGGCTGCCTGGGGAGCCAGGTTGGTTCCTCACACCAACACCCAAACACGGCTCCTGAAAATGTGTGGTAATGAGCCATTTGTTCCAGAATTCAGAGCCAAGATGCTTATCTTCAGGATCCAAGGGCTGGCCATCAAAAAGCAAAATACAATTTAACTTTAATTAATTTCCCAGTGAGTGCTGCAATATATCATCCAACAGAAATGAAATGAAACACTTGGAAATTTCTAACACACCAACCACAGGCTGTCATCCATCCTCCTCACTCGGCTTGAATCTGGAGAGTTTTCTTGGAAAGGCTGCTGTGACCCTCCTCTTTGTGAAGGGTCTGTGTTTTCAAGCCCCCCAGGTGCTGGATGCTCTGGGTGGGAAGGTAAACTTGCCCCACCTCGGACGATAACCTAACCAGCCCTGACTCGCGAGGTCCTGAGAATGGGGTTTCCCAACTTGATTTCTCGCATCAATTAGCATTTAGTTTGTGAGGCTGCCGGGAAAGAAGACATTCTCGCACAGGATAAAGAGGAAGGAGCTGTGTGTTATGAGAGTGTGACCTCACTTTTGGGGGCTGTGAGGTGCTGAGAAGCCCCCTGTTGCTGTGTCACTGTCACTCCTACTAGATGTCACATGACAGTGACTCTTGTCCTGCGATACTGAGATATGGTCGTGCCGCTGTGGCTTAGAGAGCAAAATGGACATGGTTTTGAGCACATGAGAGTCCCCTGCTCCTAGTTCAGAGCCCAGCTCAGGCTCTAGTGGTGCCCAATGAATACATCTTGAATAAGTGAATAAACAAGTGAACAAATTGTGAAGTTGCCCTTGGTTAGCAACCAGGGAAGAAACATGTTTCTGGGTGGGCAGCAGAACCTCTGGAAGGGCTCTAGCCATGGGAAGAGAACCGTTATCACCTTGGTTTTGGTTGGGAAAGGTGATGATACGTCAACCTGGAGGGCGCTCCTGAGGAGAGAATGGAGGTCATGTGGACTCAACACAGGGATTCGGGGCAGGAACCAGCAAGTGATACAGACTGCAAAGGGCCTGGAAGCTGGTTAAGCAGTGTGGGCTCCATCTGGAAGGCAAGGAGAAGGCAGCATACATTTTCTCAGCCAAAATATGATGTGAATGCAGGTCTCTAAATCTATCTATCTATCTATCTATCTATCTATCTATCTATCTATCTATCTATCTATCTATCATCTATCCATCTATCTATCCATCTATTATCTATCATCTATCTATCTATCATCTATCTATCATCTATCTATCTATCCACCTATCTATCTGTCTATTATCTATCATCTATCTATCTATCTATCATCTATCCATCTATCTATCCATCTATCTATTATCTATCATCTATCTATCATCTATCTATCATCTATCTATCTATCCATCTATCTATCTATTATCTATCATCTATCTATCTATCTATCTATCTATCATCTATCCATCTATCTATCCATCTATTATCTATCATCTATCTATCATCTATCTATCATCTATCTATCTATCCATCTATCCATTATCTATCATCTATCTATCATCTATCTATCCATCTATCTATTATCTATCATCTATCTATCTATCATCTATCTATCTATCCATCTATCTATTATCTATCATCTATCTATCTATCATCTATCCATCTATCTATCCATCTATCTATTATCTATCATCTATCTATCATCTATCTATCCATCTATCTATCTATCTATTATCTATCATCTATCTATCTATCTATCTATCCATCTATCTATCCATCTATCTATTATCTATCATCTATCTATCTATCATCTATCTATCATCTATCTATCCATCTATCCATCTATCTATTATCTATCATCTATCTATCTATCTATCTATCTATCATCTATCCATCTATCTATCCATCTATTATCTATCATCTATCTATCTATCATCTATCTATCATCTATCTATCTATCCATCTATCTATCTGTCTATCTATTATCTATCATCTATCTATCTATCTATCCATCTATCTATCCATCTATCTATTATCTATCATCTATCTATCATCTATCTATCTATCTATCTACACTTCTATCTATATATCTACCTATCCATCTGTCTATCCATCCATGTATGTATCCATCTATCCACCTATCTATCCATCTATCCATCCATCTATGTATCCATCTGTCTATCTGTCTATCCATCTATCTATCTGAGAGAGAGACACATAGGAAGAGTGAGAGACAGAGAGAGAAAGAAAGAGAAAAAAAGAAAGAAAGAAAGAAAGAGAGAAGGAAAGAAAGAAATAGATCAGCTAATTCTGCAGGCCCCATCAGGATCTGGCAACAATGGTAATGTATGGGTTGTGCAGGGAAATCTGACAGGGGGTGGAGGCAGTGGATCATCCCTTAGATGGGAAGAGAGAGACCATCTCCCCAGAGAAAGTGTGGGTAGCTGCAGCTGTAAAACCTTGGCTCTCAGTGTGTTCTTGGGCTCACTGCATCCCCAAGAGGATGAATAGAGGGGAGAGTCACATTATGGGTTAAACTTTCCAGGTGGCTTCCAGGAATGGCCATCCTCAGATGAGGGTACCAGGACCTGGGGCAGCACAGGGCAGGTGCAGCTGCATCCACGTTAGGGTGAGCAGGGGTGTGATCAGCCAACGTGGGCCCTGGTACAGAGGCTCGGGTATAGGGGTGTTCAATCCACACCTGCAATGCACCTGCATTGTCTTTGCACCCTATCACATCCCCAGTAACCTGTGGAATAGCAAGTGCGCAAGAGGCTTACCAATTCTGTAAGGGAATGTTTGGCAAGAACAGTGGCCTTTTGTGATATCGCTTATGCACGTGTGTATTTTTTTCTCATCACTATGCAATCTGGTTTTGCAGCTATCTAACCAGTTAGGGATTAGAAAGATGGGATTTAAATGTTACTATGTAGCTCATGAAATAATTGGCTGCTAGTGGGGCCTTAATTAAGTGTAAAAACACAACAGTTCATTGGTAGGTGTTTAAAATACAACCCCTACTTCTGTCCTTACTTGGAGACCCTTCCTCCTCCTCCTTCCCTCTGTCCCAGAGAATGACATAATCTTCCTTGCTAGTTGTCAGTCCTACGTGACTCCCCATGTGACTGGGTGAGTAAAAGGCCCTGTCTTTGTATTAATGCCTAACAATACTGGGTCCCTTCCCGGAAGATTTCAAAATAAGAGAATTGGATGAGAAATGCAATTGCCACATACGTATGGCCTTGAATGTGCTTGTCACCATGCCATGTCCTCTTACGCATTTCCCATTTTTTTTCCCCAATTGTCATTGTAATATTATTCCATTTACTGAGAGAGTCATTATAAGGAACCACTCACCTATTAAGACACATGTGGGCCTGGCCTGGCGAACACCAGCTGGATGAGGCAGAGCAGGAGATGCCAGGCATGGGCCAACCTTGACCCTCTGGCCTGGGAAGGAGATGACTGGAGGAAATTGAGTCTAGTAGGCAGGGCAGGTATCAGGCATGGTAACAGAGCCTAGCCAGGCCAGCAGAGCAAGGCTGTGGAGATCAAGATGAGGATGCCAACAACAGTTCGCTTTGATGGAGGCCCTTTACATGCCAGGTGCTTTCAGATAATTTGCTGACATTATCTCTGAGTCTGACATAAAACTGATGCTCTAGCTAATTAACATCACTTAATGCTCGTAATAGCCTTTCAAGGTAGAAATGATTATTAACATGATTTTATATGTGAGGGACCTAAAGCTTTGAGAGATTAAGTAAGTCCCAGGCCACGTGGCTAATAAGTGGCAAGAGTGTAACTTAAATCCAGGGATGACTCCAAATGCTGTGCTCTTCCTCACATCACTGGCTCCGCAAGGAGGGCGCTTCCAGCCCACTCCCAATTAATGAAGCTCCGTTGATTTTATCAGGTGGCTATTGGTGTATAACAATCCACCCTATACCTAAGGCTCCCCTTTCCTGAAGCCCATGATCAGCTGGAATCCCTCTGCAGCACCTAGCGTATGCACACACACACACACACACACACACACATGCACACACACGCGCGCGCACACACACGATACCTGGATAGACTTTGGCCAGAGAGAAGAATTTCACTCATCCTTGATTTTGTCCCTCTACCTCTGGAGACCTGGACGGTGATTGTCAGGCTTTAGGACTATTGGAAACTCAGGCCACTTCTGAGTGATGTGGATCAGGAAAGATCTGGTTTTCCAAATATCCAGTTGCACTACACGGAAGTTGAGGGATAAAAGGTGGGCTGGGGAAGAGAGAGAGACCGGTGTGTGGCTGAGACACTTGAATATAATCTAGGGAAATAGAGGAAAAAAACAATAAATAAGGAAAAAAGAGTGGGAGTGGGCCAGGATGACAGGGCCATGAGGTAATGAGCAGGATGAAGGAGGGGTTCTGATGGAAGGAGATAATGGGCCGATATAAGTTAGCCTGAAATTCACAGGTGGGAGGGGCAGCCCCTGGACTTGATTCCCAGAAGAAGGTCCTGAGGTCCGTGTGAGTTTCATGTGTCTTTTGTTCAGAATGCATTATAAATTAAATTCTCCTACCACAAAGGTATATGGTAGTGTAAGGGTGCGTGTTTAACCAAAAGTAGGAACTGAATTTTCTGCTGTTGATGGGAAGTTCATATTTGCTGTTTTTGTTTGTGTGTTCATTCCCAAATAGTGTTTTTTTTGTTTGTTTTTTTTTTAATTTTTATTTATTTATGGCTGTGTTGGGTCTTCGTTTCTGTGCTAGGGCTTTCTCTAGTTGCGGCAAGCGGGGGCCACTCTTCATCGCGGTGCGCGGGCCTCTCACTATCGCGGGCTCTCTTGTTGCGGAGCACAGGCTCCAGACGCGCAGGCTCAGTAATTGTGGCTCACGGGCCCAGTTGCTCCGCGGCATGTGGGATCTTCCCAGACCAGGGCTCGAACCCGTGTCCCCTGCATTGGCAGGCAGATTCTCAACCACTGCGCCACCGGGGAAGCCCCCAAATAGTGTTTTAATGATTATTTTTGTTGTCCTAAGAAGTTGTCTCTCTCTTACGCCTCATCTTGCTTGAGGACCACTTCCTTCATCTTGAAACATCTCTTCTGGTCTCTGCGATTCAGACCCCTGGTCCTCCTCATAGCTCTCCGACTCCAGTTTCTCCAGTTTTGCAATCCCTCTGATTCCTTTCCATCAGCCTATCTGTTGAGAATTGAGCTCTACCAGTTTTATCAGGTGGCTACTGTTGTATAACAAGCCACTCCCAAATTTAGTGGCATTAAACAATGATCATTTATTTAGCTCACGAGTCTGTGGGTCAGTGAGCAGTTCTGCTGATCAGGGTCAGGCTCAGCTGGTGTTGGCTGGACTCCTCATCTACCTGCAGGCAGCAGCCAGGTTAACTGGGGGCTGGCTGGGGTAGGGTGGCCCCAGTTGGCATGGCTTGTCTTTGCTCCTCTATTCTTCAGCAGGCTGGCCTGAGCTTGTTCACATGGTAGCAGCCTTCCATAAGAACAAGCAGAGTGTGCAAGGCTTTCTGGAGCCTAGGCTTGGACCTCGTACAGTGTCACTTCTCCTGCATTTTACTGAATGTAGCAAGCCATGGGGGCAGTCCAAATTCAAAGAGTGGGGAAATAGATTCTTTCTCTTGGTGGAAGGAGATGCACAGTCACAGTGCAAAGGGCTGGAGGCATGGAAAGGAGCGGAGAATTGAGATAATTTTCCCAAAATTTCTATCACACTAGGATTCTGCCTTTGGTTGTTCAAACATTCTCCCCAGATAAATCTAACCCACGTCATGGTGTTTCCCTCATCCCACAGCCCATGATGTCAGCATATATTATCTTCTATAAAATTTAATTTTTCTTCTGTCAAATTGAAGACTGTGCTTTTGTCATCACCTTCAGTGGACTGAAAATCCCCCAGCAGTGCATGGCACAACTTGGTGAAAGGATTCTGGATGTGGTGTAGTAGCAGAGACTGCTCCTCGTTCACTCAAACCAATCCTTCACTTCTTTACTAGTAGAACGGCTGCATGGTCACTGGGCACTTGTCTGCCCCGTTAGAGACTACATCTCCCAGCCTTTCTTGCACCTTTGGTCATGCCTTGTGTCCTACTTTTGGCCAATGGATGTGAGTAGAAGAAAACATGCCAGGGGGGTGGGGCTTGAGATGTCCTGCCTTTCCCCTCTTTCCCAGTGGTTGGAAGATGGTCTGAGCTGGAACAGCTAAGTTGAACCCAGAGACCAAAACCACATGGAGGATGATAGAGTCACACTTTAAGCAGTGGACTCTCTACTTAGTATTTGCAAAATGAGAAAAAAAAATCAACTCCAATCTTATTTAAACTTTGTATTTGTGAGTGTTTTGTTATGGCAGCTTAGCTTGTGCCCTGGCAAATATGGTGATGGGAGAGGGAAGTGGAATGATGGAGTGTAACAATGGCAAAGCCAGGCTAGCATACTGAGAGCTTGCTGGGGTTCAAAGAAAGACGGAACATCATTCTTTCCATTTTTTTCTTCTTTTCCTCTTTCAAACTTATTTTGCAGTTTGTTTTTCTATTCTCCTCCTTCTCCAAGACATTTCCCTCCTGTTCTCTTTTTTGTTCCACATTTCTATATGGTGTGGTGGGAAATCTCTTGAAACCTGGACCTTAGGAGAGGAGATTAACAACCACAATAGAGGTGAATGATACTATATTGGATGTAAGAAAATACTTTATTTCAAAAAATAAAAGAAAGTAGAAAGATAGTATTGAGAGTGTTTGTATGCCCTTCACATAGCTTCTCCTAGTGTTAACATTTAACATAACCATGGTACATTTATCAAAATTAAGAAGTTAGCATCAGTACAGTAACATTAGCTAACTACAGACTTTATTCAATTTCTCCAGTTTCTCTAATAATGTTCATCTGTTCCAGGATCAAGTCCAGGCTACCATGTTGCATTTAGTTGTCAGGTCTCCTTTGTCTCTTCAAATCTGTGATAGCTTCTTGTTCTTTCCTTGTCTTTGGTGACCTTGACACTTTTGGTCAAGTGTTTTGTAGACTGTCCCTAAATTTGCATTTGTCTGATGTTTCTTATGATTAGACTGAGGTTATAGATGTTTGGGAAGAATACACCAGAAACAAAATGCCCTTCTCCTTGTACCATACCAGGGGACACAATATCAACATGATTTTTCTTTTGTTTTTTTTTGCTGGTGATGTTAGCCTTGATTACTTGGTCAAGGTACTTTTCATACTCTATTTGTTAGAAGTGAGTCAATAATTCTAGCCCATTTGAGGGGAAGGGAATTAAGCTCTTTTGTGGAAGGAGGAGTATCAAAGAATTTTGATGTACATTAAAACCACCACAGTAATTAATAAATATTTTCTGGAGGTACTTTGAGGCTCTGCACTATCCTGTTTCTCCTTAAAGTTTCTCTCACTAATTTTAATATGCATCAGTGGATCTTTCCTGCAGTAATTTTTACTATGTTTTAGTAATGATTTTCTATTTTCCTCATTGCTTCTACCTTTATTAATTGGAACTCATCTGTCAGGAAGATTTGTCCTTAACTTTCTTCCTTTATTTATTTACTTAAGCATTTATGTCTATCACAATGGATTTATGGATATTTATTTTATTTTTAGGTTATAATCCAATACAGTTGTTATCTTGTTGTTCAAATTGTTCCAGGTTTGTTCACTGGGAGCTCTTTGAGGTGGGCACCTATGTCCTTTTGATATACCCTCATCCTTTTATTTCTATATATCTTTTAGCACTTCCTTACTTTTCGGAACTTCAAGACATTTCAGGCTCATCTTGTATTTTCTCTGCCCAGCTTAAGGATCAGCCATTTCTCTAAGGATTCATGGTCCTTTTTGGTAGAGAATGGTATTTAGAAATCAAGATCTGGGCAGTAGGGGTGTTCATTGCTATTAAGTGTCACGGCTTCTAGCACCTCTGAACACAGAGAGCTTCGAAAAATATGTATATATATACTCACCCATGAATACACAGGTCTACATTTATTTAGGTATCTGTCTGTAAATATATCACATTAAGCATGAATGCATATTGGTATCTGATTCCAATCCAGTCAGTACTACAGGATCTATTCTAGACTTCCCTTTGTTGTTTTTTTGTAGCTTCTTTCACTGACACTGAGAGACCATTAGTTACCTTGTATTTACTTAGTTGTTCAACCCAAGAATATATGGAAAGCAGTTTCAAAATTGTTTACCTGTTCCCCCTTGAGAAACAGCTAGAATAGAGTGTTAAAATACAGTTCCTTTTTGCCTTTAACCTCGCAGCATGGGGTCAAAAAACTGTTTTCCAAAGTTTCTCAGTTATGTTCCCTTTTTCTCTAGCCCTTTAAGTGAAGCTTTGTCACATATTCGTAATATAGTTAAATTTATATGTCATAATCTGCATTATGCCTGGGTTCTTCTGAATATCCTGGTTAATTTTTATAAACTTTTCGCATGGTGAAGTTCATTCTTGTGTTGTACAGTTTTATGGGGTTTGACAAATCCATAAAGTCATTTATCCATCTCCAAAGTATCATAAAGAACAGTTCCAATATCCTAAAATTCTCTTGTATGGCTCTCTTTTAGTCAACACTCTAGCACTCAATAATCACTGATCTCTTTTCCATCCTTATAGTTTTGCCATTTCCAGAATGCCATAAGTAGAATCATACAATATGTAGCATTTGGAGATTGGCTTCCTTCACTAAAAAATGTACTTAAAATTCATTCATGGTGTTACATGGATTAATATTTTTTTCTCCTTTTAGTTGTTGAGTAGTATCGGGGTATATGGATATACCACAGTTTCTTTTATCCATTCACTTGTTGAAGGACCTATGGATTTTTTCCAGTTTTGGGAAATTATGAATAAAGCTGCAATAAACATTCACATTCAGTTTTTTATGTGAGCATTAGCTTTCAATTTACTTGAGGAAATACCTAGGACTGGGATTGCTGAGCTCTATGGTAAGTATAAATCTAATTTTATAAGAAACTGCCAAACTTTTCCAAAGTTGCTCTATTGTTTTGCAATCATTAGCAATGAATGAGAGCTCCTACTGTTTCTCATCCTCTCCAGTGTTTGGAATTGTTTCATTTTGTGTGTGTGTGTGTGTGTTTGTGTGCCATTCTCATATGTTTGCGGTAGTATCTCATTGTGGTTTAATTTGCATTTCCCTAATGATAATTAGGTTGTTTATTCTCTTATTGTTGAGTTTTAAGTTTCTTTAAAAAATATTCAGGATACAAGTCTTTCATTAGAATTGTGAACTGCAAATATTTTTCCAGCTCTGTGGTTTGTCTTTTCATTCCCTTAACTGTGTCTTTTGCAGAGCAAGTGTTTCTAATTTTGATAGTCTTATTTATTCATTTTTTTTCTTTCAGGAATTGTGCTTTTAGTATGTTATGTTGGACTTTAAATGTGCCACAAACACCTTTTAAGTTATAGTTATATCTCATCTACTTGATAATATGCCATATTGTGGTTGGCTCTATATAAATAGTTTAACATTTATAATAAAATATTCATATTTCTGTTCATGTCCTAATTCTTCATGATCTCTGACACAAACTAGATATTGCTACTCATTAGTGTCTCTTTAGAAAGTATTTATATTAATTCAGCTCTTGCTTTGAAGGGTGGCAAGTTTGAGTGGATTTGGGGGCAGAAGGAGAATTAGACCAGGTGAGTGTTTGGTCTGCCTTGACCAGCTCTGGGAACTGGAATAATCATTTCACTTCTCTAGGCCTTAGCTTTCCCACTTGTCCTAGTCATACTTCCCATCGTTGTTGTACAGGTAAAATGGACCCAGGTAAATGCTCATATGGAGGTATTTTTTCATGTTTCTTTTTTTAAAAAATTTATATCTGTCCCCAGACTTGTCCATGATACATAAGAGAGAAGAGACAGTGGAGGAAACAGAGAATGATAGAAAATTCTGCACTTTGTGGGAATTAGGAGCACCACTACAGAAACAGAACCTGGCATCCAAAGCATCCGAGCATACTTGGACCAGATGGCTGCACCCCATCTCCTCATGGGTGGGCTCTGGTCCTCCCTGATTGGAAGGTTATGTAAGATTGATAGTGATAAACCGCCAACCTGGGGCCCAGGTGGTAATCCTGCTGACTACCACCAATTTCACTTTTCATCATAAAATAGAAAAGAATAGAGATCATTAAGTTTAAGGCTTTTCTTGAGTTGTTCAACTTGTTCTTGCCACTTAGAATTCTAAAAATCATGGAATGTTATTTCCGGATGGGACTTTGGCGATACATGACTATGTTTTCTGATTCCTGATTTAGAACACAGGGATAGGCACATGATCTGCCTGAGGGGTATTTGTGTTTCCTACAAAATAATTAGATGTTTTTTCCACCTGGTCACCCACTCCCTGTGCTTCTCTACCCCCTAGCTTTGACCCTGGTAGGGCCCCTTATCTGACATTCCATCTTTTTCATGTTTTCTCCTCCTGCTGAACTTCTCCTTCAAGACTCAGCTCAAATGTCTCCTTGCCTATGTCGTGTTCCATCTCTGATTCTCCTCCCACCTCTCTCTACCAAAATGAATCATTCTCTTGTCCGAGTTGACATAGCACCTTAATGTAGCTGTTTTGCCACTCTATTAAATGTATACTTCTGTGCATATTTCCCTTGTATGCGAGTATGTGTACTTGTCTGTCTTCCTTGCTAAAGCATCTGTGCCTGGAGGACAAGAAGGGTCTTATCCCCATCCCAGTGCCAGGTGCACAGATAACTTTCATGAATGTTTGTTGCTTGGAATCTGACTCCACTCCTTTATCTTAAAAGCAAGGAAACTGATAAGTGACTTGTGTCATCCTTTTTCCAAAAATTCCTTTTTCTTAAAGATTAATTGACCTATGCTCAGTATTTCTGGGAGCTGATGGTCTTTGCCTAATTATTTCTTAAAATTCTTTTTAGCACAAAGAACCCACAGTTCCTCTTTGTGTAAGCTATATGAGCAAGTGCTCAAGACTCAAGTAAGCAGACTGGGGAACAAATAGTTTGCAGTCTTCAGGGATGCACAAACAATTCCGCTTCTGGTAAGTCCAGCTGACAAAACTACAGGAGGCCCCTATATAGATTGTCTGGGATTTTCCTGTGTGGGGTGGACACAATTAGATCTGCAGAACATCTGATCCTGTGAAACAAAGGCTGACAGTACGACAAATAGCCTGCTACTACATTTTCATCAGTGTTCCTACAAACAGACACACTCTCTCATTCACTGGGTCCAGAAAGCCAAAATTTATAGATCTCTTCCTTTGCAAAAACTCCTAAACCTGGTTTATTTCCATGGACTTGACCTTTGGCATTCAGACTTTCTCCCCACTGGCAAACCCAGGGTCCATTTTTTCCTGCAGACGGCCATTTTGGCAATCTCCTTAACAGCCTAAGGAAAGAACCAGAGGTCTACATATGGAGACCTCATCCCCGGTTGCCTAATGGATTCAAAAGACATCCTGAATATTCATCATTTCTCCTTTTATGAGCACCTTGGCAATTCCCTCCAAAGGTGAAGGCTGCAGTAAATTCAGAAGTGCCATTTAGTGAATACCAATTTATTCTCAATTCAAGTCTAGTTTTTTTCCTGCTCCTTGGCAGAGCATTGGAGATCCCAGTGAATGCAGGGCATTGTCTCAGCTCTGAGGATGCAGGATTGTTTGTGCAAATCCAAAGCCTGAAGACGTTGTCTGCTCCCCAGCCTGCTTGCCTAAGCGCTGTGCACTTACTACTCTGCATTCTCTGCAACTCCCTCCCTGGAGAAGTTGGAAATGACCTTGTGGGGAAATGTTAAAATCATGCTGGAGTGCTTGGATTGGTGACAGGGCTTTTAATTAATAGTTGTAAATTAGCAAATATTATTTTTCAGCTCTGTGCGCATGGTCTTACCCTTTGGTGTACTAGGGATCCATTACAATGTTCCCCAAAGTATCCCCAAGATACTGATGTGGACAGTTGTTCAATGGACATAGATTCAGAGAGAGACAGACACCCTCATTATTTTTGTTCATTTGAAAAGTTCGGCCTGGTTGAACCTGAGTAGTGACTAGGGAAGGAAGGGCGCTGTGGGAGGTGGGCTCTGACACTGTCTACCGTGGGGTCCACTCTGTTTCCCCCCAGGGTCGACATTGCTAACTGTGCCTTTTCTCTCATCCCACTTCTCTATAACCCAAATAGCAGCACGTCGCTCATCAATTTCCCATCGTTCTCCTTTCCTCCTGGAAAAACTGGGACCTGAAACCTCAGCCCCATTTGCTTTTGTACCTTCTGACTCTAGAATGGAAACACGTGTACTTACTATTGATCTATTCATCCTGGTATGCTCTTTATTTTTTTATTTTTAATTTTTAAAATTTTATTATGGTAAGAACACTTAACATGAGATCTAGCCTTTTAAATTTTGAAGCAATTTTTAAGTTGGCCACACTGTTTTTTTCTTTTTTTAACATCTTTATTGGAGCATAATTGCTCCACAATGGTTTGGTAGCTTCTGCTGCACAACAAAGCGAATTCACTATACACAAACATACATCCCCGTATCTCCTCCCTCTTGCATCTCCCTCCCACCCTCCCTATCCCACCCCGCTAGGTGGTCACAAAGCACTGAGCTGATCTCCCTGTGCTATGCGGCTGCTTCCCACTAGCTATCTGTTTTACATTTGGTAGTATATATAAGTCCATGCCACTCTCTCACTTCGTCCCAGCTTACCCTTCCCCCTCCCTGTGTCCTCAAGTCCATTCTCTACATCTACGTCTTTATTCCTGTCCTGCCCCTAGGTCCTTCAGAACCTTTTTATTTAGATTCCATATAAATGTGTTAGCATACAGTATTTGTTTTTCTGACTTACTTCACTCTCTATGAAAGTCTCTAAATCCATCCACCTCATTACAAATAACTCAATTTCGTTTCCTTTTATGGCTGAATAATATTCCATTGTATACATGTGACACATCTTCTTTATCCATTCATCTGTCGATGGACACTTAGGTTGCTTCCATATCCTGGATATTGTAAATAGAGCTGCAGTGAACATTTTGGTACATGACTTTTTTTGAATTATGGTTTCCTCAGGGTATATGCCCAGTAGTGGGATTGCCAGATCATATGGTAATGTTCTATTTTTGGTTTTTTAAGGAACCTCTGTACTGTTCTCCATAGTGGCTGTATCAATTTACATTCCCACCAAGAGTGCAAGAGGGTTCCCTTTTCTCCACACCCTCTCCAGCATTTATTGTTTGTAGATTTCTTAGAGATGGCCATTCTGACTGGTGTGAGCTGATACCTCATTGTACTTTGATTTGCATTTCTCTAATGATGTTGAGCATCCTTTCATGTGTTTGTTGGCAATCTGTATATCTTTTTTGGAGAAATGTCTGTTTAGATCTTCTGCCCATTTTTGGATTGGGTTATCTGTTTTCTTTTGATATTGAGCTGTATGAGCTGCCTGTATATTTTGGAGATTAATCCTTTGTCAGTTGCTTCATTTGCAAAGATTTTCTCCCATTCTAAGTGTTGTCTTTGCGTCTTGTTTATGGTTTCCTTTTCTGTGCAAAAGCTTTTAAGTTTCATTAGGTCCCATTTGTTTATTTTTGTTTTTATTTCCATTTCTCTAGGAGGTGGGTCAAAAAGGATATTGCTGTGATGTATGTCATAGAGTGTTCTGCCTATGTTTTCCTCTAAGAGTTTGATGGTGTCTGACCTTACATTTAGGTCTTTAATCCATTTTGAGTTTATTTTTGTGTATGGTGTTAGGAAGTGTTCTAATTTCATTCTTTTACATGTAGCTGTCCAGTTTTCCCAGCACCACTTATTGAAGAGGCTGTCTTTTCTCCATTGTATATCCTTGCCTCCTTTATCAAAGATAAGATGACCATATGTGCATGGGTTTATCTCTGGGCTTTCTATCCTGTTCCATTGATCTATATTTCTTTTTTTGTGCCAGTACCATACTGTCTTGATTACTGTAGCTTTGTAGTATAGTCTGAAGTCAGGGAGCCTGATTCCCAGCTCCGTTTTTCTTTCTCAAGATTGCTTTGACCATTTGGGGTCTTTTGTGTTTCCATACAAATTGTGAAATTTTTTGTTCTAGTTCTGTGAAAAATGCCATTGGTAGTTTGATAGGGATTGCATTGAATCTGTAGATTGCTTTGGGTAATATAGTCATTTTCACAATATTGAGTCTTCCAATCCAAGAACGTGGTATATCTCTCCATCTGTTTGTGTCATCTTTGATTTCTTTCAAGAGTGTCTTACAGTTTTCTGCATACAAGTCTTTTGCCTACTTAGGTAGGTTTACTCCTAGGTATTTTATTCTTTTTGTTGCAATGGTAAATGGGAGTGTTTCCTTAATTTCTCTTTCAGATTTATCATCACTAGTGTATAAGAATGCAAGAGATTTCTGTACATTAATTTTGTATCCTGCTACTTTACCAAATTCATTGATTAGCTCTAGTAGTTTTCTGGTAGCATCTTTAGGATTCTCTATGTATAGTATCATGTCATCTGCAAACAGTGACAGTTTTACTTATTGTTTTCCGATTTGGATTCCTTCTATTTCTTTTTCTTCTCTGATTGATGTGGCTAAAGCTACCAAAACTATGTTGAATAATAGTGGTGAGAGTGGGCAACCTTGTCTTGTTCCTGCTCTTAATGGAAATGGTTGCAGTTTTTTACCATTGAGAACAATGTTGGCTGTGGGTTTGTCATGTATGGCCTTTATTATGTTGAGGTAAGTTCCCTCTATGCCTAGTTTCTGGAGAGTTTTTATCACAAATGGGTGTTGAATTTTGTCAAAAGCTTTTTCTGCATCTATTGAGATGATCATATGGTTTTTAATCCCTCAATATGTTAATATGGTTTATCACATTGATTGATTTGCATATATTGAAGAATCCTTGCGTTCATGGGATAAACCCCACTTGATCATGGTGTATGACTTGTAACATACTGGTGGATTCTCTTTGCTAGTATTTTGTTGAGGACTTTTGCATCTATGTTCATCAGTGATATTGGTCTGTAGTTTTCTTTTTTTGTGACATCTTTGTCTGGTTTTGGTATCAGGGTGATGGTGGCCTCGTAATATGAGTTTGGGAGTGTTCCTCCCTCTGCTATATTTTGGAAGAGTTTGAGAAGGATAGGTGTTAGCTCTTCTCTAAATGTTTGATAGAATTCGCCTGTGAATCCATCTGGTCCTGGGCTTTTGTTTGTTGGAAGATTTTTAATCACAGTTTCAATTTCAGTGCTTGGGATTGGTCTGTTTATAGTTTCTATTTCTTCCTGGTTCAGTCTCGGGAGGTTGTTGTTTTCTAAGAGTTTGTCCATTTCTTCCAGGTTGTCCATTTTATTGGCTTATAGTTGCTTGTAGTAATCTCTCATTACTCTCATGATCCTTTGTATTTCTGCACTGCCAGTTGTTACTTCTCCTTTTTCATTTCTAATTCTATTGATTTGAGTCTTCTCCCTTTTTTTCTTGATGAGTCTGGCTAGTGTTTTATCAATTTTGTTTATCTCCTCAAAAAACCAGCTTTTAGTTTTATTGATCTTAGCTATTGTTTCCTTCATTACTTTTTCATTTATTTCTGATCTGATCTTTATGATTTCTCTCCTTCTGCTAACTTTGGGATTTTTTTGTTCTTCTTTCTCTAACTGCTTTAGGTGTAGGGTTAGGTTGTTTATTTGAGATGTTTCTTGTTTCTTGATGTAGGAGTGTGTTGCTATAAACTTCCTTCTTAGAACTGCTTTTGCTGCATCCCATAGGTTTTGGGTCATCATGTTTTCATTGTGATTTGTTTCCAGGTATTTTTTTATTTCCTCTTTGATTTCTTCAGTGATCTCTTGGATATTTAGTAGTGTATTGTTTAGCCTCCATGTGTTTGTATTTTTAATAGTTTTTTTCCTGTAATTGATATCTAGTCTCATAGCATTGTGGTCGGAAAAGATCCTTGATACAATTGTAATATTCTTAAATTTCCCAAAGCTTGATTTGTGACCCAACGTATGATCTATCCTGGAGAATGTTCCATGAGCACTTGAGAAGAAAGTGTATTATGTTGTTTTTGGATGGAATGTCCTATAAATATCAATTAAGTCCATCTTGTTTAATGTATCATTTAAAGCTTGTGTTTCCTTATTTATTTTCATTTTGGATGATCTGTCCATTGGTGAAAGTGGCGTGTTAAAGTCCCCTACTATGATTGTGTTACTGTCGATTTCCCTTTTTATGGCTGTTAGCATTTGCCTTAAGTATTGAGGTGCTCCTATGTTGGGTGCATAAATATTTACAATTGTTATATCTTCTTCTTGGATTGATCCCTTTATCCTTATGTAGTGTCCTTCTTTGTCTCTTGTAATAGTCTTTATTTTAAAGTCTATTTTTTCTGATATGAGAATTGCTACTCCAGCTTTCTTTCGATTTCCATTTCCATGGAATATCTTTTTCCATCCCCTCACTTTCAATCTGTGTGTGTCCCTAGGTCTGAAGTCGGTCTCTTGCAGACAGCGTATTTACGGGTCTTGTTTTTGTATCCATTCAGGCAGTGTATGTCTTTTGGTTGGAGCATTTAATCCATTTACATTTAAGGTAGTTATCGGTATGTGTTATCGGTAACATTGTTATCGGTAACATTTTCTTAATTGTTTTGGGTTTGTTATTGTAGGTCTTTTCCTTCTCTTGTGTTTCCTGCCTAGAGAAGTTCCTTTAGCATTTGTTGTAAAGATGGTTTGGTGGTGCTGAAATCTCTTAACTTTTGCTTGTCTGTAAGGTTTTAATTTCTCTGTCGAATGTGAATGAGATCCTTGCTGGGTAGAGTAATCTTGGTTGTAGGTTTTTCCCTTTCATCACTTTAAATATGTCCTGCCACTCCCTTCTTGCTTGCAAAGTTTCTGCTGAAAGATCAGCTGTTAACCTTATGGGGATTCCCATGTATATTATTTGTTGCTTTTCCCTTGGTGCTTTTAATACTTTTTCTTTGTATTTAATTTTTGATAGTTTGAGTAATATGTGTCTTAGCATGTTTTTCCTTGGATTTATCCTGTTTGAGACTCTCTGTGCCTCTTGGATTTGATTGACTATTTCCTTTCCCATATTAGGGAAGTTTTCAACTATAATCTCTTCAAATATTTTCTCAGTTCCTTTCTTTTTCTCTTCTTCTTCTGGGACCCCTATAATTCGAATGTTGGTGTGTTTAATGTTGTCCCAGAGGTCTCTGAGACTGTCGTCAATTCTTTTCATTCTTTTTTCTTCATTCTGCTGTGCAGTCGTTATTTCCACTATTTTATCTTCCCGGTCACTTATCCGTTCTTCTGCCTCAGTTATTCTGCTATTGATTCCTTCTAGAGAATTTGTAGTTTCATTTTTTGTGTTGTTCATCATTGTTTGTTTGCTCTTTAGCTCTTCTAAGTCCTTGTTAAACGTTTCTTGTATTTTCTCCATTCTATTTCCAAGATTTTGGATCATCTTTACTATCATTACTGTGAATTCCTTTTCAGGTAGACTGCCTATTTCCTCTTCGTTTGGTCTGGTGGGTTTTTACCTTGCTCCTTCATTTGTTGTGTATTTCTCTGTCTTCTCATTTTGCTTAACTTACTTTGTTTGGGGTCTCCTTTTCATAGGCTGCACGTTCATAGTTCCTGTTGTTTTTGGTGTGTGTCCCCAGAGGGTAAGGTTGGTTCAGTGGGTTGTGTAGGCTTCCTGGTGGAGGGACTGGTGCCTGTGTTATGGTGGATGAGGCTGGATCTTCTTGTCTTTCTGGTGGGCAGGACCGCATCCGGTGGTGTGTTTTGTGGTGTCTGTGACCTTATTTTGATTTTAGGCAGCCTCTCTGCTAATGGATGGGGCTGTGTTCCTGTCTTGCTAGTTGTTTGGCATAGGGTGTCCAGCACTGTAGCTTGCTGGTTGTTGAGTGGAGCTGGGTCTTATCATTGAGATGGAGCTCTCTGAGAGAGCTTTTGCTGTTTGATATTATGTGGGGCTAGGAGGTCTCTGGTGGACCAATATCCTGAACTTGGATCTCATATCTCAGAGACTCAGGCCTGACACCTGGCTGGAGCACCAAGGCTCTGTCAGCCACATGGCAATTTCCTGATATTATATTCTTCTTGAGGGCCACCACTTGCTCATCTCTGTATCTCCAATGCTTGAAAAATAGCTGATGCTTCTTAAATGTCTTGAAAAGACATCATAGAGACTTGAGGTGTAGGTGTGCCTCCTCAGTTTTTCATGGCCGGCCAATTAGCTCTGCCCTCCCTGTTCTCAGTTGGTCAAGTCAGAGAGTCTGGGTAAGATGGTAAATGCACAAAATAATCCACCTTGCTAACTCTGAAGGGCTGCTAAACCCGCAGGAAGCCCATCCTGGTATGCTCTTTAAATTAGACTTCCAATTCTGTCTCCTAACTTATTGTAAGGAGATAATTTCTTGGATAAAGTGAAACAATTGTCAGTCCAAAAGGCTTGGGCCAACCAGTGATGGCTGCTTGCCCAGGGTTTCCCCAGGGCTCTACCTTTCCTCCTCGCAGGTTGTTAAACTTCCATCTGAAGCCAGGAGGCTGTGCCATTTCCCTTTCCTCCTTATGTACCCCCACTGTCTTAGTGAATTTAAAAAGCCCTTCAGTCTATCACAGAGGTTGCACACCAAGGCTCACAGGCCACATCTGGCCCATGGACATGTTTTCTTTGGCCTTCCTGTTGTTTTGAAATGTTTTTAATTAGTTGCCAACATTTACACATAGGGAAATTTCACATTACAATATCCAGACTTTGGGAGCCTCATGGAAAATCTAAATATCTAGAGACTCTGGACCTGCATTTCAATTTAACTCTTGGCCGGAACTGAAGAGATGGGGATGTTGTGAGGGCTGTTACTAGTAAGTGTAAGGCTGCACTTACTAGTTTGCCACAATCCCCACCACGCTTAGTAGTTCATACCCTCTCTGCTCACTTGCACTGACCTCTCCGGCCTCTGTAGGCACTGGAGTTTTTGAGGTCTGGTCTAATGGAAGATAGAAAGTCTGCCTAGGAAGATTATTGTTCCTGATTTGTTACCCCTCTTCCCCAAGTATTCTTCTCCTAGGAAAGAAGGTACTCAAGGAAGATTTGTGACTTTCACCAAATTGGAGGGGTGGGGGGAGCTTTTGGCTGTTCACAGAGTAGAGAGGAAAGACGGAAGTCTCATGCTGTTAATTAGTATTATTGTTTTTTCACACTTGGAGGCAGCAAATAGACTTAGTCTTGGATTTTGGGAATCTGCAATTCTCTAGCAGGAATTTAAGCACATTGCATAAAGCAGGAACAGACTCTAAATGTAATATTGGGGGAATGCAACCAAGAGGTAATCAACCTAACAGAACAGGAAATGGTATAAGTCTCATCCCGAGCTGAACATGAGTGAATTTCATCTGATCAAAGCAATGGCATTCTTGCCAATCACAAGGAGTGAGAAAATAGATAAAAGTGGCCAGTTATCTCAGCAGAAAAGATTAAGCATGTTAAACTGCTTTTTAAACTCAGAGTGCTTTGTAAAAGCAAAGGATCATTAATCTTGTTCTTTGTATTGGTTAAGAAGAAAGAGAGAAATGCTTGGCAAAGGGAGTTTGCTCCCTTGATTGAACAGTGAGTGGTAGGGAAAGTTGGACCTTCCTCTATATCCTGCAAGTGGCAAGCCGGTACAGTGATAGGGCATGACTCTGAGAATGGTGGATAGGAGTGAGAATCATAATGGTGCTCACAAGCAACCTTTTTCAAAATTTTGACTTCCTCTTAGACTGTTCTTCTGTTGAAGCAAAAAATGCACTGGGGTCCTCTAACACGTATCAGTAAGGAAGTGCTGATTCGGTGGCCTTCTAGATCCAAGTATCCTCTGAAGTGGAAAACCTCACATATCTTGCTACTGAGCTGTATGTGATCTATTAATGAGTTGGAAGAGTTGGAAGGAAGAGATACTTTGTACCTCTCTTGGAGACAGATAACACTTGAGCAGTTCACCCAAGCTTCTGTCTTGTTTTCATTTCATACAGTCAAAATCCATATGCTGTGAAGTCATGTTTTAAATAGAGGCTGACTTCCTGCTTTCTGTATTTCGGAATATTCTGATGATCAGACCCACATTAGACTTCTGACTCCAAAAACTCACAATTTTTGGAAGTAGTTCATGACTTTTGCTTCTACTTCTCATTCAAAGCCATGGTTTGGTCCTTCTGGCTTTTGATGTTAAGTGCCCTACTCGTAATCTGTTCAGACTGAGAGGAAACTGAGAAACCAGAAGTATTTTATGTTCCAGGCTGCAGGCCTTATGAGGTGATCACCGTGTTCTATAGGGACATCTGTTCTGCTTTTCATATTGAAATTGGAGAAGAACTGGAGCAGAGCACTTAACAGGGGCGGAGAGCACATGAAACTGCCTTTGGGATAAAGCTGAGAATGTGAGAATGGCCTGTATCAGCCCAGCTTAAGGAGATGGGGTGCCTAAGAGCAGGCTGGGGAGGCCAGAAGGAAGTGAAGGCTTCTACACAAATCTATGCAGGAGAAAAAGCCAAGGGGACCAAGACATTTTAAAGAAATAAAAATTAATTTCAATAACCTTTATTGTAAACGTCCAAAAATGGACCTTTTTGAATAGGAGCAAGTGACTGATGGCCACTGTAGCATGAGTTGATTGCCAAGGGCTGGGCTATGTCTCTGGCTGGGGAACCAGTCGTAGAGCTTGTGGGCAGACTGTGAATTCCTTACACAGGCTATTCCCAAGGTGCTTACAGATAATTCAGGGACTTCTTTGGGCTTTCTATTTGCAAAACAAACCCAAATCTGCTTTTTTCTTCCTTTAAAGACAATAACAGAAAGAACTGGGGAATACCTATTTTGGTGACTTTATTTCTCTCCTTTTGTAATTATTTTGTTTCTGTAGCCAGTTATAATTAATAACATGTCAGTCTGTTCTGAATCTCCTTTATATTGAGTGGAATTTCATCCTTCTCATTATTAATATATTATCTTTTTATCTAAAGTTCTGTATGTACCAATGTACTGTGGGTATAGTAATGTACTTGGAGAGAGTCAATAACTGCATTATATTCTGGCTGAAAATCAGCGTGTTTTCATGATCATTTAGCATCAATTGTTATTAGCTTGACAATAAGTGAAGCTATTTTGAGGTTATTTTAAACAGGCTTTAAATTCCATGGAGGATGGAATTATACGTAATGCATCTTTATAAATATTTGTCCATTGGAACTTTCATTCATAAGTGAATAAATCTACTCTATGTCAACACCTGGGCTCTGGGGATACATTAGGGAATCCCTTGTCCTCCTGGAGCTTAAAATTGTAAATTTGAGATTATAAGTTTGTATCTTTATTTGGGATATAAAATAAAATCCTACATGTCAGGACTCAGCACAGTGTGGGTGCGAAAGAGACATTTCTTGGCATGGATTTATTGGTTAACCCACCAGAACTTGGATGGGTCTGTAAGAGCTGGATTTCTGTTCATTGATTTCCATTGTCTCCATAATCATTAGCTAGGAGTTGCCTGATTAACTACTTGTGCTGTACTTCCTCATGGGAGTTCAAGATTCAGATCACTCAATACTAACCTTACAGTCCTGGGGTTAGTAGATTAACTGCAAGTTTGGGCTTCCAGCCTTTTCTATGCTTCTCCACTCAGAGCCTCATAGAAACATATGTGAAACTTAGGTTAAAAGATGCTTCATGGAACAAAGCATTCTAAGGCCAAAGAGATTTGGGAAATGCTGGGTAAAACTGTCTTACAAGTCTTCTTTGGTGTGAGACTTCTCAGTTTTTACGTGCTTGTGTGCACCGTGCACCACTGATGAGGTTAGCACATGCATCATTTTCCAAATATTTTTGACGACTCCAAGTTTATAAAAAAAAAGTTTCTCGAAACAATTTCTGTGGGTCTAGTGTTTTGTGAAATCATGTTAGAAAGTAATGCAATGGTCCCACGCTACTGTTGTACAGACCGGAAAGCTTAGACCAAGGACAAGTGACTTGCGGAAGGGCCCAGAGACAGTGAGTAGCTGAAAGGACTACAGCCTACGTTTCCAGTCAACCAGGCTCACGTTCTTTCCACCGTGGTGTGCTCTTCTTTTTTAGTTCCTTTCCCCACCTCTATGGCTTCAGCCTACAAGTAGCTGGAGGATATATTAGAGAATCCCTTGTCCTCCTGGAGCTTAACATTGTAATTTTGAAATTATAAATTAGTATCTTTATTTGGGATATGAAACAAAGTCCTATGTGTCAAGACTCAGCCCAGTGTGGAGTACATAAGAGACATTTCTTGACATGTGTAGACTTATGGGTTAACCCACCAGAACTTGGATGGGTCTGCAATAGCTGGGTTTCTGTTTGTTGGTTTCCATTCCTCTCCCTTTTCAGTTCCTTCCCCCACCTCTATGGCTTCAGCCTACCAGTGGCCATGCTTTGCATGGTCATTTTGACCATTTTGGAATAGTAAGAGGGCACCCTGTCAGTTCCCAGTGTTCTGACTGGAGCTTATCCCCCAACACTCCCAAGTTCAGCATTTCAGCCTCCTCCTGTAGGCAGCACCTCCATGCCTCATCCTTAACCTGTCCGGGTCCAGGCTTGAGATTTACTGTGAGAGTGGCTTCCCTTCAGCTCTGTGGTTACTCCTTCAGCTCTGGTCTTCCCACTTAGCTCTGTCAAGGGAAGCTCTGCTAATTTGAAGTCACTATCATATGACTTGTTTGTTCTTTTGGGTTAGCGATATTTGTGTTTACTCCAAGCTCTATTCTCCTTAGCAGGTTTTATCTGGCCTGCTCTTTCTCACCTCTACCTTCTGTCCCAATACCGTTAACATCTATGCCAGTATTTTAAACTCCTCTGGCTGTCACAGTATGTTACTGACGTATGTGGCATCCAGCTGTAATAAATACCTGTCTGTGGCCATTAAAAAATATAAGAAAAGTAATTGGTGATAAAAATTTTGTTTGTGTCCCAAAGAAGCTTGGATCACTTATTTTACTCAGTGTCTATTACTTAACTAAAAATATTATGGGGCGCCTGACAGAAGCACCAACCAGCTGACTGAAGAATGTTTTTTAGTGATTTCACTTTACTTTGGTTATATACTTAGCTGATGTATTGTTTTTGTGATATTTTATAAAAGAAAATGTATATGAAATGAAATTTTATTCATTTGTATTTGTTTCTTCTCCTTTTCTTTCCTCAGTAGTTACTGAGTTTCTATCTTCCTAAATTCCTAGTTTTAATATGTTTAGGGTAAAAAAGCTATTATATGAAAAGCACTATGAATTGTTTTAATTAAACCATTTGCTTAACAAATGAAACTAAATTTAACTTCAGGGTGAGATGAAATTTCTCCATCAGTGTTTCTGTTAGAGATATTACCTGATGAAGAAAAATGATCCTGTCTTTATCAGAAGGTGTTGCCCTCCCACCCTGCCAAGCAAGAATAAAAACTTGGCCTTAAATCCCCACAAATGGATAAAGAAATAAAAAAATGATTCCCATATAGCCTGGCTTTTTGTGTAATCCTTTACTTCCCTTTGGAGGAAGGTCCTGTTCATTGACTGGTCCCAGCAAGAGACACATTTAATTGCTAATTCTTTGTTTTTGCTTTTTTTCGGTGTTATATTTATGATGACCAAAGCTTGTTTAAGGCACTATGGCTAAAAAAATGTAGTCAAATGTACTGGAGCTCTTAAGGAACTTTAATAGGCTATCAAAAAAGAGTGAAGATTTATTTAATGTCTTCCTTCCAGGAGGATATATTGTTGGTTCAGCTGCAACTTCTTAACTTCATCATATTTTATATACTTTGGCTATCATAGACTGCCACAAGGCCTGTTACATGGTGTGATTTAGAATGTGTTCTGATTAAGTATACAGAAGTGATTCCGTTCCCCATTGGAGGAAGGAGAGGAACATCATAAATATACATTGTTTAAGTGTAAATTCTACTTCGCACTCATAGGTTATACTGTACTTGCATGTTTTATGCTCTGTTGGTACTTCAAAATAATTCATTTGGGGGCATTTCCAGGGATCAAATCAAGAGCCAGGCAGCAGGGGCCTAATCAGAATTCCCTCCTTAGAATTTGTAACGGGGGACAGAATAAGGCAAGTGGAGGAATTAAGTCCATAGAATAAAACTCTCCCATCTAATTACACAAATCTCAGTCTACCAGCTCAAATGGGCAAGACTATACACTTTTTTATTTCCTACATCAAAGCTCCCAGTTTGCCTGACAAGTAGAAATTCCATTCAGTCACTTGTTGGACTCTTTTCTTTTTTTCAGAGAGGTCCCAAGAATCTGGGAGGCCATGTGAGGTCAAGAAAATGGGTAAAAATCTCATCTCTGGATTCCCGTGTTCTTATTGACATCCTTATGCTCAGACCACCAAGCGGCCTTGATATGTGCTTGCTCTTTGCTGGGTGTCGGGTACAGGCATTTCTGCTGAGCCTGGGATCCTGAACTGGGAAATTGAGGTAAGTACTATTTCTCCATGTTGATTGCAGAACTGTGTGTACCCAGTAGAAACAGTTCATGTGATGAAAGCGGTACAATAAACAAAGACTGAACAATAAATGGAAAACAGACCCAAAGGCTGCCTAGTTAAGGAAAATGTAGAGGGCAGTGAAATGAAGACTCATTTTTTTTTTTTTTTTGATGGCAATCGTTGCTTAATAAGTGTTGTTGTCTAGCTGTTCCCAACACAGGAGAATCCAAAGCTTCTTTGGGCTCTTGCATTGTATTCAATCCCAGCCACAGTCCTAAACTTAAGCTCCTAATGGCCAGATGCTTTTGGAATTTGTCAGTTATTACAAAGATAATACGGTGTGTATACCTTGTACTATAAAACACTTTCCATGTGGCCAAGGGTAGCACTTTTTAACCAGCAATACTTCTTAAGCAAATATAAAGCATGAATATTTTTCCTAAGTGAAATCAATAAAGACTACTAATAGTGTCACATCCATTCAGGTCAGGTTTTGTTGTCGTATAAATTGAAATGAGGTCAGATTTTGTGGCCAAATTGCTACAAAAAACTTGCAGTGTTCAGGGATTTTGTGGTTTGGAATTGCACATATGGATTGTGGATCTTTAGTGAGAATCAAAAGTTGTCCCTCCCTGAGCAAGAAGAGAGAATGATATATTCTCTGTCCATACCTCTTTGGTTATGCAGTATGAATGTCATTTTTCTTCTTCATCCTGATTTATTAGTTGTAACAGAAAAAACATACATTTTTTGGCATTATGTCAGTTAAATGACATTTAAAAAAACATTAAAACAAACCGGAGGCCTTAGTCTTTCTCATTCTGTTCATTCTATGATGAATGAGGATCTACTGTGTATCAAGAACTGACCTGAGTGTTGAGGATGTAAAGTCCAGGAAGATAGCTTATGCCTTCACAGTGTTCCCCATATGGTGGGAGAGAGCAGGGAGTAAGTGAATAGTGATAGACAACGTGGCAAGTGCTAAATTAGGAGAAAGCACAGGATGCTATGTGAACAGAAAAAGAGTAGCCAAGTCAGACAGAGGGTGGGGGTGAGAGTGGGTTCGTATGAATGAGGGAGGAGGTGGCCTTGGGCTGAATCTTGAGTGATATCTAGGCATTACAGGTGAATGGAGGCAAAAAAGATGGGGGGGGGGGGCTGGTGGAATGTTCCAGACAGAAGAAGCCATGTATGCAAAGACAACATTAGAAAAAGGTTGGGAGAGAGGGGACCGTTGGGGATGGAAGATAGGTGCCAAATTTGCCAGGTGCCAAATTATGAAGGACAACTTGGTCTGATAGTCTGGACTATCTACCTCTGTGGCTCATTGATGAAAAACTTGCTCCAGTGCAAACAGGATGATGGGAGCATCTGTTCATGAGCTACTACCAAGAGCTCATCTGGTTTGATTAAAGATCTGTTATTCATGTCAGAAACAAGAGATGAGGCACTGCTCTATTGTAAACACTAAGAAGGATTAAAAACCTGGAACGCACATGGGAAGAAGTAGTCTAAATATCACACTTGGAGAATCAGCTGCTAGCAGCAGCTGAACAACTGCCCCCAATCCTTTTCTAGGGAAGAAGAGATGGCATTAGAGACACAGCTTCTGACAGACCAGTTTTCTACTTATAAAAGATCTCTTTGACCCAAAAGCAAAAATAGACAAATGGAATTACACTAAACTTAAAAACTTTTGCACATCAAAGAAGACAGTCAACAGAGTGAAAGGCAACATATGGAATGGGAAAAAATATTTGCAAATCATACATAAGGGGTTTATATCTAGAGTATATAAGAGACTCTTACAACAACAGCAGCAAACCCAAATAACTCAATTAAAATGTGGGCAAAGCTATAATCAAAAAGATACATGCACCCCAATATTCACTGCAGCACTATTTACAATAGCCAAGATAAGGAAACAACCTAAATGTCCATTGAGAGAGGAATGGATAAAGAAGATGTGACACGTATATACAATGGAATATTACTCAGCCATAAAAAAGAATGAAATAATGCCATTTGCAGCAACATGGATGGACCTAGAGATTGTCATACTGAGTGAAATAAGCCAGACAGAGAGAGACAAATATCATATGATACCACTTATATGTAGAATCTAAAAAAATGGTACAAATGACCTTTTTTACAAAACAGAAATAGAGTCACAGATGTAAAAAACAAACTTACGGTTACCGAGGGGAAAGGGGGAGGGAGGGATAAATTGGGAGATTGGGATTGACATACACACACTACTCTACATAAAATAGATAACTAATAAGGACCTACTGTATACCACAGGGAACTCTATTCAATACTCTGTAATGACCTATATGGGAAAAGAATCTAAAAAAGAGTGGATATACGTATATGTATCTCTGATTCACTTTGCTGTGAACTAACACAACATTATAAATCAACTATACTCCAATACAATTTTTTTTAAATGTAGGCAAAGGACTTGAATAGACAGTTCTTCAAAGAAGATATACAAATGGCCAATAAGCATAAGAAAACATGCTCAATGTCACTAATCATAAGAGAAATGCAAATCAAATCCACAGTGAGATATCACTTCACACACATTAGGATGGTCATTATCAAAAAAAAAAAAAAAGAAAATAATAAGTGTTAGCAAGCAATCAGAGAAATTGGAACCCTTGTGCACTGTTGGTGGGAAGGTAAATTGGTGCAGCCACTATGAAAAATAGTATGGAGGCTTCTCAAAAAATTAAAAATAGAACTGCCATATAAGCTACCAATCCCACTTCTAGGTATATACCCAAAAGGATTCAAACTGCATCTTGAAGGGATATTTGCACACCCATGTTCATTGCAGCATTATTCACAATAGCCAAAAGATGGAAGCAACCCAAACGCTCATCGTTGGATGAATGGTTATAGAAAATGTGGTATATACATTCAATGAAATATTATGTAGCCTTAAAAGAGAAGGAAATCCTGTCACATGCCACAACACTGATAAACCTCAAGGACATTTTGCTAAGTGACATAAGCGATTCACAAAATGACAAATACTCTGTGATTGCACTCATATGAAATATCACAGAAACTGAAAGTAGAAAATGATTGCCAAGGGCTGGGGGCAGAGAGGAAGGAAATTAGTGTGCAATGGACCATCTTTCTGTTTTGCAAGATGAAAAAGTTCTAGACATTAAACAATGCCTACTTACTTAATCCTATTGAACTGTACACTTAAAAATGGTGAAGATGGTAAATATAATGTTATATATATATATTTTATGATCATAAAAAACTGTAAGATAAAATCTTGTTGGGTAACAAGGTTCTGATGATTGTGGAGGCTTCCTCAGGGCTAGGAAGGAGGTTGTGCAGGAAAGGGGTTGGCAGTCTACGCCATGGCAATCTTAAGGGCACAGATGTGTGCATGGCACGCAGATCAGGCAAAGAGAGCTGGAGGCAGGACAAGTTCTGGGCAATTAGCCTTTGTAACCCCTCTGCTCCCTCTTTTTCTGCTCTTTCCCTCTTTCCTGGAGTGGTTGCTGTGTTACTTCCAGTTCTTAGAGCTCATGAATTATGGATGATGGTTGTTTCCCAAGTGCAGTGCGTTCTTCCTTAATTAGATTGGTTCATAACATTACAGTGCAGACCTGCTAGTAGGACATTTGGCACTGGGGCAGGTATAAACCTCTCGGCCAGCTCCCCACACACCATTTCTAGGAAGTAACACATACTTTGCCACCACCCAGAGATCGTCATCTGGCTCTACGCAGTCACCTCTCTACTCACACGCCCTGAGGACTTCGACCTTTGTGGTGCATTTTTTTTTTTTTTTTTTTTTTTGCCAGTCTCAGTGACAGTTTTATGTTCCAGAAGAAAGCGAACAATAAACTTGTTTCCATTTCTCCCTAGGAAGCAGGTTTTTCAGAAGGAATATCTTGTCCTTTTAATGTATTTAAATATGTATTTAGGGGTTCCTTAAGACAACTAATGACCTAGTTAACACTTCTAGCTGGTATTGCAGTCAGGAAAAAAATGACAGAAAAAAACACATGTCGCTTGGGGAAATGGGGCTATGGTAGGAACAGTATTGCTTGTAGATATTCAGGGATCTCTTATCTGCAGCGTGATCCTGGCAGAACTATGTATGAATTGAAATAGTTTCTCTCCAACCTCCTTTCCCTGGAAGTCCTGACTCTCGATATGCATGAGGGTTGTGCTTTGGGATGGCTTTCTGGAGCTCTTCGTATTCTTTGTACTTATCCTAACGTTTTGCCTTCCTTTCCTATCAAAACAGGTCTACGGTGGAAAGATACCTATAAAGGATTTTCTATCAAAATATAGCTTTAAGGTTTTAATTCCAACAAATTAACATTAACAGGGAATCACCAGGGTCCACAGTAAGTGAGTAGGAGCAATAATTAGAGGGCAACATTCATAGATTCCCACCATGGCGTGTCCACCTGCACCCACATTCTCTGCCTTCCTGCATTTCACCATAAATGAACTATCTCTGCTCTTCTCTGAAGCCAGTGTGGAAACTCACGCACTGGTCCCTTCATGCAAAATTGAGGTGTTGCTTCCACAGTTCTCTCTACTATATTGTCATTTTTCTCTCTTCCAGGTAATTTTCATGAGCTTATTAACATGTGATTATTACTCTTCTTAAAAAAATCCTACTTCTGATCCCCTACTCCACCCCCTCCTCCAACGAGCATCTCAACTCTTTGCTCTCCTTAGCAGAAAATCTCCTACAAAGTCTTGTCTCTCCTTGCTGCCTCCAATTCTTTTCTCTCATGCTTTCTTAAATCCATTCCAGTCGGACCTTCACTCCTTCACTCCACTAAGCCTGCTTTTGTTGAGGTTGCTAGTACTTTCATTTTGCTAAATCCAATGACCTATCAGCACTGTTTGACACTGGAAAGACTTTCTTCTCCCTGGATACCACTCTCTTTTGGTTTTGTGCAAACTCACTGGCTTCTCCTTCTGTCTCCTTTGAATGTTTGTCCTCTTCTCTTTGACTTCTAACACTGGGCTCAGTTCTTGGATCCTTTTTCATCTCTATCTACAACCAACACTTGGTGAGCTCATATGATCTTGTGGCTATAAATACAACCTAGGCTTAGGAAAACCACATTTTTATGTCCATTTCAGACCTCTTTCCTGAATCTCCAGATTCCTATACTCAAACTGCCTACTTTATATCTCCACTGGGATGTCAATTATATATTTTGAACTTACATGCTCAAGGTTGAACTCCTAATTTCCCCCTCAAACCCTCAGTCTTCATCACCTTATTCCCTTCAAATCCTCACACAGTCTTCGCCCATCTCAGTTGCTCAGGCCAAAAACGTTGGCATCAAATCTTCCCCTCTCTTTCTCACATCCCATATCCTGTATCCATTAGGAAATCCTGAATGCTCTATTTTCAAAATAATATTCAGGATCCAAGCATTTTTCACCATCCCCACAACTGCTCTTTTGGTCCAGGCACTGACCTCTCTTATCTCGAATATTCAATAGATTCCTAACTCATCTCTCTGCTTCCTGCCTTCCTGCCTCTCAGTGTTTTCTCAACAGAGTGGGCAGAGTGATCATTACAAAATACAAAGTTAAAAGTTAGCTCATGTCAATGTTCTGTGCAAAGGGTTCCCCATCTTACTCAGATGAAAACCAAAGTCCTCATAATAGTAAGGGGACCTCATGGTCTGTGCTCTTTCCACTTGTTACCTACCTGGTTTCCTCACCTACTGTCCCCCCTCCCCCCCATTCTCACTCCGTTCCAGCCTCATTGGCCCCCTTGCTGGTTCTCAATGTCAGAAGTGCTTCCTCCTTTGGGTCTACGTGTCTGGGGACCTTGTTTTTGAGCTTTCTACCTGACTGACTTCCTCAATTTTCTCAGGTCTTTGCTCAAATGTCACCTTTGGTTGAAGCCTGTCCTGACCATCCTGTTTCTCATTTTCACCCACCTCATGGGTGCTCCCAATCCCTCTTACTTCACTGTGTTTTTTCCTATAGCACTTTATCTTCTTGTAATCTGTAATTTACTTATCTATTGTATTTATTATAATTGTAGGTCCACTACCAAACTCCCTCAAGAATATAAGGTCTATAAGCACAGTTTAAAAAAATATTTTGTTCACTGTTATATTCCAAGCACTTATGTTAGTACCTGCTGCTGAGTAGGTTCTTAATAAATATTAGTCAAATGAATGAACAAAAATGAACATGTTAGCGTAATATTGATATTTTACAAAGTATGATCACCTGTTATCCCCTTTAATCCTCACAACAGTACCGTTGTGGGTACACTATTATATTATCATTATTATTTATTGACAAGTTAAACAGCTGTCAAAGATCAAGCAGCCAGTAGATGGCTGATGTATTGGTGTGTGGAACTGGATTCTTAAAAACAAATCTTCCCCAACTTGTTGGCAGGTAGAGTGTAGATGACCTTTATATGAAATAAACATACCTGCCCTCTTGTGTCCTTATGAATGTCTGCAAATACTCTAATTTGTGCCCTTGGAAGCTTCTGTTTTGGTGACAGGCTTTGAGGCCTGGAGCCTCATTAAGGGTTGGCCTGGATTGTCCGACATGCAATTGGGAAATGACCACGGCTCCATTTATTTCTAATGGAGAATGTTTCTTGAAGTCATTAGCAAAACTCCCCTTGATGAAATTCCCAAGAATGTTCTTACAGACTTTTCTTATCCTTGAGCACTACACATGCTTTCCTGAGAATAAGGGAGTTTCCCTGGAGAACATTTGCCTGATGACTCTCTCTATATATTAGTTCTTGGTACTTTGTAGACAAGTCTCCCAGGCATGCTTATGCTTCCTTTTGAAGTAGGAAGTGCTTATTTCTTGAGGTAATAAATCTGCATATGATATTAAAATTAATTCCTTTGGGACTGGCTGGGCGGTACTGCTTCAAGGCACCTTTTAGTTGAGTACTTGGGTTGCTCTGAGCAGTCTCTGGGATGAACTGGTTGCAATAGAATCAAAGAACTCTATGCTGAAGGAGAAACATAACCCCGGGGGAGCTCAGGGAGTCGTGAGTCACTGCTTGGGACTAGGCCAGGGGAAAGCCCTCCACCTATGTCTTCTGATCTTTAGTTTCAAGGGCCTGCTGGACCAAGTACCAGGAAGTGTCCTCAGAACCTACAAAGCCTGACTATGGGTCAAGTAGAGAACTCAGGCAACAGGTACTTCCTCTGACTTCTTGAAAAAGGAAACTTATCTTGCTCTAAACAATAACAGATTGGGGAAAGTTTGAGAGGCCAGAGAGGGAAAAAAATCTTGGAGATAAACTCACATGAAACGAACAGCTTTAGTAAGCTCAGCTTTGGAGACTTTTAGACTCTGATTCTGAAGCAGGGAGTTAGTGGGGAATGGAGACACAAAGGGCAGTTGTGTCTTTTTTTTTTTTTTTAACATGTTTAAATTGGAGTATAATTGCTTTACAGTGGTGTGTTAGTTTGTGCTGTATAACAAAGTGAACCAGCTATATGTATACATATATCCCCATATCCCCTCAAATACCGTATGCTAACACATATATATGGAATCTAAAAAAAAAAAAAAACGATTCTGAAGAACGTAGGGATAGGACAGGAATAAAGATGCAGATGTAGAGAATGGACTTGAGGACATGGGGAGGGGGAAGGGTAAGCTGGGATGAAGTGAGAGAGTGGCATGGACATATATACACTACCAAATGTAAAATAGATAGCTAGTGGGAAGCAGCCGCATAGCACAGGGAGATCAGCTCGGTGCTTTGTGACCACCTAGAGGTGTGGGATAGGGAGGGTGGGAGGCGATTGTGTCTTGACTGGCTGCTCTCAGAGGAGGGTTATGGGTGTAGAAACTTCATCTGCAGAAACAGTTGGCCTTTGGGGCAGAGGATGCACTTAAAGGAACACCCAGAAAAGTTCTCTGCCCTCTTTATTTTCAGGGCATGCTTTCTCGTACTTTCTACTTGGGTACTGAAGTCTCCCCTTCAGATTTAAGAGTTTCCTTATTTCAGTGGCTCTTGAATCATTTTAGAGATGGAACTGTCTTAGAGATCATCTAGTATGATTCTCTTAATTTTCAAAGGGAAAAATGGAGGCCCATTTATGATTTGCTCACCCAATATCCACGACTACAGAGGCAGCAGCTGCTACAACAGCAGTAATAACTACTACCATGACTACAACCTCCAACACCATCTATTCAACATCTACCAACAGGTGGACCCCATGTGGCCTTTTAATAAATACTCTGTGGTCATCATTCCATTACTTCTACAAAATAAGCTATGAAGTAGTGTCATCCTATTTTAAAGGTGAAGAAATTAGGGCTGGTAAATTATTTGTCTGAAGCTACACGGTTGATGTCTGGGTCAGAATTCAAATGCAGTTGTCTGGCTTCAAGACCTATGCTCATAAGGGGGCAGCCCTCCACCCAATATCCCCCACTTATTTTCCCTTTTAGGTAACATAAAAGAAGAATTTTATGCAAGAGAAATGCTCTCTCTCTGGAGTTTCCTCATCACATGGGGCTTTTCAAGGTTCTCCTTTTAATGAATCCCTAGTTATCATGGTGATCCTTATCAGAGTGGGGTAGTCAGGTAATCAGCATCAGGGGGTGGTCAAGGCTGGCTTCGGGGTGGGTGCAGCAGGAGTTTGCCTGTATGGTTTGACACGAGGGCAACAGAAAGCTCTAACTAGCATGTCACTGAGTCGGACACAATTATCCTTAAGTATAACCCAGGTACATCCAGGAGGAGTGACACATTAAGTAACTATCAGGCAGTTACTCCTAAGTAGGAAATAGTTTACCAGCCACTTTCCAATTTTTATACCCATTAAAGTGAGGAAATGCCCTGACAATGAGATATAGGGTCCAGGTGGGTTTGGACTGGGAGAAGTAAGTGGGAGGAGAAAGACACGGGGCCCCGAACAGCGGATGGTATGGCAGAGGGAAGTCTTTAAAAAAGAAATCAAGGGACTTCCCTGGCGGTCCAGTGGTTGAGACTTTGCCTTCCAATGCAGGGGGGATTGGGTTCGATCCCTGGTCAGGGAGCTAAAATCCCACAAGCCTCGGGGCCAAAAAACCAAAATGTAAAACAGAAACAATGTTGTGATAAATTCAATAAAGACTTTAAAAATGGTCCACATCAAAAAATCTTAAAAAAAAAAAGAAAAAAGAAATCAAGCCTTGACACTCCCCTGGTTAAAAGCTTCCAAGGGCTCCCCACTGCCCTCAGAACAAACTCCAGACTTCCTACCCTGGATTACCACACCCAGTGAGACTTGCACCCTCTCTGAGTTCCCTTGCCTACCAACTTTCCTTTGGTCAAAGCTCCTTTCCTTCTTAGGGACTTTGTATGGCCCTTCCTGTGGCTTCGAATGCTCTCCCGTGAACCCCACACAACTGCCACTTAACCCTAACGTGAAATAGCCACCGGTCTCTGACACCTTATTTTATTTCTCTTCATGGTAGTTATCATTGCCTGATATTTTTCTTGTTGGTCTGATGGCTCATTTCTTTCTTCTCTGCCTCTGTCCATCAAAATTAGATGTCAGGACCTCTTCTGTGTCTAGTGCCTAAGAGTGCCTGACAAATAAGACATGCTCGAGAAGTACTTGTTGACTGAGTGAATGAAAGGTACAGTGGGGCAGGTAGAGGCTTTGGATTCATCTATTTATTAACTCCTTAGTTTATCCAGTGTTTGACCTTAGCTGGTGTTAACTTTGCTACCTTGGGTAATTTACCTAACCAACATGGACCCCAGCTTTCTCATATGTTAAATGCACATAAAAAGTCCTAGGAAATCAGCCCTACTTCAATAAAATAAAGAAATAAACGGGAAAAAAAAGTCCTACTTCTCAGAATTGCTGTAAAGATAGAATGAGATGGCTCATGTAAATTTCTGATGGGTGAATGCACGCATAGCCTACTGAAGTGTGTGGCACAGGATAGGTTACTGTACAGCCAGCTCCTCGTGTTAATAGGTGAATGAACTACTGTTCGTTTTCATATCCTCCTCAACCAACACCAGTTAATACAGGATAGTTTATTAGCTCAGACTTGTCTGGCTGCTTTACTGAGGTCAGAGAGAGAACATAAATTTCCCATGGGTAAGGGGAGCACAACATAGATAGGAGTAGTGATCTGGAGTTGGTATGAAGGGCTGGGTGTGCCTGGGTTTTCTGCATTGGTGCGTGTTAAGGAAGAAAAGCTCGGGGTCCTAGAGTGTTTTTGAGGAGAGAGTTGTTGAAGTGTTCATTTTACCTGCTCAGGGAATAGGTATAAAATGGAGAAAGTAATAGTCTCTACCTCCACAGGGTTGTGATGAAAAGTATATCTGTCAGATGGAAGGGGCTTAGACCAGTGCCTGGAACACATTTAAGTGTTATGTGACTACTAACCATTACACTAGCAGCATTATCTTTCTATCTCTAGTTTCTTGATGCATAAAACAGTGTTCATAATACCTGCCTCACAGGATTGTTGTAGAGAGTAGATAACAACTTTAAAGCTTGTTAAAAAGTGACTGGCACGATACAGGGCGTTCAGCTCAGTGCTCTGTGATAACCTAGATGGGACGGATGAGGGGAGAGGGAGGTCCGAGAGGGAGGGGATTTATATATACTTATAGCTGATTCACTGTATTGTACAGCAGAAACCAACACAACATTGTAAAGCAATTATACTCCAATAAAAAAATTTAAAAAATCCCAAACTTCCACTAAAGACCAAAGCCCAAGATATAGAGAAAAATAAAAAATACAACAATGAAAAAAACAAGTGACTGGTACACAGTAGGCACTATTATGTCCATGTGCATTTGTCCTCATTCTGGTTTCACTTTCCTTCCCCTCCTCCTCTTATTTTAAATTTAGTGTCAGATGCCTTAAAAGGCAATTGGTGCTCAAGGGTGGAGGCTACAGTTCTGGTCCACGAGCTTACCTTGGGAGTCAAGCAAATTGCTCATCTGTGCACTGTGATTGGGGTAGGCGTAGAGACCTTCCTGTGTGTGAGACTTGATGCTGCAGGTAATGAGAGAGGTTGCCATCCTTGGGGTACAAATACTGGTTCATCAACTTGGCATAAAACACTCTTAAAACTAATTTCTGGATGGAGAAGCTTTAATATTTTGTTTTGTTTCGTTGAAATTTGAATGAAGGGGAGGTTTACCAAATGTGGTCTCTTCTCTATGCTCTCCCTTGAGACTTCAGAAACAACTGGAATTCCCTCGACCACTTCACAGGGCAAAACTATTGCCTTTCGAACAGCTGATTCCATCATGACCAGGATCTGAAAAGCAATCGTGAGGAGGTTATTTTATTTTCACTAAAGTCAGACAACGGGAGGAAGGTGATAGATTTAAGGAACACAAAAGAAGGAGTGTTGAGTAGGGACATCTGTCCTGTGCCATAAAGCTAGAGGGAAGAGCATGCCTTTGGTTTGGATGTCTACCGTGTACCATTGGTGAACTATGGAACCCTCCAAATCACTAAAATCCAGGCATAATGTGTTGTTAAAGGAACATGGCTGGATGTATGGGTGTAGGCATGTGTGGACCTTGTCAGCTCTCTCTTTGTTTTACACACTGTGTATGTGTTCATTGGCCTGAGACCAGCTCTACCACTTAACCTGCCCTTGCTCTGCAGCCATGGTAGTTTTTGCATGGGAACACGCACCCTCTGTTTCTCTGTTCAATCTCGTATCCTCTCAGGGAAAGTCGTGTGGTGAACTAGTGGTGAAGTGAGAGGGAAATATGTACACACAGGACCCAGCTGAAAATGACTTTAGCACAGAGTTTATTTAATACATCCTCCAAATTGTATTTTGAAGCCTCTGTTAACAAGAAACCACTCTCTTTTTGAGCAGTGGGAGTGTTTTATAAATGGAATTTGCAGACCGGCAATGGTCCCCATTAATTTTCCCTGTCTACAATTACTATCATTACATTCTTAAAGCACTTTTAAAATAAACTACACCATGATGTAATGCGCACACTCTGAGCTCCAGTGATGGGACAACGGGGAAGCAGCATCTGGATTTTGGACTGCTATCTTCTAGGGAACATCTTGATGGCTATAATTACTGTCATGTTATGGGAACTTGAAAAAAAAAAAGGCGCCAGAGTTCCAAATAAAACATAAAATGGCTTTGATATAATAAATGTTACTATCATTGTTTAAAAATGTTGTGACCCGTCTGCTATAGTTTCTGAGAAAGATATTTTCCAGCACTTGATATTTCCCCTCTCTCTCTCTTTCATATTCTATTACTGCAGATAAGGATGAAGAAAATCCTTAGGACAGACTTGTTTTAAATCAATGTAACACAATGCCAGCATTGTCTCTCTTCAAGATGAACTTTTAAATTAAATTTGGCATGAGCTTTAGCAGAACTCCGAGCAGCTTTGCTCCAGAGACACTTTATCCACCCTATTAGGGAGCATTAATAATTCAAATGCTATGGTGGTGGTTAATTGCATTCATTAGGATAAGGCAGGGGCTGAAGCGTTTTCCTATAGGACATGCTTGCATCCATTTCACCACTAGCCAAGGCATCCAGAACAGTTTGGGCTCACTCCAGAGGAAATGGAGCTACACAAAATGTACATATGGTGTAAATGTTCTCATCCCATGGGAACCAGTTTTGGAAGAGCCCACTATGAACTTGGACCCAGGTATTGGACCAACTTCTGTTTAAAGTTATGAGGATTCATTATATATGGAAGAAGTCATTATTGTGGGTACTGATACATGGTGGTGTCCATTCAGTTTCCCAAGAAAGTTTTGTTATGTGAAACTCATTCAACCTTGTGAAATCTAAGTTATTGTTTCATACGAGTGTTAATAACTCTAAGGAAGCCAGTTCATCTTACTTAGGCAATTGATTAGCTTTGACAATAGTGTGTACACAGAACCCAAATGATCATTTTTTATCATTTTTCTCCATTGCTTCACTGATAACATCTTTCAGTTTGAGGAGGGACCTTCTGCTGTAAGAATTGGGACTTAACCAGGAAAAATTTATTTGACGTGGTCTGGATTTCATCATGTTCAGTGAGTCTGTAGAGTAATCTTCTTACATTTGTCAAATGATTGACTAGCTGTCTCTACATGTTCTCTTGGGTAGTGATTTCTTTTTATTCGATTTGGTATCAAGTCCCCCTTGTCACAAAGTTTGTCCATATGTCCTCCTTGTGGCTGATTAGCAGTAAGTTAGACCACAGATTTGAGGAGGACAATGGTTCAGTCTCCAGGTAAGTTTTTTCAGCCTCACTCTACTTACTGGGGTAAGTTTTCTGCAGCAGTCAGCACTGGCCAGCTCCCTAGACACAGCATAGGAGATCATTGAAGGCCAAGCTAGGTGGGGAGTACGCTGATCTTGGTAGCCCATCCCACTTCTGGAAAACCCAATCCATACCGAGGTTCTACTGATAACAGATAATAGGGACTTCTTTGGGCATAGACCCGAGTGCACTGTTAATGTCTGGGTTTCTAAACCTGCTGTCCAGAAAATCTTCTATTCATTAGACATTTTCCAAGGTCTGCTCTTTCTCAGAAGTTGGACGTAATTATCACACTCCGAAGTATAATGTTAGGTTGGAGAAAAATTGTAGATTTGTTTGCAAAAGATGTGAGGCCAATTGATGAAAGGCTATTTGCATACTACCCTGAAGTCCAAGTCAGGTTTTAATTTTGCTTTGGTGATACAGTTTTGAAAATGCTCAGTTCTTTACTTTGTCTCATAAGCATGCCTCGGCCCTTTAAAAAACAGCTTCACCTTTGTAATGCTCATTCCACCCCTTTATTTTTTTCAGTACGGCTCCTAAGTACTGGATACTCAAAAAGGACTAATTGATGGTTATAATATTCCAAAGAATATTTTGTGTAAGTGATCTTTCTAGAAAACAAATTGAGGCTTCTCATTAAAACAATATTTTGCCATTTCAACATTAAGTAGTACTTCATAAAAGACTTAAGCAACATGAACTGAACATTCAATCTACGTACTTTCTGTTTGTTGAAGTGTTTATGGCTTCTACTCAAGATGAGAAATAACAAGGAAAGAAATGACTCTGAATACAGAACATTTTATTACACAAATAAAAATATGAGAGCATATCTGTTAGCTCTTGCCAACTTTTGAAATATGGATTCCATTTGTCTTTATTATGGTCTATTCCCATAGTGCTTTTTCCCTGTTTATTAAGTTTTGTATGTTACTGTTAAGCAGAGATATGTGCCTACTGGAAAGAGTCAAGGCTATTTCAAGAAACATGAAAAATGGGGAACATATCAACTCATCTTTTTACTATTCTGTCAATAAATAAAGAGGCACGCAATTATTGTAGCTTTTGATCCCTTTTTTAAAAAGTCACATACATTATCACGGTAAAATGTCCCATCAAATCTATAATAGTCACGATGACTCATAGATATGTGATTCCCCTTATTAAGAAAAAAAGGACAGGAAATCCAATATAAATGAGCTGTTTTCCTCAGTAGTGTAATAAAACTTGGATACTGGTGTATGAGTTTTTGATTATATCATCCACTGATAATCTCTGTGTTCATTTCCTCCCGGTGAAGACTCAGTCTCCTTCCTTCCCTGACCAGCCCCCTTTGGCCACTAACACTTTAGCAATTCTACTCCCTCAGCTGGGGAGGAGGACTCCCTGTCACAGCCAGGGCTGTAAATTTTCACCGTCAGATTTGAGCCAGTGGTGTTAAGCTCCAGAAGATACACATCTGCTTCCTACTCAAATGGTCTTTTGTTCTGCTTCTCGGTAGATGGAGAGTTGTAATGCCACAAGAATAAATCCCAACTGGGGAGGGCTAAATTATAGTGTTTCCAAAAGAAATGCTCATGACTACAAATATAACCAGCCTTAATTCGGTTCTTAAATTCTGTATTTCTTTTCAGAGTTCCATGGTAATTTTTTATTGCTCTTTAATGAACAGAGTGAGTCACTACTAAATTTCTAAAGAGAAAAATTATTTAGTAACCTGAGTCATAACCCCTGAATATATCTGGTTTCTAAGTTTGGACTTCCAAGTGTAAGTTTTTCCTAAATAAGATCACAGGAATATGGGGCCAGAAAACAAAAGAAATGTCTAAGCACCTACTGGGGAAAGGTTCTTGGAGTCCATGCCAAGGTAGCCAGACCACAAGCGTTTATTAGATACCTATAAAGGTGAACTAAGAATACTTACTGTTAGAGGTATATTTATGTTCTCTCTATTCTAATACCTCCTTAACCAAGAGAGGAAAGATGATATAGACCAATTTCAGAGTTAGCAGAAATTCGAAGAGATACATGTAGTCAATCTTCAGTTTACTAGTGGGTTTTGTTCCAAACTCTCTTTGTAAGTCGTTTGGAACTATCAGTGTATTTCCCCATAGAAACAAATTTATAAATGGTAGTTAGTTTTCCCAGCTAGATCACAGAATATACTTAACCCATATGCAGCTGAAAACTGGTATGAGAGAACTCAATCATCACCAAGTTTCTGGGGATATAGGCATTTAATTATTTATTCAAGGATGCACTGAGTGCTTACTTGGTGGGAATAGAGAGATAACATGGGTCCCTGATCACAGTTGAATCCGGCAGTAACTGCCCATTTCTTAGTGTAGGTGCCATGGTGGATGATAGACTAGTGTGTTATGTGAGTACATAGGACCATAAACTGAAGATGAAGGTGATCTAGGCAGGGCTCTCAGAGTATGTCTGCATTCATTTTGTTTTGCTGGAAGACAAGTATGGAGTCCTGAAAGGGAGTAAAAGTGGGGAGTATCTTTGGGTATGGGAAGGGGAATCAGTATGAAGACTTAATAGTTCTTAGCTTATAGCTTATTAACGACAGGTGGGGAGGTTGATTATTACGTAAACAAGGGCTGGAGTAATAGACTGGACAAATATGGGTTTGTTTGTCCCATTTGGAGATGAGACTTCAAGTTGGGGACTGACATGATTATATTTGCACTTTAAAACTTCACTTGGTCACTGTGTTAATACTGGATGGGAGAAGCCACCAGCACAGGGTATGAAGAAGGTCTGGGAGGCTGTTGGAGTTGCATCAGGGAGTATCCAAAAGGCATGAGGGCAGCATAGATAGGGAAGGAGAAGAGGATATGGATTAGGTATATTAAGGAGGTAAAATTGATAGGACCTGAAGACAGATTGGTTTTGGTGATAAGATAACATCAGAGGTGAATATAAATGGCAATATACTGCTCCCTGTCTGCCAAAAAAAAAAAAAAAAAAAGGAAAAAGAAAGAGAAAAAAGAAAAGGAGGTGGTGGGGAGGAGGCACACCTGGGGGAGAAGGAACTCAGTTACAGATGTGTACTTGAGTCATTACCCTGCTCAGAAGGTTGGGGATGAGGGAGGCGCTTAGGAGCAGTCTAGGCAGGAGATACAACAGTTGAGAAGCAAGTTCATAAGAATAGATGAGGAGAATCTAAAGGGAGCATCCAGAGATGCTGGATCACAGCCAGAAGAGAGCAGTGCCCAGTAGTCAAGACAGTAGAAAATTCCAGAAAAGACAAAAATTAAGAGAGTAAGTGGTATTGATATCAAGAGTGAGAAATAGACATTGGATTTAGGAGGAGGAGAATATTGGTGCTCCAGGTTCCAATGTGGGAGACCAGGAACACATTTCTCTTTGTCTTATGCTGGTGGTGAGGGAGGGGCTGCAGGCCTGTCAGAGGGTAGTGGCCACTGGGTTGGGAGAGTGAGGGTGGAGAGCTGCGGCCCTGAGTGGAGGGGGATTTGAAGGTGGTATATGTTGGATGCGTGTGTCGGGGGGGAGGGTGTGAAGATACTATTCCACTGAGGGAGAGACCCAGTGGCAGTGTCCTTATGGTGAACAGCTGTGGGGATGGGTGGTGGCTACAGGCATAGGTTATCAAGAAGCTGATTCTTATCAGTCACTGTGTTATTATTACCCAAAGAACCACGTTTTCAGAAAGCATGAGGATAAAGTCTAGTCAGCAGAGCCTACGAAGCTTATCACACACTGGTTCTCACTAGCCTCGTCTCTTGCCACTGTCTTACCATGTTTCCCCCATATTGGAATGCTGTCCCTACCCCCTCCGCATACCCACCCCTGTGCTCTTTCACTCCTCCATGCCTCTCACATGTGGTTTCATCTATCATGAATGTTCTGCACCCCTTTCCCCAGGATTCTTCCTAAACCACCCAGCCTGAATGTCACCTCCTCCATAAAAAGCCTCTGGCAGTGCGCTCTCACAGATTAGCACCTCCAGTCTCTGCTCCCTCAGTGCTTTCTTATATCTTTCTAAAATTACACGATGCAGCTTGAAAATAGCATCTCCCCCCCCTTCTGGACTATGAGTTTTTAAGCACATGGAGGTGCTTGTTGATCTGGAATTTCCCAGCTCCTCCTTAGCATAGTGCTTGTGCATGACAAGTGCTCATGGTCGTTTAATGACGAACCCTGGACTAACTCAAAGGTTAGTTGTAAAAACTATTAGTCAGGAAAGATGGCACCAAGCTTTACTGACTTGGAGCTCTTCTGGGAGGGATGAAGACCATCACTCCAGACTCTCTTGGCAGGTATATTAAGGGAGAGGGCCTAAATGCTATTAAACATGTTATGTTAAGAAGTTACACAGATTCCTGGAGCTATATGTCCTCAGTGATACTGGGCAGCCAGAATGACTCATAACCCCCAACCTGAGCATCTGGAAGAGTTAATTTTGTTTTGGGAGAAACTCTGTGTCACCTTTCCTGGAAAAAGAATTGTGTATGAGGCCTTGGCAAGAGGATAAATTTCATAAATATATAAACTAAATGAAGTTCTTTGGGAACATGAACTTCTCTGTAACGTCGCTTGATGAGTTTGGACAGTATTTATTACGAGATGGAGCCAATTCCAAAGTGAAGCTCGGAGAATTCTCTTTCCTGAGCTCTTGGAACACAGCTATGGTCAGTGCCACTCATCTGTGAGGATTACTCAGTGGCAGGAAGTGACACTGGACGAGCCTTGGAGGCTTGGTTCTGAACGACACTTGAGGGGAGGGAGGAGCTGAGAGGACTGAGATCCTGTGTGGTTTTTCTCAGTGTCTTTACTTAGATGATTGCCCTCCTTCTTTCTTTCTGAGTCTAGACAGTAGCAGTGAAATGAAAGATCCCTGTAAGTATCATTTGGGTTTCTGGCACCAAAGCTACTGCTTCATTCAGTTAAACTCAATAAAACTGCATCAGTGGTATAATAAAAGTTTTGCTTTTACACAGTGAATTAGGGAATCGTAGCAAGAAGAGGACTGTATATGACACTAGAAGACTAGGTCCCAGTTTCAGATTTTCTACTTATATCTGAATGACTCCCAGTGTCACTTAACTTTTTCAAGTGCAGTGACCTTGTCAGTAGAATAAGGATGATACTACCTGGTGATAATACCATGCTGGCATTCACTGGGCACTAACTATGTGCCAGGCACTGCTTAACATGGGTTTTTCTCTTCAATCCCTGTAGGTAGGTAATGATTGTTACCCATTGGATGGATAAGGAAATTGAGGTTTACAGAGGTTGTATACCATGCCCAGGTGGAAGATGTGTTGGAGCTGGGATTCAGATCCAAGTCTTTCTGAGTCTAATACTGAGGTCTTAACCACTGCTTTAAACGTTGCACTTAACAAACTCAAAATTCTGACATAAAAGCAGAGTATTATCAGGTACTAAGTTCTTCTTGATTGAATGTCATTCCTCACTTGTTACTCCTCTTCAGCTCCCTTCTGTCTTTCTCCTACTGAATCTGGGACGTATCTCCCAATCAAGCTAATTGAGAATTCAATAGGTTGCTGGTTTTTTTCCTGCTTTTCCAAGTAGCAAGGGGCCATGAGTCTGGCTAGGATGTGAAACATGACATTCCTGAGGGGACCCAGAGGAGGGAGCCCCAAGGAGAGGGTCCTTGAAGGATCACATGACACAGAAGTGCCATTACAAAAGTAGCGTTAAGATATAATATATATTTCCAGTGAAAAAGTAGCATATGTCTACTTAGAAATTGAAAATTTAGAAAATGCAGAATAAGCAAAAAATTTAAATCATCCATATTACCTCAGCTTAGAAATACCCATTTAATATTTTGCTAAATATCAATATTTCTTTAACAAAATAGTATCATGCATATTATTTGAGCTGCCATAATTATTTATATTTGGGCAGGTATGGAACACCACGAAAGAACAGAGGAAGGGCAGGCTGCCACAGCACAGTGCCAGTGGGCATGGTTAAACAAACTTTGTTTCCTACTGAGGTTTAACTTTTACACCTGTTTTTTTTTTCCCTCTTCTACCCTCCATCTTTTTCATCTCGTACCTATTCTTCTCCCTCTTTCAAATAATAATTTTATTAATTTTCTTTTTAAATCAAAGGAATGTAGTTTATTAACAGATACCAACAAATCAACAAGGTCCACTGGACTGAAGTAAGACATTAATTAGATACTTCATGTGGTCCAAGTGGCAGCCGGTTCACTTAGCTTGTTAAATCTCAGAATCAGGCCTTTCTCTTGAGCTTCTGCAAGGTTTACATAAAGGCAGTTGCTTTAATCCCAGCTTCCAGTCTTAGAATTGTGTTGCTGGTCATGGTAAGATCCAACAAGAGAGAGGGGATGACTCACTGCAATGTACCACCACTGCTAGAAAATTACTCTTGGCATGTGTTCCTGATAATGGACTGAGGGCATCTTCACATTATGTGAGATGATCAAGCACATCTCAGTTGGCTTCTGGCCAGTATAGGTCTTACACACTTCTTTGACATCTAAATGATCTAACTAAGCTCTTTATAGGCATCAAATAAACCCCATCATTGCCAATTACCGCTTCCTATAAGTGTTCCTCAGGATTAGGAAGAGGTTTTCTTTTTACAACACCAACTCTAAATAAATTCTAGCCCATGTTGCTGAGAAGAAATGGTCTATAAATTAATTGGTTGTCTTGTCCTCAGGTAATCTGAGCAAGGCAACCTTCTTGTACTCCTGATAGAACATTACTTAGGAAGGAAACTAGACTGGATTTTCCTGTTATTGAGTGAAGATTTCTAAGTTTCTGAGAAATAAGAGGCAGTGGAGCTGTGGTTAATGCTTGAGTCATTTGTGAATGAAGAATATTGATATAGAAAATGAAGATATCACCGAGAATAGGAGTGAGAGGATAAACAGTTCCCTTCTGGGTAGAGTTGCCAGATTTAGTAAATAAAAGTTTAGGACCCATGCAATCTTTGGGACATACTTATACTAAAATAATCATTCATTGTCTATTTGATTTAAATATAACTTAGTGTCCTTTATTTTATCTAGTAATTCTCCTGGTTGATGAATCAAATTAACAAACTCGTAGGGACATAAAATACTTGGCACTTCTCTGGGGTCTTCAAATCTATGCAAGCAAAACCTCTCCCCATCTGTCCTTCATAAATCATCATTTCTTCTCAAATGTGGATTTCATCTTTCTTTTTGGCTTTCTCTGACTCCTGGGGATGGGAGGAGTAGGGTTCAGGGAGCTACATTCTGGAGAAGATCTTTCCTGAGAAAAAAGAAACCACCAATTAAATTTCCTGACTGGAGAGATTCTGGAGTGATGAGTGAAGAGGAGAAGGAGGCGGAGGGGTTGGGAGATTGAGAGAGAGTTCAGGGGTGGTCAGATGCAGTTCTGGATTGGAGTCCTTGGCTCAACTCAGATTTTTGTACTTGGAACTTCATACCTGGAAGACCTAGGGTTCCCAGGAGAAGTTTCCCACAAGGTTGGGGTTTAATGGAGGGTATGCATCCAACGTAAGCCTGGAAACAGGGATAACCTAAGAAGGCCAGTACGTAATTACATCTCCTTCCTGCTCTGGGTTTGGTGTGGGCCCTGCTGCTGCCTCCAGGGGACTGTTGAGTGGATGTGAAGGTCAGAGCCTGACGACTCAGAGTGTGACAACAGGATTACTCAGTGTGAATAGGACTAGGTAAATCTTGGGCAAAAGAAATCTTTCTTCCTAAGGAACAACCAGGTCCATGATAGGGCTGGCTTTTCTTGATGAGGGAAACTCAAGGCATGGAGCTAAGTTTAAGGATTTTGCAGTTAATGGGAAAGGCTATTTGTTTCCTTTGTAAGTAATTTTGGTTTTTCCTTATTAACTTTTTCAATTAGGAAATGAATTTTACTCATTTTAATAGGTTAAATCACTCAATGAGGTAAAACAAAAAATTTTTTCTTCTCTACTCCCAAATAGGGCCTGCTAGTCTGAGGTCTCAATGTTAACAGCATATTATTTTCCATTTTCCTCTATACTTATGCGGACATACAAACATATGTCTATGTGTGTGTGTGTGTGTATGTATCCCCGACTTATGATTTATGATTTTTTGACTTTAAGACAGTGCAAAAGCAATACACACCTTCTGTAGAAACTGTACTTTGAATTTTGAATTTTGATCTTTTCTAGGGCTAGTAATATGCAGTACGATACTCTCTGGTTATCTGGGTAGCTGCATCAAACTACAGCTCCCAGTAAGCCACGTGACCACAAGGGTGAACAAGCTATAGACTTACAGCTATCTGTACCCATACAACCATTCTATTTTTCACTTTTACTACAGTATTCAATAAATTACTTGAGATACAAAACACTTTATTATAAAATAGGCTTTGTGTTAGATGATTTTGTGTAACTGTAGGCTAATGTAAGTGTTCCGAGCACATTTAAGTTAGGCTAGGCTAAGCTATGAAGAACGGTAGGTTAGGTGTATAAAATGCATTTTTGATTAAGGGCATTTTCAACTTAGGTTTATCAGGATGTAACCCCATCATAAGGTGAGGAAGAAAAGTAGAATCATTAATTACCTTAGTTATATTACTCTATAATTTCCTTTCTCACATAATATCATGGACAGTTCTCTAGTCAATGAAGATTATACTCCTTTTTAATATCTTAAAATTTTTCCATTGTGAGAATCTATGAAATTTGTTCAAGTCCTCTGTTGATAATATTTTATTTTTTTCCAGTTTATTTATTTATTTTTTTCCTGTTTATTTATTTATTTTTTTGTCATTAAGAGCTGGGCTACCATTAACATTAAAAAATATGTTTATGTACATGTAGTTGAATATATTTTCATTTTTGGAAATTCATTTCTCTGAATTGCCTATTCATGTTCTTTACCTATTTTTCCATTGACATCTTTCTCCAATTAATTTTTAGGCATTTCTTATATATTAGGAATTATATTATCTTGTCTCTGTGCTGAAATTAGTTTTTCTCCTAATCCATTATTTGTCTTTTGATTTTGTGTATGATTTTTTTTGCCATGTAAAATTAAAAATTTTTATATCGTCAAATATTTAATTTTATTTTTATTTTTAAATGTTTTTATTATGAAAAAAATACATTTTCATGGTAAAAATCCAAATAATACAAAGAGTTGTAAAATGATAAGTGAAGGTCGTCTTTCTCATTTTTGGACTTCTTAGGCCAATTCCCCAAAGATAGTCATGTTAATAGTTTTCCCCTTACCAGTTGGGAATTTTCTATGTGTATGTAAGCATCTCTCGCTGTCTATCTAAAATTGCTAACATTTACGGAACATCTGTTACATGCCAGGGCTGTTCCAGGCAAAATTCCTGCCTATGGAGCTTATATTCCGATGATGGGAAAAAGTAATAAACAAATAAACCAGAAGAGAAAATAATTTCAGTTTTTGATAAGTTCTGTAAAAAAGTAGTGTTAGGGTGCAGAAAGTAATGTGGAAGAGGACATTATTTTAGATAGAGTGGCTGAAGGAGTGTCTAAGGAGGTGAAATCTAAAGATCTGATAGGTGTGACTATTGTACAGTATTTTTTAATTACTGTGTACCATTTTCACTTAATAATAAAATAAGAAATATTTACTTAGTACATGTAGGTTTACTTGTAGGGGTAAATTGTTTCATTGATATAAGACAGTTACCTTCAATTTTACATGGACAGACAGTGTGAAAGCATGTGTATCTTCCTGTCTGTATCTCTTGGAATAACAGTACACATGTAGAGTTCATTCACTTGATCACTTGGAGGGTGATTCTTCAGATGATCAATTCTCTTCATTAACCAGAAAGGGAAGTGTGAAATGTTATTTGGAGAAGGGGCCTCACCAAAGAAGGGAGGAAGTGGATCTCCTGTAAGTAGTTTATTTATGAGGGCACATGATGAAGGACGGACTCATGTGAGGTTGAGGCTGCCTATGGCTCTTATTTTTCTAGTTTACTTGTAGCCCCCATGAGCATGCATGTCCAAGAGGGGATTATCTCAAGGCTGAAATCTGACAGTCTGAAATATCTTCTTTCCTCTCAGGTATTGCCAACCATTTTGAAAATACAGAAGCTCCTGTGGTAATAAAGGGGGTCAGTTTGCCAAATGGGCACCTCTTTGTTGTGGCTTAGTGTGCTAAGTCTAGTTTCTGGGAAACTAGGCAATGTGGAAGTGAAAGAGATGCTATGCCCCACATGCTTAGCCACTACTGAGCTGTCAAACACAAACAAAGCATGTTGCCTGTTGAACGGAGAAAGGAGAAGTCTAAGACTGAAGTCAAGTTCGGCAGTTATCATTGCATTCCTGTTGTCCATTCTGTTCTGATCCACTCTTCAGTGGGTTGTTGAGAGCTGGTTTGCTGACTCAAATAGATAGATAAACAAATGATTTATAGGAAGCTACTGAGTCATGCCTTGTCCCATAGCTACGTTTTCCCTGTTCTGAGAAAGCTCAAAGTTATTTTTTTTGACAGGAAATACTCACAGGGGCCTGTCTACATGACAAATTCTTGCAGGGAGAGGTGGCCGTGCTGTGGAAGTGTGTTATGAGAAATATGGAAACTGCAAAAGAAATACGGAAACTGCAAAAGAAACAGAGAAACTTCATCAGAGAAACAGAAGATATGGTTCCTATTCTTTCAGGAAAATTGAACAATTGTGAAATGAACTAAAGACATTTTTTGGTAAACCTAAGTGGATATGCATACAGTGCATACTATGGACATATGCATTTGAAAGAGTGGTTTGCTGTGTAATATGGGATAATCTGCATGAGTCAGGATTGGTCTGGGAAGACATCCCAGGAGGGTGAAGAAACAGAGGAAGGTATTTCTGTTAGGAGCGTGAGTTGCATAGGCAGGCCACAGTGTGCATGAAATGATAATTTATTGTTGGTGAGGCGATAGGGATGGGGAAGGCAGGGATATTTTCCAGTGAGTGATACAAGGGGTGTTTCCTTACACATCTGTTGCTACTGTTCAAAGTTAGCTGTAAGACATGGCCATTGGTCTGCTTCTAATAATCTATTCAGTTTGCCTGAGGCATCTCATAGAAGTAATGATAACCAACAGTCATTGGGCACTTATTATGTCCATGTATTGTGTGTGAGTCATTCCATTTGATCTTCTGAATGTATCAGAAGGGATGAGTTAGGTAATAACATGTAACAAGCAACCCTCCAATCTCAGTGGCTAAAAATTTATATGCTATAATGGGTTATGTTCTATGTGGGGTGGCAGAGGGGGCTAGACTCATTGAAATCATATAGGGACCCAGGCTGACAGAGATTCCATCTTAAAATATATTTCTGTGATCTCTGGAGAAGAAAAGGGCAATCTGGTGAACTGCCTCTTAGTTTTTGTTTTAAAGTGATGCATGGCATTTCTGCTAACATTTCATTGGACAAATCAAGTCATGTGCCTATGCCTAAATTCAAAGGGAGTAGATAAGGAAAATCCTAGCATGTAACTGGGGGGAGAGAAGAGTAATAACTGTGGATGTCTCTAATAACTATCTATAAGGAAACTAAGGTGCAAAGAAGGGGGGCAATTTGCCTAAGTTTTCACAGCTGGTGTGGTTCCATAGCCCTCTCCTCTGCAGAACCTACATTTTGCCTTACATGCAAACTGAGGGGAATCAGAGGGCCTACTGCAATTAGGGATGAGATTTATTTCTTAATTCCTTGCTCTCTGTTTCTAGCTTTTAGGGACGAGAATAGAATCTTTGAAACATAATTTTATAGTATAATTTGGCCAAGAGGTAAAGGAGAGGGAGAAAGAGGTTTTTTAAAAGTGTAGAGAATGCTGAAGCTGTATTCAAAGACTCAACTTAGTTGTCAGAAATACTGTGGATTTCTTGTGCCAATTCCTGTGAGAATTGGGAGGTGCTGAAAAGCAGTCATTAAAAAATAACAGATGAGTTTTGCCAGAGTTGGCCTCCTTTGATCCTTAAGGTGTTTGAAAAATTAGGAAGACTATTCTGCTGCTTGTTTATTTTGGTCATCTTGATGCCTGAATTAGAGTTGCCATGAAGTGATTCAACCAATTGCTAGGGCTAGGATAGAGGAAACCATTTATGGGAATAAAGAGAGTCAGAGGGAAAGGCTCTAGGAGAATGTGGGGAGAGAAAGGCCCACAAATAAAAGAAAATGATTGGAGAAAAAGAATGGAGAGCATGAAACAAGGGGGTGGCGTGAGGGGAAGTGGAGGGAGGGAGAGGGTGGAGGAAGAGAGAGTATGAAATGAGTAGGCCCACCCACGTTCATATTTTCTATTCCAAAAAAATCAAATTTCTGGGATATAGGATCAAAAATAAAAACATCCTCTACAAAGAGGCTGTTAAATCCGCAGGCCCAGCCAAGAATTTGAGCACTTCCGTGATCTCCCCTGCCTTGTTGGGGTTGGCAGACCCTTTTTCTGGAGCACATGGCATCAGTAAGGTTTCTGTTGAGTGACTGAAGTGTCAAGGGCCAGGGAAAAGTCAATCTGGAGAATTTTATCCTGGCTTCTACTTTCTGAGTGAGGCACACAAAGGCTCATGTGGTTTTCTGTGGACTGAGGCTCCTGGTGTCTAACATAGCACCAAAAATAGCATTTTTAACTGCCAAGCGTGAAGAACTATTTTCTGTTCCAAGAACTGATAATTTGTTATATATGGGATTTTGGAGTTGAGTCTGTTTCAAATATGATATTAAATCCTAAAATTTAAGGCAAAATCTATACTATACTAAACTTAGTGAGCAAAATGAAAAAAAAGTTAAATTAAAATTTAAAAAAGCCTGGCTATTTGGTATAGTACAGTCAGATTTTACCCACTTAATTTTTTTTATTTCTTGGGATTATATTGCATATATATGATCAGAATGATTCTATTGCCCCACATTTAAATTTTAAATTTAAAAGTAAATGTGTCAAGTACTTAATTTAGAGTGAAGTTAGTTTAATTAACTTAAATTTACATGAAAGTAATTATAATTAATGCAAAAAATAATATAGTAATCAACAAATTCAAGATTGAAGAATAGAAAATCAACGTACAGAATCAGTTGCATTTCCAAACACTCACAAAATATCAGAAAAAAAATAAAGAAAACAATGTCATTTGCAATAACATCAAAAACAATAAGATACTTAAAGAATAAATTAATCAAGGAGGTGAAAGATCTATACACTGAAAGCAATGAGACTTTGATGAAAGAAATTGAAGAAAACACAAATGAATGGAAAGATATCTCATGTTCATGGATCAGAAGAATAAATAGTGTTAAAATGTCCATACTACCTAGAGCCATGTATAGATTAAATGTAATCCCTATTAAAATTCAAATGGCATTTTTCACAGAAATAGTTTTTGAGTGGAATAATTAAAATTTTTTCTATATATGATCATATCATCTGTAAATAGAGCAATTATGCTTCTTCCTTTCTGATTAGCATGCCTTTTATTTCTTTTTCTTGCCCAATTGCTCTGGCTAGGACTTCCAGTACTTTGCTAAATGGGGAGCACACTTGTCTTGTTCCTGATCTTGTAGGTAAAGCTTTCAATCTTTCACCATTGAATATGATGTTAGCTGTGGGATTGTCACATATGAACTTTATTATTTTGAGATATATTCCTTCTATACCCCAAATACTGAGAATTTTTTTATCACGAAAGGATGTTGTCTTTTGTCAAAAGATTTTTCTGTGTTCATTTGAGATAATCATATGATTTTTATCTTTCATTCTATTAATGTGATGTATCACATTGATTGATTTGTATATAATGTACCATCCTTGCGTCCTAGGGATAAATCCTACGTTATCATGGTGTATGATCCTTTATGATCCTTTTAATGTTCTGTTGATTTTAATTTGTAAGCCTTTGTTGAGAATTTTTACTTCTATATTCATCAAGGATACCAACATATATTTTTCATTTTCTTGTAGTGTCCTTATCTGAGTTTGGTATCAGGATAATACTGGACTTGTAAAATGAGTTTGGGAGTATTCCTTTGTATTCAATATTTTTGAAGAGTTTGAGAAGGATTGACATTTATTCTCTTTAAATGCTTGGTAAATATTAACAGTGAAACCGTCTGGTCCTGGGCCTTTCCTTGTTGGGAGGGTTTTGTTTACTGATTCAATCTCCTTACTCATAATAGGTCTGTTTAGATTTTCTATTTCTTCATGATTCAGTCTTGGTAAGTTGTGTGTTTCTAGGAATTTATTCATTTTTTTCTAGGTTATTCAATTTGTTGGTTTATAATTATTCATAGCAGCCTCTTATGATCCTTTGTATTTCTGTGGTATCAGTTGTAATGTCTCTTCTTTCATTTCTGATTTTATTTACTGAGTCTTCTCTCTTTTTTCTTTGTTAGTCTAGCTAAAGGATTGTCAATTTTGTTTATCTTTTCAAAAAATCAACTCAATTTTACTGATATTTTCTATTATTTTTCTGGTCTCTATTTCATTTATTTCTGCTCTGATCTTTGTTATATCATTCCTTCTGCTAACTTTGGGCTTTATTTATTATTGTTTTCCTAGTGCCTTGGTGTGAAAATTTATTTGAGATCTTTCTTTTTTCTTCATGTAGGCATTTATCACTGTAAACTTCCCTCTTAGAACTGCTTTTGCTTCATCCCATAAGTTTTAATATGTTGTGTTTCCATTTTTATTTGTTTTGAGATTTTTAAAATTTCCCTTTTTATATTTGCTTTGACCATTGATTGTTCAGAAGCATGTTTGTTTAATTTCCATCTAGTTGTACATTTTCTAGTTTCCTCCTGTTATTAATTTCTAGTTTCATATTATTGTGGTTGGAAAAGATACTTGGAATGATTTCAAACTTCTTAGATTTGCTAAGGCTTGATTGTGATCTAACATACAATCTATTCTGGAGAATGTTCAAGTATACTTGAGAAGAATGTGTATTCTGTAGTTGTATAGAATGTTCTGTATATGTCTGTTAGATACATTTGGTCTAAAGTATAGTCCAAGTCCACTGTTTACTTATTGATTTTCTGTATGGATGATCTCTTCAACATTGAAAGTGAGGTACTGAAGTCCCCTACTATTATTGTATTGTCTCTTTCTTCCTTCAGATTTGTCAGTATTTCCTTAATATACTTAGGTGCCCTGAAGTTGGGTGCATATATATTTAAAATTGTTATATCTTCTTGATGAATTGACTGTTCTATCAATATATAGTGACCTTTTTCTCTTGTTATAGTTTTTGACTTAAAGCCTATTTTATCTGACATAAGTATAGCTACCCTTGTTTTCTTTTGGTTTCCACTTGCATGGAATATCTTTTTCTGTCCTTTCACTTTGAGCCTATGTGTGTCTTTAAAGCTGAATTGAGTCTCTTGTAGGCAGCATGTAGTTGAGTCTTATTTTTTTTATCCATTCAGCCACTCTATGACTTTTGATTGGAGAATGTAATTTATTTACATTTAAAGAGGCTAGTGATAGATAAGGACTGACTACTGCCATCTTATTACAGTCAGCCCTCCATATCTGCAGGTTCCACATCTGCAGATTCAACCAACCGCAGATCAAAAATATTTTTTAAAAATTCAAGAAAGTTTCAAAAAGCAAGACTTGAATTTGATATGTAATGGCCACTATTTCCATAGCATTTACATTGTACTTACAGCTATTTACATAGTCTTTTACATTTCACATCATCTACAGATGATTTAAAGTATGTGGGAGGATGTGCATAGGTTATAGACAAACTCTATACCATTTTATACAATGGACTTGAGCATCTGTGGATTTTGGTATCCATGCTGGCATCCTGAAGCCAATCTTTCACAGGTACCAAGGGATGTCTAATAATTGTTTTCTGGCTTTTTTAGTTGTCTTGTTTCTTTTTTTTCCTCTATTGCAGTCTTCTCTTGTGAACATATGATTTTTCCATTGTGGTATGTTTCCCTTTTCTTCATCTTTTGTGCATATACTGTAAGTTTTTGCTTTGTGGTTACCATGAGGCTTATATATCTTATAGATATTGTAGCCTATTCTAAGCTTATAAGAACTTAACTTTGATCTCATACAAAAACTCTATGCTTTTACTCCCTCTCTCTATTTTATATTTTTGTTATCACAGTTTACCTCTTTTTGTGTTGAATATCCATTAAAAAATTATTGTAGCTATAGTTATTTTAAATACTATTTTCCTTTAACTTTTATACTAGAGTTAAGTAATTAACACACCACCATATTACAGTATTAGAATATTCTGAATTTTACTATATATTTACCTTTACCAGTGTGTTTTATATTTTCATGTTACTAATTAACATCCTTTCATTTCAGCTCGAAGAACTCCTTTCAGCATTTCTTGTAAGGCAGGCCTAGTGGTGATGAACTCTCTCTTCTTTTGTTTGGGAAACTTTTTCTCTGTCCTTCATTTCTGAAAGACAAGTTTTCTTGGTTGGCAGTTTGTTGTGTTTTTTTTTTTTAGCACTTTAAATATTTCATCCCACTCTCTCCTTGCCTGGAAAATGTCTTCTGAGAAATCTGATAAATGTATTGGTGGGGGGGTTAGTTCCCTTATATATTAGGAATTTTTTTTTCTCTTACTGCTTTTAAAATTCTCTCTTTGTCTTTGATTTTTAAATAATTTTATTATAATGCATCTTAAAGAAGATTATTTGGATTGAAATTTTGGGGTGTTCTATTATCTTCATGACCTTGTATGTCCACATTTCTTCCCAGATTTGGGAAGTTCTCAGCTATTATTTCCTTAAATAAGCTTTCTGCCCCTTTTTACCTTTCTTTTCCTTCTGGAACTCCAGGTTGTTTCTCTTAATGGTATCCCATAATTTATGTAAGCATTTTTTACTCTTTTTCATTCTTTTTTCTTTTTGCTCTTCTGGATGAATTCAAATAACCTGTCTTCTAGCTTGCCAACTCTTTCTTCTACTTGGTCAAGTCTGTTACTGAAGCTCTCTATTGAATTCTTCAGTTCATACATTCTATTCTTCAACCCTAAAATCTCTAGATGTTTTCTTTTTTTGTGTTTGGTTTCTATTTGTTTGTTGAATTTCTAATCTTGTTCATGGATTGTTTTCCCAATATTGTTTAGTTGTCTACCTGTGTTTTCTTCTAGTTCACTGAAATTCTTTGAGAGGATTATTCTGAATTCTTTGTCAGATAGTTCATATATCACCATTTCTTTAGGGTCAGTAATTGGAGCTTTAGTAGTTTCCTCTGGTGGTGTCATGTTTCCTAGATTATTCATGATCCTGTGGCATTGCATTGGTGTCTATGAATTTGAGGAAGTAGGTATCTCTTCCAGTCATTACAGACAGGGTTTAGCAAAGACAATCTTTTACCAGGCATCCTGCGCAGAGATTCTGTGTGCGCCACCTGGTAGTGTCTGATGTTAGACTTGATACTGGAATTATTGAGTGAGTAGGTCTGGTGCCTGGGCCAGCAGGTGGGCATGTATGGTGCTTGGGTCCAGGGGGCTGGGCTCAAGCATGGGTCTATGGTAGTGGGTTTGGAGCCTAGGTTCACTGGGTCAAGCTTTGTGCTTGAGTCTATGGTGATGGGCCTGGGTCCTGTGCCCATGTGGTGGGCCTGTATCCTGGGTCTGTTGTGGGGGGCAACCAGGCACCAGGGATCACTAGCGTGAGTCTGGTATCAGCTCCTGCATTGCTGACTCTGTGCTGGGGTAGGTCAAGAGTCTGGGTCTTGGATCTGGCCTGGAGGCTGACTCCACATGGGTTAGCTTGGCACTAAGATGGACTGGGATCCTGGGTCCACAAGAGCTTGTCTGAATCCTAGGGCTACAGGGGCTGGCCTGGCATCGGAGCAGCCTGGGATACTGGGTCTGTGGGAACTGTTCTGGGGGCTAGGTCTGGGGTGGGCTGTGGCCCTGGGTTTGTGGGAGCCACCAGAGATCCTGGGTCCATGGGAGCCACCAGGGATTAATCATTATTAATACATTGCTGTGTTGTTCTGGCTTTTTCTTTCCTATGAAATACATGTATCTTTTAAAATCTATTTATTCATTTCATTATCAATGCAATGGGGTGTTCTGAGACCAGACTCCAGTATTCTAGAAATTTTGATGACCAGAAACAAGGGATTCTACATTTTCAAGACTCCAACAGTTGACCATTTATCCAGAGGAACACCCAATTCATAGTGTTAGACTGTTTTTCAGATTAGGAAAAACATTTCAATAGGCCCTTTGGTTACATCCTGTTGTGGAATGGGGAATTAGAGATGATGAGAAGCTGAACTGCAAAATCAGGTAAAAGGTTGTCACATCTCTCCAGAGAAGATTCTCATGTTGACTAGGGAGATGGAAGGATTTTTTTCTATCATTGGAGAATGACACTTGAGAGTCATTGTAGGGCACGGATGGATTTGTGATTGGGAAGAAGACAAGGTCCCAGAGAGAGAGAGGTCAGAGAACTAAGGAAGGAGATGGCTAAGCTGAGACCTGCTGCTGAGGGGCATGGCAGTCATATTCATCTGAGTCTGGAGACTGCCTGTGACCTGAGTGATCATGGGTAAGAAAAATAATCACTCTGTGCCTCAGTTTCTAAGTCTATGATATGAAGTTAATAATAATATTCATCTCCTAGGGCTGTTGTTGTGAGGATTATGTGAATCTCTATATATATCTATGTATCTGTCCATCATCTATTTATATCCGTCTATTTTCCTGTCTCCCTGCTCCCTCTCTCTCTTCCTCCCTTTCTTTCTTTTTCTTTCTTTCTTTCTTTCTTTCTTTCTTTCTTTCTTTCTTTCTTTCTTTCTTTCTTTCTTTCTTTCTTTCTTTCTTTCTTTCTTTCTTTCCTTTCTTTCTTTCTTTCTTTCTTTCTTTCTTTCTTTCTTTCTTTCTTTCTTTCTTTCTTTCTTTCTTTCTTTCTTTCTTCTTTCTTTCTTTCTTCTTCCTATCTTTCTTCCTTTCTTTCTCCCTCCTTCTCTCCCTCCCTTCCTTCCTTTCTTGTTAGGGCAGTACACTGTATAAGTGATTCATGCCATTATCAATTATTACTTTCTACTTTATAATCACCTTATTCTTAAGTCTTAGAGCAGGACCAACACCCATGTTTAAGGTGAATAGTAGAGAGATATGAATTCAGTTTAGGATCCAGTTATAAGAGTTTATGATGAGACTTCCAGGGAGATGGGCAGTGGTCTAAACCAAGACTGTCAGCTGAGGTGACAAGAGGTAGCCAGGAAAGACCCATGGGACCCAGAAGTATTCCTCAGAGATTCCTTGGAAATACATGAGGAGGAGAATCGAACGGAAGACAAGACGTCTTCAAACATGCAAAAAATGATTATTTGGACATTAAAGAGAAGCGTGATCCCAGAGACTGGAAAACTTTGGGGTATGTGGATTATGCACAGGGTTGTATTTTTTTGCAACTTTCTGTTTTTACTTAACTTTACACTGTGAACATCTTTACAGGTTAGTGTATAAGGAGCTATCTTATTTTTAAGCAGATGCATATCATTTTTTAAGGTAACTTAATTTATTTAACCATTCTCTCATTATAGATAGTTGCTGATTGCTAGCATTTTTTTGGTTGTTGCTGTTGTTATCCATAGAGTTGCAATGAACAGCCTTGAAGATGTCTTTGCAAATGTATTCTGGTATTTCCGTAGAATGGGTTTAAGTGGGATTGCCGAGTAGCATTTGAAATTTTAATGTATTACAAAAAATTGTCCTCTAAAAAGTTTGTAATTATTTACACTCACTACAAACAACAGTGTGTGAAAATGTCCATTTCAAGATGTTCTCACAAACCGTGACTGTTATAACATTTTTTCCAGTCTGATACGTGGAAAATGGTACCTCATTTTTTTTTCAACATACATTTCTTTTATTATAAGTGAGATTGATAATCTTTTCATAGTATAATTATTCATGTATATTTCTTCTGTGATTTCTATGCCTTGTTAATTTTTCTATTTGTACTTTCTAAATGTAGGGGATTTTCTTATTTTATGAATATTACATTTATTTTGCTATGTGTGTTAAATTCCACCTGGTTCCTTTTTGTTTCTTTTTAAAATTTTTTTCAGCTTTCCTTTGGAGTTTCTCAGCATATAGAAGTTTTAAATATTTATGAAGTTAAACCCAACCGTTGCCTTTATAACTACTGAGTTTTGGACAATTTTTAAAAAGACTTTCTTACCCCAAGAACATAAAATTATCTTGATATTTTCTTGTAAAATAATAAAATTTTTATTTGTTTAGATCTTACTTTCATGGAGCCTACTTAGAAGTCTGATGTGTACAGGGCAAAAGACTATTTTTCTTAAAATGTCTCAATATTTACTAATCGACATTTTTTCCCTGACTTAATATTTTATCATATATTAAATGACTATATTTCTGTCTTCTAGAATGTTTGTTTTGCTCACTGAATTATTTGTTTATTCTAAGATGATCAGTTAAATCAGTTTTATAGTACCTTTATGGTACCTTTTGTTTTATAGTAAACTAAGCAACCTCTCATAATTCTTTGTAAAAAAAAGTTGTGTTGACTATATTCATTAAATTTCTTTTATTTTTCAAAAAAATATAGAAGTAACACAAAAGTTACACCCCCACTAAAAATGCTTGAGATCTTAAAATTAGAATTATGAAGAATTTATTGATTAGTATGGAGAAAATAGGGATCTTTTTTTATTTGAACAAATTAATCAATCAATTAATTAATTAATTAATTAATTAATGGCTGTGTTGGGTCCTCTTTGCTGTGCGTGGGCTTTCTCTAGTTGAGGCGAGTGGGGGCTACTCTTCGTTGCTGTGCACGGGCTTCTCATTGCAGTGGCTTCTCTTGTTGCGGAACACGTGCTCTAGGCTTGTGGGCTCAGTGGTTGTGGCTCTCGGGCTCTAGAGCACAGGCTCAGTAGTTGTGGCACATGGGCCTAGGCACTCCGCAGCATGTGGGATCTTCCTGGACCAGGGCTCGAACCCATGTCCCCTGCACTGGCAGACGGACTCTCAGCCACTGCGCCACCAGGGAAGCCCCCAAAATAGGCATCTTTAACATACTGAGCCTTCATCAATAGCAACATAATATGTACATCCATTAATTTAGGTCTTACTTTAGTAAATTTTACTTTAGTATTTACTTTAGTAAATTTTATTTATTTTTTTTATATTTCTAAGTCTTACACATTTCTTGTTATATTTGTCCCTGAGTATTTTATAGCTCTAGTTGATACTGTGAATCAGATTTTTAAAATTAATTCTTTTAATTGGTTATTGTTGAAAATAAGAAAGTCGTTGATCTTTGCATTTAAATTGTGTATCAAGCCATGTTTACTAATTTTTTTTAAAATTTATTTACTTATGGCTGTGTTGGGTCTTCGCCTCTGTGCGAGGGCTCTCTCCAGCTGTGGCAAGCGGGGGCCACTCTTCATCACGGTGCGCGGGCCTCTCTTGTTGTGGAGCACAGGCTGCAGACGCGCAGGCTTAGCAATTGTGGCTCACGGGCCCAGCCGCTCCGCGGCATGTGGGATTCTCCCAGACCAGGGCCCAAACCCGTGTCCCCTGCACTAGCAGGCAGACTCTCAACCACTGCGCCACCAGGGAAGCCCTACTATTTTAAATTCATAAAGACATCTAACACAGGAAGAGCTCTAAGAATGTTATAAATAAATGTTTCTCTATGGATGGTGAAACTGTTTTTTTAGCTGACTGATAATTTAACCTAAGTATTATGCAGATAAAGTAGTTGAATTATGGATTAAAAAATATAGATATTTTTGATTTCAAAAGTAATACTCATTAATTTACATGGTTTTAAAAATGTAGAAAGATACAGTTTAAAAAAATCCATAACTCTCCACACCACTCATTCATTCAACCTTTTGGGTACATTTCTTCTATTTATCTATCTATCATCTATTTATCTACCTACCTATCTATCCATCTATCTGTTTACCTATATCTGTTTATCTTTATGGATTTGTGTGTGTAAGTATTAACATTTATGTCCTTGAACATGATTTGCATTCTATCTTGTAGCCTACTTTTTCACACAAGAATATGTTGTGAATATTTCTTTATATTATTAAATATGATTAGCTGAACTTTTAGAACAATTGACTGCTTATTTTGGTATCATTTAGACATAGCTTAAAACACTCAGAATTTAAGTAGTTTTGCCACTATAGATAAATCTTATTTACACAATATTAATTTCTTTAAAAAAACCCTTACACCTAATATGAATTTTTGTTTGGGGGAAAATGGAGTAAACATACTTTTCCCTATTCCTCCTGTTAGGTATAATTAAAATCTCTGAATGATGTATATATAACACAAACATAAGAAGACTCTAAAGGCGGAGAGCAGAAGGCAGACTGTCTAAGGACCTTGGAACTCAAGGAATGGTATGGTGGTGAATTCTTTTGTGTGTGTGTGTGTGTGTGTACTTTTTCTTCGTATATCTCAGACTTGAAGCAAACAAAGCCAGCAACCTGGAAATGGCAATAGCAGCACACAGAAATTCACCCCCAAAAGACTAATCTCTCTAGTCAAAGGCCCAGAAAAGGGGCAGTCTAGAAAGACAGAAAGCTTTGGCAATAATTGCTCTACTCCAGCTGAAACCTCAGAAAAAACTGTGACTCCAACTCCATGCACACCAGTAAAGGTTAAATGGAGAGCCTAGAGTTCTACACTTCAGAAGCTGTAATGAGGTACTGCAACCCGCCTATACTGGAGTGGTTAGAGAAATCTGAGTATGGATCTGGAACTCTCATCCCCACAGGGTGATAATGAGCACTCTTTCCAACTCCCCAAACTCCCCACCTGAGGTGTCAGTAGATACTACTTGGGGAGTCTAGACTTCTACCTACACCAGTAGTATCAGAGGAGGCCTGGTGGATCAGGACTTTCATCACCTCATATGGCCATCTCCTTTTGGTATCTGTGGGAAGAAGTAACTCCTACCTTTGTTCAGCAGTAACAAGGAGCTTACTCCCACACCCCCTACCCCCAGTATGTAATGGTGACTGAGTGGGAACTTGGAGTTCTACTTTTACCTGGTGGTAAAGAGGTGGTGTCCCCCTTTTCCTGCCAGAACTGTATCAGAAGATGTGAGCCAAAGTAGAAGGTTTAAATAAGAACCTGAGTCTCATAAGATAATACCCAAATACCCAAAATACCCATGTTTTGAACAAAATCACTCATTATACTAAGAACTAGGAAGATCTCAAATTGAAAACTCAAAGATAAAAGAAAGGGGAATCAATAGATGCCAACACCAAGCTGATGGAGATATTGGAATAATCTAAGATTTTAAAGCAACTTTCATAAAAATGCCTCAATGAGCAATTACAAACTTTACAAAAATTACAAATAAAAAAATAGAAAGCATTGACAAAGAAATAGAAAGTCTCACAAGAATTTTAAAAGAATGAACTAAATGGAAATTTTAGAACTGAAAAATACAGTAACCAAAATAAGAAACCCAATGGAGGAGCTAAAAAGCAGCATGGAAGGGGTAGAGAAAAGAATCTGGTAACTGGAAGAAAGAACAATAGAAATAAGCCCAAGCTGAACAACAAAGAGAAAATAATAACTGAAAAAAGGGAGCAGAGCCTCAGAGACCTAGGGGAACACAACAAAAGATTTAACATTTGTGTCATCAGAGACCTGGCAGGAGAGGAGAAGGGTGGTGGTGGGGGGCTGAAAAAGTTCTCAAAGAAATAACGGTCAAAAACATCCCCAATTTAACAAAAGATATAAACCTACAAATTCGAGAAGCTTAGTGAAGACCAAAGAGGATAAAACCAAAAGATAGCCATATCAAAACATATCATAGTCAACCTTGAAAATTAAGACAAAAAAAAAAAATCTTGAAAGCAGTAAGAGGGAAATAACACCCTACCTATAGAGAAGAAACAATTAGAATTACATCAAATGTTTCACCAGAAACTACAGAAGTCAGAAGTAAGTGGACAACATTTTTCAAGTGCTGAGAGAAAAGAAATGTCAACCCAGAATCTGATATCCAGTGAAAGTATCCTTCAGAAATCAAAGAGAAATCAAAGCATTCTTAGATAAAGACAAACTAAGAATTTGAAAAGGATGGCTTAAGGAATCTCTTTAAATGGAAAAGAAATACTAGAAAAAGAATTCTTGAAATACCAGGAAGAAAGAATGAACATGGTCAGCAAAAATATTGGTAACTACAATTGACTTCAATTGTCCTCCTAAGTTTAATTTAAAAAAAAAACCCAAAATAAACAAATCAAAACACCCAACACAATGTTTTGAAGCAAGTGTCATATATAGACAAACGTGAATAAATTTTTTTTTTCATTGTAAAATTCACAGTTAATACAAAGCATGCTTAATATGTTACTCAGAATGGGAATCTGGCTCTCAGAATAACTACTTGAAAGAAAATTCATCCTAAATAGAAATAGCCACTTCTGAAATTTTCTTAGAAGTTTCTTTCTTCCCTGTCTCATTATTTCATCATTTAATTGATTAATTATAAAACATATTTATTGGAGTATAATTGTTTTACAATTGTGTGTTAGTTTCTGCTTTATAACAAAGTGAATCAGCTATACATATATATATATATCTCTCCCCATATCTCCTCCCTCTTGAGTCTCCCTCCCACTCTCCCTATCCCATCCCTCTAGGTGGTCACAAAGCACCAAGCTGATCTCCCTGTGCTATGCAGCTACTTCCCAATAGATATCTATTTTACATTTGGTAGTATATATAAGTCCATGACACTCTCTCACTTCGTCCCAGCTTACGCTTCTCCCTCCCCATGTCCTCAAGTCAATTCCCTACATCTGTGTCTCTATTCCTGTCCTTCCCCTAGGTTCTTCAGAACCAGTTTTTTTGTTTTTGTTTTTATAGATTCCATATATATGCGTTACCATATGGTATTTGTTTTTCTCTTTCTGACTTACTTCATTCTGTATGACAGACTCTAGGTCCATCCACCTCACTACAAATAACTCAATTTCATTTCTTTTTATGGCTGGGTAATATTCCATTGTATATATGTGCCACATCTTCTTTATCCATTCATCTGTAGATGGACACTTAGGTTGCTTCCATGTCCTGGTTATTGTAAATAGAGCTTCAGTGAACATTGTGGTACATGACTCTTTTTGAATTATGGTTTTCTCAGGGTATATGCCCAGTAGTGAGATTGCTGGGTCGTATGGTAGTTCTATTATTAGTTTTTTAAGGAACCTCCACACTGTTCTCCATAGTGCCTGTATCGATTTACATTCCCACCAAGAGTGCAGGAGGGTTCCCTTTTCTCCACATCCTTTCCAGCATTTATTGTTTGTAGATTTTTTGATGATGGCCATTCTGACTGGTGTGAGATGATATCTCATTGTAGTTTTGGTTTGCATTTCTCTAATGATTAATGATGTTGAGCATTCTTTCATGTGTTTTTGGCAATCTGTATATCTTCTTTGGAGAAATGTCTATTTAGGTCTTCTGCCCATTTGTGAATTGGTTTTTTTTTGTTTGTTTTTTGGATATTCAGCTGCTTGAGCTGCTTGTAAATTTTGGAGATTAATCCTTTGTCAGTTGCTTCATTTGCAAATATTTTCTCCCATTCTGAGGGTTGTCTTTTATTCTTGTTTATGTTTTCCTTTGCTGTGCAAAACTTTTTAAGTTTCATTAGGTCCCATTTGTTTATATTTGTTTTTATTTCCATTTCTCTACAAGGTGGGTCAAAAAAAATCTTGCTATGATTTATGTCATAGAGTCTTCTGCCTATGTTTTCCTCTGCAAGTTTTATAGTGTCTGGCCTTACATTTAGGTCTTTAATCCATTTTGAGTTTATTTTTGTGTATGGTGGTAGGGAGTGTTCTAATTTCATTCTTTTATATGTAGCTGTCCAGTTTTCCCAGCACCACTTATTGAAGAGTCTGTCTTTTCTCCATTGTATATTCTTGCCTCCTTTATCAAAAATAAGGTTACCATATGTGTGTGGGTTTATCTCTGGGCTTTCTATCCTGTTCCATTGATCTTTATTTTCTGTTTTTGTGCCAGTACCCTACTGTCTTGATTACTGTAGCTTTGTAGTGCAGTCTGAAGTCAGGGAGCCTGATTATTCCAGCTCCGTTTTTCTTTCTCAAGATTGCTTTGGCTATTTGGGGTCTTTTGTGTTTCCATACAAATTGTGAAATTTTTTGTTCTAGTTCTGTGACAAATGTCATTGGTAGTTGGATATAGTTTGATAGGGATTACATTGAATCCATAGATTGCTTTGGGTAGTATAGTCATTTTCACAATGTTGATTCTTCCATTCCAAGAACATTGTATATCTCTCCATTTGTTTGTATCATCTTTAATTTCTTTCATCAGTGTCTTATAGTTTTCTGCATACAGGTGTTTTGTCTCCTTAGGTAGGTTTACTTCTAAGTATTTTATTCTTTTTGTTGCAATGGTAAATGGGAGTGTTTCCTTAATTTCTCTTTCAGATTTTCATCGATAGTGTATAGGAATGCAAGAGATTTCTGTGCATTAATTTTGCATCCTGCTACTTTACCAAATTCATTGATTAGCTCTAGTAATTTTGTGGTAGCATCTTTAGGATTCTCTATGTATAGTTTCATGTCATCTGCAAACAGTGACAGCTTTATTTCTTCTTTTCCGATTTGGATTCATTTTATTTCCTTTTCTTCTCTGATAGCTGTGGCTAAAACTTCCAAAACTATGTTGAATAATAGTGGTGAGAGTGGGCAAGCTTGTCTTGTTCCTGATCTTAGTGGAAATCGTTTCATTTTTTCACCATTGAGAACGATGTTGGCTGTGCGTTTGTCATATACGGCCTTTATTATGTTGAGGTAAGTTCCCTCTATGCCTACTTTCTGGAGGTTTTTTTTTATCATAAATGCGTGTTGAATTTTGTCAAAAGCTTTTTCTGCATCTATTGAGATGATCATATGGTTTTTATCCTTCAATTTTTTAATATGGTGTATTACATGGATTGATTTGCATATATTGAAGAATCCTTGCATTCCTGGGATAAACCCCACTTGATCATGGTGTATGATCCTTTTAATGTGCTGTTGGATTCTGTTTGCTAGTATTTTGTTGAGGACTTTTGCATCTACATTCATCAGTGATATTGGCCTGTAGTTTTCTTTCTTTGTGACATCTTTGTCTGATTTTGGTATCAGGGTGATAGTGGCCTCGTAGAATGAGTTTGGGAATGTTCCTCCCTCTGGTAAATTTTGGAAGAGTGTGAGAAGGATAGGTATTAGCTCCTCCTTAAATGTTTGATAGAATTCACCTGTGAAGTCATCTGGTCCTGGGCTTTTGTTTGTTGGAAGATTTTTAATCACAGTCTCAATTTCAGTGCTTGTGATTGGTCTGTTCATATTTTCTATTTTTCCTGGTTCAATCTTGGAAGGTTGTTCTTTTCTAAGAATTCGTCCATTTCTTCCAGGTTGTCCATTTTGTTGGCATACAGTTGCTTGTAGTAATCTCTCATGATCCTCTGTATTTCTGCAGTGTCAGTTGTTACTTCTCCTTTTTCTTTTCCAATTCTATTGATTTGAGTCTTTCCCTTTTTTTCTTGATGAGTCTGGATAATGATTTATCAATTTTGTTTATCTTCTCAAAAATCCAGCTTTTGGTTTTGTTGATATTTGCTATTGTTTCCTTAATTCCTTTTTCATTTATTTCTGATCATATCTTTATGATTTCTTTTCTTCTGCTAACTATGGGGTTTTTTGTTCTTCTTTCTCTAATTGCTTTAGGTATAAGTTTTGGTTGTTTATTGGAGATGTTTCTTGTTTCTTGAGGTAGGATTGTATTGCTATAAACTTCCCTTTTAGAACTGCTTTTGCTGCATCCCATAGGCTTTGGGTCATCGTGTTTTCATTGTCATTTATTTTTAAGTATTTTTTGATTTCTTCTTTGATTTCTTCAGTGATCGCTTAGTTATTACATAGTGTATTGTTTAGCCTCCAAGTGTTTGTATTTTTTACAAATGTTTTCCTGTAATTGACATCTAGTCTCATAGCATTGTGCTCAGAAAAGTGTATTCTGTTGTTTTTGGATGGAATGTCCTATAAATGTCAATTAAGTCCATCTAGTTTAATGTGTCATTTAAAGCTTGTGTTTCCTTATTTATTTTCATTTTGGATGATTTGTCCATTGGTGAAAGTGGGATTTTAAAGTCCCCTACTATGATTCTGTTACTGTTGATTTCCCCTTTTATGGCTGTTAGTATTTGCCTTATGCATTTAGGTGTTCCTATGTTGGCTGCATAAATATTTATAATTGTTTTATCTTCTTCTTGGATTGATCCCTTGATCCTTATGTAGTGTCCTTCTTTGTCTCTTGTAATGGTCTTCATTTTAAAGTCTATTTTGTCTGATATGAGAATTGCTACTCCAGTTTTCTTTTGATTTCCATTTCCATGGAATATCTTTTTCCATTCCCTCACTTTCAATCTGTATGTTTGCCTAAGTCTGAAGTGGGTCTCTTGTAGACAGCATATTTACGGGTCTTGTTTTTGTATCCATTCAGGCAGTGTATGTCTTTTGGTTGGAGCATTTAATCCATTTACATTTAAGGTAGTTATCGGTATGTGTGTTCCTGTTATCATTTTCTTAATTGTTTTGGGTTTGTTATTGTAGGTCTTTTCCTTCTCTTGTGTTTCCTGCCTAGAGAAATTCCTTTAGCATTTGTTGTAAAGCTGGTTTGGTGGTGCTGAATTCTCTTAGCTTTAGCTTGTCTGTAAAGGTTTTAATTTCTCCATCAAATCTGAATGAGATCCTTGCTGGGTAGAGTAATCTTGGCTGTAGGTTTTTCCCTTTCAGCACTTTAAATATGTCCTGCCTCTCCCTTCTGTCTTGCAGAGTTTCTGCTGAAAAATCCCCTTATGGGGATTCCCTTGTATGTTATTTGCTATTTTTCTCTTGCTCCTTTTAAAATTTCTTCTTTGTATTTAATTTTTGATAGTTTGATTAATATGTGTCTTGACGTGTTTCTCCTTTGATTTATCCTGTATGGATGCGCTGTGCTTCCTGGACTTGATTATTTCCTTTCCCATATTAGGGAAGTTTTCAACTATAATCTCTTGAAATATTTTCTCAGTCCCTTTCTTTTTCTCTTCTTCTCCTGGGACCTCTATAGTTCGAATGTTGGTGCATTTAGTGTTGTCCCAGTGGTTTCTGAGGCTGTCCTGACTTCCTTTCATTTTTTCCCTTTATTCTGCTCTGCAGTTGTTATTTCCACTATTTTATCTTCCAGGTCACTTATCCGTTCTTCTGCCTCCGTTATTCTGCTATTGATTCCTTCTAGAGAATTTTTAATTTCATTTATTGTGTTGTTCATCATTGTGGTTTTTTTTTTTTTTCTTTAGTTCTTCTAGGTCCTTGTTAAATGTTTCGTCTATTTTCTCCATTCTATTTCCAAGATTTTGGATCTTCTTTACTGTCATTATTCTGAATTCTTTTTCAGGTAGATGCCTATTTCCTCTTCATTTGTTTGGTGTGATGGGGTTTTACCTTGCTCCTTCACCTGCTGTGTGTTTCTCTGTCTTCTCATTTGGCATAACTTTCTGTGTTTGTGGTCTCCTTTTAGCAGGCTGCAGGTTTGTAGTTCCCATTGTTTTCAGTGTCTGCCCCCAGTGGCTAAGGTTGGGTCATTGGGTTGTGTAGACTTCTTTGTGGAGGGGATTGGTGCCTGTGTTCTGGAGCATAAGGCTGGATCTTGTCTTCTTGTGGGCAGTACCGCATCCAGTGGTGTGTTTTATTTTTTTTTTTTATTTTTATTTATTTATTTATTTTTTTAAACATCTTTATTGAAGTATAATTGCCTTACAATAGTGTGTTAGCTTCTGCTTTATAACAAAGTGAATCAGTTATACATATACAATATGTTCCCATTTCTCTTCCCTCTTGCATCTCCCTCCCTCCCACCCTCCCCATCCCACCCCTCTAGGTGGTCACAAAGCACCGAGCTGATCTCCCTGTGCTATGCGGCTGCTTCCCACTAGTTATCTATTTTACATTTGGTAGTGTATATATGTCCATGACACTCTCTTACCCTGTCACATCTCACCCCACCCCCTCCCCATATCCTCAAGTCCATTCTCTAGTAGGTCTGTGTCTTTATTCCCGTCTTGCCACTAGGTTCTTCATGGCCTTTTTTTATTTTTTTTTTCCCTTAGATTCCGTATATATGTGTTAGCATACTGTATTTGTTTTTCTCTTTCTGACTTACTTCACTCTGTATGACAGACTCTAACTCCATCCACCTCATTACAAATACCTCCATTTCATTTCTTTTTATGGCTGAGTAATATTCCATTGTATATATGTGCCACATCTTCTTTATCCATTCATCTGTCGATGGACATTTAGGTTGCTTCCATGTCCTGGCTATTGTAAATAGAGCTGCAATGAACATTTTGGTACATGACTCTTTTTGACCTATGGTTTTCTCAGGGTATATGCCCAGTAGTGGGATTGCTGGGTCGTATGGTAGTTCTATTTGTAGTTTTTTAAGGAACCTCCATACTGTTCTCCATAGTGGCTGTATCAATTTACATTCCCACCAACAGTGCAAGAGTGTTCCCTTTCCTCCACACCCTCTCCAGCATTTATTGTTTCTAGATTTTTTGATGATGGCCATTCTGACCGGTGTGAGATGATATCTCATTGTAGTTTTGATTTGCATTTCTCTAATGATTAATGATGTTGAGCATTCTTTCATGAGTCTGTAGGCCATCTGTATATCTTCTTTGGAGAAATGTCTATTTAGGTCTTCTGCCCATTTTTGGATTGGGTTGTTGGTTTTTTTGTTATTAAGCTGCATGAGCTGCTTGTAAATCTTGGAGATTAATCCTTTGTCAGTTGCTTCATTTGCAAATATTTTCTCCCATTCTGATGGTTGTCTTTTGGTCTTGTTTATGGTTTCCTTTGCTGTGCAAAAGCTTTTAAGTTTCATTAGGTCCCATTTGTTTATTTGTGTTCTTATTTCCATTTCTCTGGGAGCTGGGTCAAAAAGAATCTTGCTGTGATGTATGTCATAGAGTGTTCTGCCTATGTTTTCTTCTAAGAGTTTGATAGTGTCTGCCCTTACACTTAGGTCTTTAATCCATTTTGAGTTTATTTTTGTGCATGGTGTAAGGGAGTGTTCTAATTTCATACTTTTACATGTACCTGTCCAATTTTCCCAGCACCACTTATTGAAGAGGCTGTCTTTTCTCCACTGGATATTCTTGCCTCCTTTATCAAAGATAAGGTGGCCATATGTGTGTGGGTTTATCTCTGGGCTTTCTATCCTGTTCCATTGATCTATATTTCTGTTTTTGTGCCAGTACCAAACTGTCTTGATTACTGAAGCTTTGTAATATAGTCTGAAGTCAGGAAGCCTGATTCCCCCAGCTCCATTTTTCGTTCTCAAGATTGCTTTGGCTATTCGGGGTCTTTTGTGTTTCCATACAAATTGTGAAATTTTTTGTTCTAGTTCTGTGAAAAATGCCAGTGGTAGTTTGATAGGGATTGCATTGAATCTGTAGATTGCTTTGGGTAGTAGAGTCATTTTCACAATGTTGATTCTTCCAATCTAGGAACATGGTATATCTCTCCATCTATTTGTATCATCTTTAATTTCTTTCATCAGTGTCTTATAATTTTCTGCATACAGGTCTTTTGTCTCCTTAGGTAGGTTTATTCCTAGATATTTTATTCTTTTTGTTGCAATGGTAAACGGGAGTGTTTTCTTAATTTCACTTTCAGATTTTTCGTCATTAGTGTATAGAAATGCAAGAGATTTCTGTGCATTAATTTTGTATCCTGCTACTTTACCAAATTCATTGATTAGCTCTAGGAGTTTTCTGGTAGCATCTTTAGGATTCTCTATGTATAGTATCATGTCGTCTGCAAATAGTGACAGCTTTACTTCTTCTTTTCCGATTTGGATTCCTTTTATTTCTTTGTCTTCTCTGATTGCTGTGGCTAACACTTCCAAAACTATGTTGAATAATAGTGGTGAGAGTGGGCAACCTTGTCTTGTTCCTGATCTTAGTGGAAATGGTTTCAGTTTTTCACCATTGAGGACAATGTTGGCTGTGGGTTTGTCATATATGGCCTTTATTATGTTGAGGAAAGTTCCCTCTATGCCTACTTTCTGCAGGGCTTTTATCATAAATGGGTGTTGAATTTTGTCGAAAGCTTTCTCTGCATCTATTGAGATGATCATATGGTTTTTCTCCTTCAATTTGTTAATATGGTGTATCACATTGATTGATTTGCGTATATTGAAGAATCCTTGCATTCCTGGGATAAACCCCACTTGATCATGGTGTATGATCCTTTTAATGTGCTGTTGGATTCTGTTTGCTAGTATTTTGTTGAGGATTTTTGCATCTATGTTCATCAGTGATATTGGCCTGTAGTTTTCTTTCTTTGTGACATCTTTGTCTGGTTTTGGTATCAGGGTGATGGTGGCCTCGTAGAATGAGTTTGGGAGTGTTCCTCCCTCTGCAATATTTTGGAAGAGTTTGAGAAGGATAGGTGTTAGCTCTTCTCTAAATGTTTGATAGAATTCACCTGTGAAGCCATCTGGTCCTGGGCTTTTGTTTGTTGGAAGGTTTTTAATCACAGTTTCAATTTCAGTGCTTGTGATTGGTCTGTTCATATTTTCTATTTCTTCCTGGTTCAGTCTCGGCAGTTTGTGCATTTCTAAGAATCTGTCCATTTCTTCCAGGTTGTCCATTTTATTGGCATAGAGTTGCTTGTAGTAATCTCTCATGATCTTTTGTATTTCTGCAGTGTCAGTGGTTACGTCTCCTTTTTCATTTCTAATTCTATTGATCTGAGTCTTCTCCCTTTTTCTCTTGATGAGTCTGGCTAATGGTTTATCAATTTTGTTTATCTTCTCAAAGAACCAGCTTTTAGTTTCATTGATTTTTGCTATTGTTTCCTTCATTTCTTTTTCATTTATTTCTGACCTGATCTTTATAATTTCTTTCCTTCTGCTGGCTTTGGGGTTTTTTTGTTCTTCTTTCTCTAACTGCTTCAGGTGCAAGGTTAGACTGTTTATTCGAGATGTTTCCTGTTTCTTGAGGTAGGCTTGTATTGCTATAAACTTCCCTCTTAGCACTGCTTTTGCTGCGTCCCATAGGTTTTGGGTTGTCGTATCTCCATTGTCATTTGTTTCTAGGTATTTTTTGATTTCCCCTTTGATTTCTTCAGTAATCACTTCGTTATTAAGTAGTGTATTGTGTAGCCTCCATGTGTTTGTATTTTTTACAGATCTTTTCCTGTAATTGATATCTAGTCTCATAGCGTTGTGGTCGGAAAAGATACTTGATACGATTTCAATTTTCTTAAATTTACCAAGGCTTGATTTATGACCCAAGATATGATCTATCCTGGAGAATGTTCCATGAGCACTTGAGAAAAATGTGTATTCTGTTGTTTTTGGGTAGAATGTCCTATAAATATCAATTAAGTCCATCTTGTTTAATGTATCATTTAAAGCTTGTGTTTCCTTATTTATTTTCATTTTGGATGATCTGTCCATTGGTGAAAGTGGGGTGTTAAAGTCCCCTACTATGATTGTGTTGCTGTCGATTTCCCCTTTTATGGCTGTTAGTATTTGCCTTATGTATTGAGGTGCTCCTATGTTGGGTGCATAAATATTTACAATTGTTATAGCTTCCTCTTGGATCGATCCCTTGATCATTATATAGTGTCCTTCTTTGTCTCTTGTAATAGTCTTTATTTTAAAGTCTATTTTGTCTGATATGAGAATTGCTACTCCAGCTTTCTTTTGATTTCCATTTGCATGGAATATCTTTTTCCATCCCCTCACTTTCAGTCTGTATGTGTCTCTAGGTCTGAAGTGGGTCTCTTGTAGACAGCATATATATGGGTCTTGTTTTTGTATCCATTCAGCCAGCCTGTGTCTTTTGGTGGGAGCATTTAATCCATTTACATTCAAGGTAATTATCGATATGTATATTCCTATTCCCATTTTCTTAAATGTTTTCGGTTTGTTATTGTAGGTGTTTTCCTTCTCTTGTGTTTCTTGCCTAGAGAAGTTCCTTTAGCATTTGTTGTAAAGCTGGTTTGGTGGTGCTGAACTCTCTCAGATTTTGCTTGTCTGTAAAAGTTTTAATTTCTCCATCGAATCTGAATGAGATCCTTGCTGGGTAGAGTAATCTTGGTTGTAGGTTTTTCTCCTTCATCACTTTAAGTATATCCTGCCACTCCCTTCTGGCTTGCAGAGTTTCTGCTGAAAGATCAGATGTTAACCTTATGGGGATTCCCTTGTGTGTTATTTGTTTTTTTTCCCTTGCTGCCTTTAATATGTTTTCCTTATATTTAATTTTTGACAGTTTGATTAATATGTGTCTTGGCGTGTTTCTCCTTGGGTTTATCCTGTATGGGACTCTCTGTGCTTCCAGGACTTGATTAAGTATTTCCTTTCCCATATTAGGGAAGTTTTCAACTATAATCTCTTCAAATATTTTCTCAGTCCCTTTCTTTTTCTCTTCTTCTTCTGGGACCCCTATAATTCGAATGTTGGTGCGTTTAATGTTGTCCCAGAGGTCTCTGAGACTGTCCTCAGTTCTTTTCATTCTTTTTTCTTTATCCTGCTCTGCAGTAGTTATTTCCACCATTTTATCTTCCAGGTCACTTATCCTTTCTTCTGCCTCAGTTATTCTGCTATTGATCCCATCTAGAGTATTTTTAATTTCATTTATTGTGTTTTTCATCATTGCTTGGTTCCTCTTTAGTTCTTCTACATCCTTGTTAAATGTTTCTTGCATTTTGTCTATTCTATTTCCCAGATTTTGGATCATCCTTACTATCATTATTCTGAATTCTTTTTCAGGTAGACTACCTATTTCCTTTTCATTTGTTAAATCTGGAGTGTTTTGACCCTGCTCCTTCATCTGCTGTGTGTTTTTCTGTCATCTCATTTTGCTTATCTTACTGTGTTTGGGGCCTCCTTTTCACAGGCTGCAGGTTTGTAGTTCCCGTTGTTTTTGGCATCTGTCCCCAGTGGCTAAGGTTGGTTCAGTGGGTTGTGTAGGCTTCCTGGTGTAGGGAACTAGTGCCTGAGCTCTGGTGGATGAGGCTGGATCTTGTCTTTCTGGTGGGCACATCCACGTCTGGTGGTGTATTTTGGGGTGTCTGTGGCCTTATTATGATTTTAGGCAGCCTCTCTGCTAATGGATGGGGCTGTGTTCCTGTCTTGCTAGTTGTTTGGCATAGGGTGTTCAGCACTGTAGCTTGCTGGTCATTGAGTGATGCTGGGTCTTGATGTTGAGATGGAGATCTCTGAGAGATTTTTGCCGTTTGGTATTACGTGGAGCTGGGAGGTCTCTTGTGGACCAGTGTCCTGAAGTTGGCTCTCCCACCTCAGAGGCACGGCCCTGATGCCTGGCTGGAGCACCAAGAGCCTTTCGTCCACACGGCTCAGAGTAAAAGGGAGAAAAAATAGAAAGAAAGAAAGAAAGAAAGAGGCTATAATATAGTGAAGTAAAATAAAGCTATTGTAAAGCAAAGCTATACAGACAAAATCTCACCCAGAAGCATATACATATACACTCACAAAACAAAAAGGAACAGGGGAAAAATTAATATATCCTGCTCCCAAAGTCCACCTCCTGAATTTGGGATGATTCGTTGTCTATTCAGGTATTCAACAGATGCAGGCACATCAAGTTGTTTGTGGAGTTTTAATCCGCTGCTTCTGAGGCTGCTGGGAGAGATTTCCCCTTCTCTTCCCTGTTCGCACAGCTCCTGGGGTTCATCTTTGGATTTGGACCCGCCTCTGCGTGTAGGTCGCCTGAGGGCGTCTATTCCCCGCCCAGACAGAACGGGGTTAAAGGAGCCGCTGCTTCGGGGGCGCTGGCTCACTCAGGCCGCGGGGAGGGAGGGGTACGGAGGAGGCGGGGCGAGCCTGCGGCGTCAGAGGCCGGCGTGACGTTGCACCAGCCTGAGGCGCGCAGTGCGTTCTCCCGGGGAATTTGTCCGGGGATCACGGGACCCTGGCAGTGGCGGGCTGCACCGGCTCCCGGGAGGGGCGGTGTGGAGAGTGACCTGTGCTCACACGCAGGCTTTTTGGAGGCGGCAGCAGCAGCCCCAGCGTCTCACGCCCGTCTCTAGGGTCCGCGCTGATCGCCGCGGCTCGCGCCCTTCTCTGGAGTTCGTTTAGGCGGCGCTCTGAATCCCCTCTCCTTGCGCGCAGCGAAACAAAGAGGCAAGAAAAAGTCTCTTGCCTCTTCGGCAGCTGCAGACCTTTTCCCGGTCTCCCTCCCAGCCAGCTGTGGTGCGCTAACCCCTTCAGGCTGTGTTCACGCCGCCAATCCCTGTCCTCTCCCTGCGATCGGACCGAAGCCCGAGCCTCAGCTCCCAGCCCCGCCTGCCCCGGCGGGGGAGCAGACAAGCCTCTCGGGCTGGTGAGCGCTGCTCGGCGCCGAGCCTCTGTGCGGGAGTCTCTCCGCTTTTTCCTCTGCGCCCCTGTTGCTGTGGGATCTGCGCTGTTAGCTGCGGCTCGCGCCCGTCTCTGAAGTTCGTTTAGGCGGCGCTCTGAATCCCCTCTCCTCGCGCACCAGGAAACAAAGAGGGAAGAAAAAGTCTCTTGCCTCTTCGGCAGCTGCAGACTTTTTCTCGGACTCCCTCCCAGCCAGCTGTGGTGCGCTAACCCCTTCAGGCTGTGTTCACGCCGCCAATCCCTGTCCTCTCCCTGCGATCCGACCGAAGCCCGAGCCTCAGCTCCCTGCCCCGCGCGCCCCGGCGGGGGAGCAGACAAGCCTCTCGGGCTGGTGAGTGCTGGTCGGCACCGCTCCTCCGTGCGGGAGCCTCTCCGCTTTGCCCTCCGCACCCCTGTGGCTGCGCTCTCCTCCGTGGCTCCGAAGCTTCCCCCCTCTGCCACCCGCAGTCTCTGCCCGCGAAGGGGCTTCCTAGTGCGTGGAAATCTTTCCTCCTTCACAGCTCCCTCCCACTGGTGCAGGTGCCGTCCCTATTCTTTTGTCTCTGTTATTTCTTTTTTCTTTTGCCCTACCCAAGTACGGGGGGAGTTTCTTGCCTTTTTGGAGGTCGGACGTTTTCTGCCAGCGTTCAGTGGGTGTTCTGTAGGAGCAGTTCCACGTGTAGATGTATTTCTACTGTATCTGTGGGAAGGAAGGTGTTCTCCGCCCAGTGGTGTGTTTTAGTGTGTCTGTTACCTTATTATGATTTTAGGCAGCCTCTCTGCTAATGGGTGGGGTTGTGTTCCTGTCTTACTAGTTGTTTGCCATAGGGTGTACAGAACAGTAGCTTGCTGGTCGTTGAGTGGAGCTGTGTGTTAGCTTTGAGTTAGAGATCTTTGGGAGAGCTTTTGCCACTTGATATTACTTGGAGCTGGGAAGTCTCTGGTGGACCAATGTCCTGAACTCAGCTCTCCCTCCTCAGAGGCACAGCCCTGACAGTCGTCCAGAGCACTAAGACTGTGTCAGCCACACAGCTCAGAAGATAAGGGAGAAAAAAAGAAAGAAAGAATAAAATAAAATAAAATAAAATAAAATAAAATAAAATAAAATAAAATACATTTTTTAAATTAAAAAATTATTAAAAATGAAAAACGATTAAAAAGTAATACAAAAAAAGAAAGAAAGAAAGAAGAGAGCAACCAAACCAAAAAACAAATCCACCAATGATAACAAGTGCTAAAAAGTATACTAAAAAAAACCCCAAAACACACACACACACAAAAATGGACAGACAGAACCCTCGGACAAATGGTAAAAGCAAAGCTATACAGACAAAATCACACAAAGAAGCATACTCATACAGACTCACAAAAAGAGAAAAAGGAAAAGAAATATATTTATATGGCTGCTCCCAAAGTCAGCCGCCTCAATTTTGGGTTGTTCATGGTCTATTCAGGTATTCCACAGATGCTGGGTACATCAGGTTGATTGTGGAGATTTAATCCGCTGCTCCTGAGGCTGCTGGGAGAGATTTCCCTTTCTCTTCTTTGTTCGCATAGCTCCTGGGGTTCAGCTTTGGATTTGGCCCCGCCTCTGTGTGTACGTCGCCTGAGGGCATCTGTTCTTCCCTCAGACAGGACAGGGTTAAAGGAGCAGCTGCTTCAGGGGCTCTGGCTGGCTCAGGCCGGGGGGAGGGAGGGGAACCAATGCGGGGCGAGCCTGCAGAGGCAGAGGCCGGCGTGACGTTGCACCAACCTTAGGCGCACCGTGGGTTCTCCCAGGGAAGTTGTCTCTGGATCACTGGACCCTGGCAGTGGCGGGCTGCACCGGCTCCCGGGAGGGGTGGTGTGGAGAGTGACCTGTGCTCGCACACAGGCTTCTTGGTGGCGGCAGCAGCAGCCTTAGCATCTCATGCCCGTCTCTGGGGTCCGCGCTGATAGCCGCGGCTCGCGCCCATCTCTGGAGCTCGCTTAGGCCGTGCTCTGAGTCCCCTCTCCCCGCACACCCCGAAACAATGGTCTCTTGCCTCTTAGGCAGTTCCAGACTTTTTCCCGGACTCCCTCCCAGCTAGTTGTGGTGCACTGGCCCCCTTCAGGCTGTGTTCACGCAGCCAACCCCAGTCCTCTCCCTGGGATCCGACCGAAGCCCGAGCCTCAGCTCCCAGCCCCGCCCGCCCCGGCGGCTGAGCAGACAAGCCTCTCGGGCTGGTGAGTGCTGGTCGGCACTGATCCTCTGTGCGGGAGTCTCTCCGCTTTGCCCTCTGCATCCCTGTGGCTGTGCTCTCCTCCGTGGCTCCGAAGCTTCCCCCCTGCCACCCGCAGTCTCTGCCTGCGAAGGGGCTTCCTAGTGTGTGGAAACTTTCCTCCTTCACAGCTCCCTCCCAGGGGTTCAGGCCCCATCCCTATTATTTTGTGTCTGTTTTTTCTTTTTTCTTTTGCCCTACCCAGGGACGTGGGGAGTTTCTTGCCTTTTGGGAAGTCTGAGGTTTTCTGCCAGTGTTCAGTAGGTGTTCTGTAGGAGTTGTTCCACATGTAGATGTATTTCTGATGTATTTGTGGGGAGGAAGGTGATCTCCACGTGTTACTCTTCTGTCATCTTGAAGGTCTCCCCAAGATTTCATTTTAGAGAAATAAAACTTAAAAAGGCTATTTTCAAGAAGGGAAATGAGGCTTTGTAGTTGAATCCTAAGAAAGGCATCCACACGTGCTCTGTGAGTTTTATATATTGTTGACTCCAAGTGTCCTCTGGGTCTTGTGATTTCTGGACTTGATACACTCACTCTGGCAGTACCCGCTTTCCTCATAAGATGCTTTGAATGCCAAACTGTGCCCAATGGCATCATCCTAAGCTGTTAAAATAAAAAAATGTTCCTATAGCCATACTTTTTGTTCATCTCTTCATAGCACTGGCTCCAGGAAATCAGTTTTATTTTCCCACTGAATTATTTGACTCTCTTGATCCCATGTAGGGCCTATGAAAGACCTAGCTTTTCCCCTGAAGAAGCCCTTCATTATTTGGATTCCATCAGGCTCCAAAAGGGCCTCCTTTCTCTCTGGTGTCTGGTCTTGGAAGCATCTGACTTAAATTTTCTCTAAACCCCAGTTAAATTAAGCAGAAATGACTTCTTTTCTTCTCTTTCCTTTCCTCATTCTAAACTGTGCTGCCCTTCCACTTCTAGCTGTAACAATTCTTGGAAGTCAGCTCATCAGGGGACCTCACACAAAGGAGGGGACACGTTGCCATTTCAGAAGCCTCAGGCCAGGAGAAGACATCCAAAGCCAGGAGGGATCAGTGCCTGAACCCCATTCCCCTCTCACTTCTGGAGCACCCCACCATCACCTTAGATAAGGCACATCTCAGAAAGGGAAAATGTAGGCCGTCCCACTTTTTCTTACCTTGACAAATGTTTTAAACACAGGCTTGGAAAATCTGCGGGCTCCTTGCACATTCTCAGATACATGCCTTTGTGCCTGGCTGAGGTGAAATGATTACGGTGCTCAGTGGAAGGAATCCGGGCCCTGCCAGGAGACAGTGAGGGGTCATGGAGCCATATAACTGGAGGCAAGCAGTGAACGCCCTCTCCATTTGGAAATTCGAACTAGCCTCAGCGAAGGCTGGCTCAACTGCATCGCCTGTTAACCTAACGGTCCAAAGGGGATGCTGGTACGTCCGTGGTTGGAGCCTTGTAATTAGACTGTGTGCATTGCTATGGATGAGGCACGATGCCAAAGACCGGGTGGCACTGAGAAGTCTTGGTCCCAGTAGGTACAGCATGTGGAGGCTGAACACATCTCAACGTTATTTTTTCCATCACTCCTTTGATAGATCTCAAAAATGTCCCTCATCCCTTTGCCCACCCCTGCCCCCTCCACAATCAAGGGCAAACACATGAAAGAATAAAATAATTGCACTAACAAGGATGGGAAAATGATATACTAATGATCATATGTTAAAGTGTAATGTAATGAAAACAACTTTACCTCATGTACTTTTAATACATTTCACATACCGTACAGCACTTTACTGGGACATGGGTTTTAACACACGACACTAATGGCAAGATAAGAATTACCAAGTTTAATGTGGGTTCACTGAATATGCTGGAACCCTTTTATAGTGCTGAGTCTGAGGAACAAGGGTAACATCCTCTTTATAGGCACATTGAGAGGAATTTTGCTTTTACTGTATGTGGTTGTTACGTTTCAAGGGACATGATTTCACTGGTAACTGTGCCAAATTTTTGCAATAACAAGATTCTACTGTATTTCTATTTTAGCGCAACAATCTCATGCACTAAAGCTTACTTGAAAAAAAAAATAAAAAAGAATGAATTTCTGCCAAATCCAGGTTACTTAGGATTTATGTTATAATCCAGCATAAAGATTATCCCAACTGTTTGCTTCTCTTCTTCATCCTAAGTATTTCTCATCTTAGGTAGACGTTATTGCTAGCGTGTTCCCCAAGAGACGTCAATGGGATTTAATTAATTTTTCCTGTGAAACACTGCCTAGATGCTTTTGTAGTGTATGTGTGTGTTTGTGTGAGAGAGAGAAGGAGAGAGGGAGGGAGGAAGGGAGGGAGAGAGAGAGGGAGAATCGGAAGATACTGGTAATATTTAAATTAATCCCTATTAATTTAAATACTTAATATTTAAATTAATAGGGATTAATTTAAATTACATGGACCTCATGAATATCTCTCATTTTTGTCCATTTAGAACAGACTCTTAAGAGGTGGCTGTATTTTATCCATCATATGCTTTTCAAAGCTAAACTATTAAGAACAGGAAAAACCTATATGTTTGCTGTGAATAGCGCACCATACGTGGAGAACAGGTACAAACCCTGAGCTAACTGTAGGGGTGAAATTAACTACAGAGATATCTCAGTCTCTGGGAAGATATACAAACCTTCTGGAAAGATGAATAAAAGGAGAAGAATGCTACTGTCAATAAGGAAATCTTAATTTTTGAGTGAAATTAGTGTGTGGAGCCAAATCCTAAACTATACATAGCTTCCTCATTTTTTCTTTGGTGATGGTGTGACTCTTAACTAAAAAGAAAAAAAAAATCACGTTGAAGGGCAAAGTATTTAATCAATCCTTCAAACTACTTGTCTGCATTATGTTCAACATTAGTATATTTGACTGAATTCTTTGTCTTTGGAATACATACCTGCAGAGAAGTCCATATTCCACTAGAGAGATGAAAGCTGATGGGAGAATACAAAAAGTTAAAAATTCAACCAGTTGGACATTGGTCTTCATCTCACACAGCCTCATCTTTTCTATCAGGTTGCAACTGAGTGTTGGATGTGTGAACCGTCTCTTTTTGATGACACAAAGGAATATATGCACCAAGCACACTCCCAACCTGGGCCCACTGGCTATAAAATGGGCTGATTAAACCAGTGCCTCCAACTGTGGGGGAAATCGTGCTGGCCTCATCGGCACATAGGAGACCAAGCTGTCAGTGGATAACATGATTTGTTCTCACTTTCCAGCTGGCTGCTTTTGTGTTATTGTTGACATTGCCGTGGTCATCTTAGTGTTGGACGGTTAACAGACTGGCTTGCCAGGCACCTCCTTTTCCACCTCCTTGTTGAGACCTTGGCTTGGTCTCTTAGGAATAGCTCCTTTTAACCCAATGGACAGGGAAGTGGATTGATAGCTGTTTAAAAAAAAAAAGCATACATTTTAATGGAAAAATGAGGTATTTTCCATTGTGGTAAAGTGTCTTTTTTTCAATCATAAAATTGCTCAAAAGAGGAAGCAAAAAGAGGAACATGTATTCATTTGTTTTAACTTGAGTTTGTAAAATGAGTTCTTGGGAAAGCTTGCAGCCATCTATTTCGAAGAATGATGATTTTTGTTTTTGACATCTAAATGTTGTATCATTTACAGAGTATAATTATCTCCCTTAATAATCTGAACTTGTAAATATGACTATAGATCAAAAACTAGTACTCCTGTGTAGAGGTGACAGAATATGAGAGGGAGAGGGGGTAATTTGAATGTGACTATTCAAATGATAAGATCAGAGGCTGTTAAGAGTAAGACCAGACCTTTCCTTTTGTAACCAGTTAAACGATGCTGGAAGGGTAGCTGGTAAGTGACAGAGAGATATTTTCAAACATGGTGTTTCTTAGCAATTCCTGTAGTCCAGACTTGTGTGTGGGTGTTTACGTTGAAGCTCACCTGTGCATCAGGGTAGAATCAGACTTGTTATTCAGAGAGCCCCTCTGTGTTCCCAGTACTCCCTAGTTGGGGACCTACTTCGACAACAGATTATTAATCACAGCTGTTCCAGGCAGAGTAGATAGCTAAGCTTTGAGCTACAAAATATTGAAAACCACCACAGAGAAGCCACCTACGGCATCCAACCACCAACTTTCCACCAGCAATTGTAGAGAAGGCAGAAAGGAAGCAGACGTGGTTGCTGCCCAGTTGGAAATTCTGGTACTAACACGACTTCAAGGGAGGCCAGTGGTAGGAGTGTGGTGTTGGTTATACTCTCCCTGGAGTTCTATTCTGAGCTCTCCCAGACCTGGCTGGAGACCGTTTTTCTTTCTGTGCTAACTATCCAATGTGACAATGACTGTGGCAGTGTCAACAACAGCACCACAGCAGCCTTTAGGAAAGTGGGTACCTTCCTTCCACAGCTACGCCTTTCTGCCTGGCAGATTTCACCCTCTTTTCCTTTTCCCTAGCAGATTCTTTTCTGAGTGTGAATCCAAGGAGAGGAGAGCCAAGGCTTTCTAGGTTGCTTGTAGTACAAAAGCAGAGCAGGGCACTCCTTTAAAAGCTGGGAATGACTGTCAATGGTATTAGGAATCCACTCATGAGTTGGTTTTCCCTGAGGTAGATCTCCAAGTTCATGTGTAGGGAACTCAAAGGAAGGCCGACTCATCAGATGCACTGAAGATCAGCTTCCTCTTAAAATGAACTTGTCACAGGGTAATACAGATTGAACTCTTTCTATGTGCTAGATTCTTTTTCACCATCTATTTAAATCCAAACAACAACATTTCAATGAAGAGAATGCTAGCAGCAAGAATATAAGCAGAATGAGAGCAGAGACTTAGGTTTACTTGTATAGAAGGGGCACTTGGCACATTTGCTTTTTTTTTTTTTTTTTTTAATTTTATTTATTTATTTTTGGCTGTATTAGGTCTTCGTTGCTGTGCACGGGCTTTCTCTAGTTGTGGCAGTGGGGGCTACTCTTCGTTCCAGTGCACAGGCTTCCCATTGGGTAGCTTCTCTTGTTGTGCAGCATGGGCTCTAGGTGCTTGGGCTTCATTAGTTGTGGCTCACAGGCTCTAGAGCGCAGGCTCTGTAGTTGTGATGCACGGGCTTAGCTGCTCCGAGGCATGTGGGATACTCCCGGACCAGGGATCGAACCCATGTCCCCCGCATTGGCAGGCGGAATCTCAACCACTCTGCCACCAGGGAAGCCCACATTTGCTTTTTGAATGATTTAAAAATATTGTCCTTATAGATGAAGAAGCAGAAGTTTAGTGAGATTTATATACTTTGTCCAATTCACCCAGCTACAGAGTGGCAGAACAGGGAATCATGCCTGGTACCGTGGGGAGCTTTGATGCTGGGTCGGGAGCTGTGTGCCCCAGGTTGGGGTTGGATACAAGAGAAATTTGCATGAGATTTGGAAGGTGGGAGTGAAGCAGCAGCCATTATGCTCAGAGGGTGGGCGTGGGGTCACCAGGCATGGCTGTAGTTCACACGTGGTATCGCTGATCTGCTGGCTGACCTTGGTGGTGCAGAACAACACCACCTGGGTCTGCAGCTTCTCCAGTTCGGTCTCCTCCTTCAGGTTCTTTGAGTCCTGGCTCTTAGGTAGCTTTGTGGCCCAGGGTGTCTGCTTCTTCTGCAGGTTACCCATGTTGCCGGGGTCTGGGAGGCAGACATGTCTTCCAGGTAGTACTTTGTCTCCCTGATTCACGTCCAGCCTATTGCTGGCTGTGCTGACCTACAGCAACTTCGGGGTCACTACCAGACGCAGAAGCCTCCCAGAGTCTTCTTCACCAGCTCCCACAATTATGTCTGGTCTAATCCCTCCAATAAGCCCTTTGCTTCTAATCACATATGGTGGTCCACTTCCCCCATCAAACTTTAGCTGTTGTATTCTGTCAGGTTCCAACTTGCTAGTACACTGCACTCACTAGGGAGGGTGGAGGTGAGGGCACAAGCTGCTTTCAGGGTGATTCGAACCCTCTGTCTCTGAGAAACTCAGGACTTCCTCAGTCAGATGTTCAGAAAACAAAGGCAGGGGATGTACTGGATGCAAAACAGAAAAATTAAGAAGTCGTTCCAGTGTTTTTATTTAGCGTAACAGACACAGAGCTAGTTATTTCACAGCGAGTTCTGTTTTTAAGATAAGCTAAAAATAAATGGATGAAAATATATTTCAGTGGTTATTTGTGGACAATGGAAATGACATTTTTCTGATTTCCCAATCAGTGCTTTTCAATATCCTAGTCAGAGATTGCCTTAACATGCTGCACATTTGTGTGTAAAGCAAAAGCGTTCCCTGTTATTACTGAGATGAAACATCTGGAGGATGGTGTTTTCCCACTTTTTATTCATTTGGTGTCACATAGATCCAGGCATCAACATGTGCCTCTGTTCCCTTATGTTTTTTTAAAAGTACTATTTTATTTTTCAATGTGCTTTTTTTCCGCAAAACAATTTTGCAAGGTGCAAGCTATTCAGATGAAGTGATGAAATCTTGGCTGTAGGAAAAACTAAGCAAAACCAACCAATGCTCCCTTCAACCCCTGACTGTAATACTTCTGAGGTTTACCCTTTGCCATTTAGCACGTTCCCTTGGCTGTCTGCTTGCACACTACATACCCTGGGACTTTCCTGTGTTTCTCTACCTTCGGCTTTTGGGGTAATATTGGTTTAACCACCAGAAGAACAACATTAGAAAGATCCAGTTTTCTTACATGGGAACAAGAGGCTCTATACAACCCAGTGCTTAACTTGATTTCTAGAAGGCTTTCTGGCTCCTTAAAGAATCCATCAGCCCCAGACTTCCTGCACCTCTACCCACTCTTTCTTTGAAATGTATATTGTCTCTCTTGGGTGAGAAAATATGCTCATAGATTGCTCCTCATTTGTTTTATGTGGATTAGGTTTGCCAGATAAAATACAGGTTGCTCAGCTAAATTTGAATTTCATCTAAATAAAAAATAATTCATGGGACATACTTATACTAAGAAAGAGAGTTACCGTAGAGTTGAAATTTAAATTAACGAGGCATCCTGCCTTTTATTTGCTCAATCTGACTATCTTAGTGTGGATGTTTCCTGCATCCCAAATCCCCCAAGGCTTCCACTTTTCAAACCCTGCACATTGACAGGATCACCTACAGTCAGTCAAGCTCTGGACAGTTTACCAGAGTCTCCTTGAGTAATGTATTTGCCTTCTAGCATTTGGATGGGTTTCTGAGTTCTGCCACCAAAATAAAACTTAATAGTGCATTTGTTGTAAACCTGATTTTCCTAACTGCAGTTTGAACCATCCTGCAAGTAGCTACCACCCTTCTGAAACGCAGTGCTTGCTCACAGACTTAACAAGTGGCTTGAACTCTCTGGGTTACACAGTTTTCTTCTGTTTCCTTCCTTTTCTCTTAAGTTGCCTGTCCTCTTTTCTTACAAAAGTAATGGTCTTCTCCGTTCAAAGTATCTGGATTTTGTGACTCAGAAATGACCATCTGACCAGTCCATGGTCTGGGGTATAGATTCTTATTATTGAGGTCACACAATACTGACAGAGAGAGATTGGCAAAGAACTTGGGAAATAATGATATAGACCAAAATTTACAGCTCCTTTTTGAAATTCGTTTGAAAATAACATTTACTAGGCTTTTCCAGATTCAAAACTAACACATGTTCATTTTAGGAAAAAAATGCAAACACACAAAAGCACAAGAATAAAATTTAAAAAAAATCACTCATTAACCTGACATCCAGAGATGTTAATTTTTTCGTGTATATTTCTAACATTTTTCGATAAGTACATGTATTGTTTGAGCAAAAGTAGCATGCCAAACAAAAATACTCTGTAGCTTTTTGTTTTATTATTTAACAACCAATTGTGAACATTTTTTCAGTGTCAAGTTTACCTATATATCAATAATTCTCAATGGTTTGGGGGTTGCTGATCTCATTCAAGAAAGTACTGAAAGCTTTTAGCTTTTTTCCAGGGAAACTACTTATACAGGTGCCCAGAACATTTTGGATAAAATTTCAGACTCTTAGAATGCTTCTGTAGATCCTATAAGTAAAGAGAGAACACATCACAACTGTTCTAATACATCACAACTCATTTTCATTTGCACCTACACTCAGGATGTTTTGAGTAAGAATTCTCCCAGTAAGAATTTATTTTATGTAAATGAATGGGGCAATTAGACATTTGCTACTTTGAGACCTCAGATAGGAAGTATTTTGTTTTTCTTTTTATTTTCTTAGACTCTAGGTTTAGGCCAAGGTAAAGGGGAACCATTAGCAAATTTGCAGATTGTCGTTCTGTTTACACCGTCAGTTCTAAAGATTGTTGAGGTGATGGGTCTTCCCTTGGTTACAAGCCAGGGCAGTCGTGATCAACAAAACTTGTTTGGATTTCACAAGAACTTTGTCAAAAGTCTTGCATTTCCTGTAGGAAAGCTGAATTCGCCAGTGCACTTACTGTGAGTAAGACTATAACTCTGCTCTCAACAAGGGGACTTTTGCTGAAGATAAAAATTAATTCTTCATGGAAATACAAAATTAATTCATTAACCCTTGGAGGCTAAAGACATCTTCTGGCTGTTCTTCATCTGTATGTAACCTTCAGTCTATGTCTATAGTCAGAAAGAAGGTGAAGCAACTTGGGAAAGCACAAGAAGTGTAGTCTTCTACATGAAGATGTGTGGGCCTACTGTCCCCCTGCAGCACTGGCCTGGGACAGGGCTGGGTGGACACCGGTGGCCCACAGAATGTAGCAGCAGGGCTGCTAACATTTTACTATTATTATTAACTACAGCGATGATAGTTGCTATTTATTGGGCACCCATTATATGCTGGCCACTGGGCTATGGGCTTTACCTAAATTACTTTAAATTCTGGCCACTCTGAAAAATAGGTATAATTTTTCTCTTACATGGGAGAGGCAGTGAAGCTGAGCAGTGAAGAGTATAGACTGTGGCATTCCATGATCTGGATTCATACCTGTTGGACTTGCGAGCTTGGGCAAGTTCCTTTGTCCTCTTGTGCCTCAGTTCTCTCAACTGTAAAGTGAGGGTTATCTCCCTCTTTCTTTCCCTTCTCCTCACAACTTGCCATTCTCTTGCAACAGATGCCTGCCTTCAGCACTGTGAGTAAAGCTATGAAAGAAGGGTATGTGGTATCATGGGACCATTACAACAAGGAGATTCTTAGGACACCAAAGCATCAGAAACACAGGACCTAATTTCCTGATAGAAAGGTGTCTGGAACTGGGAAGCTAAAGGAGATATTTGGTGGCATGTTCTTGCCTAGTGCGCCCCCAAAACACACAGTGTGGGAGGTGGTCACCTACTTTTCCCTAAATTATTTGGGCTTTGATTTGAGTCTGGAAGAAAATTATGTTTTCAGCCTTCAGTTTAGGATCTTAATACCTCTTGGCCATGTTTGGGCTAACTTGTCATGTTTGGGCCCAGGCAATAGGTAAGACAGTCCTCATCTTTCCCTGCATAAGCTCACAGCAGATGGACCTTACAGATGGGTACCTGTCCCTTTCCTCCCTTTCATGAATGGGGTAGGAGGAGAATAAGGCTGAATAGTAATTATAACCATCTGGTGGTTGCTTTATGATTTGGTCATGTTAAAGTTCTTGGGAAGCTTTCCATCAGTCTCAGCTAATATCTTTCAAATTATGTTTGCTTTGACATTTGCCCTGGGCCCTTAGCTTCTCAGTATGTCTCCTGGAGCCATCCCATGCCTACCGGGCTTGGAGAGAAGTTCCTGAGGAAGGCTGGGATCACCACTGCTGCTGCTGGTCTGTAAACGGGGAAAGTCAGCCAACAGAGGACTAGGATGAAACTGCTCAGACATGGAGAAAAAAGAGAGTATGGACAGAGTTGGAGATCGACTTCCTTCTGTGCCTGTCCCTCACTTGACATTATGGGACTCCTTTCACTATCATCCCAACAATTCCTCTCACTTCTTACCTGTCTTAGATGATACTCTGTTTCTTAGAGTATATGACATCTCCTTCCCGATTTCCTCTCTTGTCTTCCTCCCTTGCCATCCTTCCTTCCTCCCTCCTTCTTTCTCTTTCTTTCTTTTTCTTTGTTTCTTTGTTTCTTTCTTTCTTTCTCTCTTTCCTTCCTTCCTTCTTTCCTTTCTCCTTCATTCCCTCCCTTCCTTCTCTCACCCTCTCTTTCTCTTTCTTTCTCTCTTTAACATCCTCCAGCAAGGTACTTATGAGGTATGTTTTTGAAGCATCAATTCTACTCCTACGTTAAAAATTCTTTTTGCCTGGATATAACCTTTTATGTTGAAATTCTCTTAAATTCCGAAAGTATAGCTTTCTGTCTTATCCTCTGGTATTCAGGGTTCCTGTTAAGGAGTCAGATACCAATCTAATTCCTAATGCAATATTTCCCAAGAACTATTGTCTGTCTCTGGAAACTTTTAGGAACTTCTCTTTTTGCCCACTATTTTAAAATTTCACAATGATATTCTTAGGTGGTGGTCATTTTTCATTCATTTATTAGGCTCTTTGTAGGCATTTCAATCTAGATACACAGTACTGCAGTTTTGGAACGTTTTCCCCAAAATGCCCCAAATTTAGTCCATTATATTTTCTCTATTCTCTTTGAAACTGTTATAAGTTGGATGTTGAGCCTCCTGAATTAATTTTCTAGTTGTCTTATCTTTTATGTTCTGCTTTCTGTCTTTCTATCTTTTGGTTTTTCTTCTGGAAGAATTTCTTTACTTTACTATCCTACTCTTCTATTGAATATTCTTCTGTTTCTGCAGAAGATACATATATATGTATATATATATATTTTCAAGGACTCTTTCTTGTTCTTGGAATATTCCTTCTTATATGGTATCTTGTTTTTGTTTTATGAGCCCAATCTCTTTTCTTTTCTCTCTGAGATACTAGTAATAGTTGTTGGAGCCTTTTTTCACCCTGCTCCCTGCATTCCTATATTTCTTGAATCCAGGCTGCAGATTGAGTTCCGGATTTCTTCATGTACATTTGTCCTAAGCCTGGGATAAAGGTGCAATATTTACTCAAAGCAGGTTCTTCTTATGGAAGATTACTGGAACACAAAAGACCAAGCCCTACAAACACATTTAAGGCATCTACTCACATCATATCTGCTCATATTTCATTGGCCAAAGCAAGTGGTATGTCAAAGTCCAAAGTCAGGTGAGTAGAGAAGTTGGATCTGGCCCAAGGCAGCTAGTTTGCTAAACAATCAGCCATACACACACACACACATACACATTCACACATAAGCACAAGTCATGAAGCATTTATATCTATAAGCCTTTAGCTTTAGGGATTAAATATGTTTTGTTTGGCAGATTTGGGCCATAATTACTGTTTATACAGTTTGTAAAGGACAAGAGAGAGTAATAACTTCTGCATTTTAATTTTCATGATGGTAGCGATAAAGGTTATTTCATATCAAAGTACAGAAAATGGTGCCATTGGGTTCCCCTTCTCATTCTTTATCAAGAATGCCATGACTCCATTTGCTTTCTGAAAACTATTTCTCTTAAGTTGGATTCTGATCTACTATTATATCCTTGTATTCATTGAATTGACTAAAGAATCATTTCTATTACTTGAGAAGTACCATTTTCCTTCAACAAACATGAAATAGAGCCAATGAACACACTCATTTATGAGAAAAAACCCTACTAGGGCTATTGTAGGTGGCATGGTGGGTGAATACCCAGCCAGCTGCCTGCCTCTGGAGGTCTCGTTGGAAACCTTGGCTTGGCTTACTAGTGGAAATATGTCTAGTGGTCTCATCCTCTTCTCAAACGTCTATTACTTTCACTAAACCACTGCCTGTCTTGGCAGTGTCCTAGCTTCTGGGGGGAGGCCCCCAGAATGGTATGAGATATATTCTGTATGTTAGGAATGAGGTGTGTGGGGAAGCATTCATAGTGTCTGTCTACCTCAATTTTTCAGAAAAGAGCATATTAAGGCCCATTCCTTTTGATTTTATGAACTCTTGATTGAAAGAGCATCTTATCTCATCTTGGAATAAAGATTCTAGAATTGGATGGTTTGTATTTTGGATTCTACCTAAATACTGTGAAACTTATTAAGTTAAAAGAACATCTTCAACAGTTCTCAGTTAACAGAGACAGTTTTGTGTTTATGTGGTGTATGTCTGTGTGGTGATTAGGCTTTAATCTCTTGGGGGTGAAGTTCCAGGCATACAGAAAACACACGCACACACACACAGACACACACACACCCTGTGGGATGAGGAACATACCAGAGTTTATGAGCATTGGGATTTAATTCTGGGAAACCTTGTCTTTTGGCATCTGCCAATATATCCTCTGGAATTTATTATGTGCCCACAACAGCTCTCCAGCCAGCCATTCTTCCCTATTTCCACAGTCACTAGCTTAATTTTAGCACTTGTCATCTCACACCTGTATTATAAAAACAGCTTAGTCCCTTGTCTCTGGCTCCAGTCTTCCCCAATTTCAACTCACATCTTTGGCTGATGGAATAAGACCCTTAAGACATTGCTCTTATCACATCACTCCCTCCTCCACCTCTGCAGAAGAACTCCATCACTTATTCTTTCAAAAGAAGTTGTTGTCCACACATCATTTTGCCATGGCCCTTGTGGGGAGAAGGTGACCCTAGCATGCCTGATCATTAGAATCACCTGGGAAGATATTAAGAAATACAGATTCCTGGCTCCCTTCCATTGATGGGACTAGGTAAGCCACATTTTAAAAACTTTTATTGAAGTATAATATGTGTGTAGAAATGTGCACAAGTCATGACTTGAAGAATATTTTACCATGAATATACCTATACATACAGCACCCAGATCAAGGAATAGAAAGTTAGCAGCAAAAGAGGTAGCCACTGTCTTACTTCTAAAAGGAATCTATATGTATTTTAAAGTTTCCCAGGTTATTAGCTATGTCTGGGGACAGCTCATTGCTTTATGAGAGTTAACAAGGATTAGCTTGTTGTCTTGAAGTTAATTTCAGCTTCAGCTAGATAGATGATAGATAGATAATTTTGCCCAACTAAATGGTAGTTTTTGAAGATCAAGAATTCCTCTTTCATTTATTTTACATTTATTTCATTACTCTTTCCTCTACTATACCATTTCAAAATGTTCTTGTTGTTGTTGACTTATTTGAGACATACTGTGATCATTAAATTGCTTCTAAATATAGTATTTGTACACCTATTCTTATGCATAGTGGGTACTTGATTCATGTATAACAAATTGAATTATTTTGTCTTTTTTCTCCACATCCTAGTAAATGGATTAGGAAAGGAAAGCATAGAGAGGACTGACATGGCTGTGAGCTAGAGACAGTCAGCTCTCCATTTAGGGACCTCTGAATCCAGGGCTAAGCCTTCTGGAACTAGGTTTTGTTCCCCACATTTTGAGGCTGCATTACTATTCCTTGAAAATTTTTTAAAAGTAGAAGAGAAGTGACATCTAATATAGTGCTGGGCATATGGTATACAACCAATACAAATTTATTGAATTGAGCAAATTTGAGAGAATTAATTTAAATTAACTTAAATTATCTCTAATTGTTAAGAACCCTACACACAGTTTCCTGCATAATATTTTATTAACTGAAAAGTGTGACCCAATAATATTATTTCTTCAAACGATAACTGCCGTTTACAACCTAACTGGTTTTCCAGCTCAATTTGTTATTACTGTGCATTCCAAAGATGAACTGTTTGTTTATAGGAGTCTGTTTTTTTCCGAAGTCTTAGGAAGGTGGTTGTTTCTTCTTTGAGACATCATAATTTTGCCATCAGGGACTGTGCATAAAATGGTAACTGTTGGCCAAAAAATAGAATTCATAGTTTTAGCTGTCTCTGTCATGTAAACTAAGAAACACTATTCTAGAAACCTTGTGGCAGGTAACTTTTTATATATTACTGACAGTACTATTCTGGTTCAGGTGTTTATAAGAGCTAAGTACAAGATATGGTCCTTGATGAGGTAACAGAAGATGAATGATGAGTGACTTGTTATTTTAAGGAAGCCAGAGACTGGAAAGATCATCTCTAGCTGGAGAGGGCGGGGCAGCTTCATGCGGAAGATGATACTTGAAATGGATCTTGAAGGATGGTGAAGTGTTTGACAGGTGGTGATTGGGGCAGAAACAAAGGCAAAGATGTGGGAAAATGCAGGTCGATTCTGGTGGAGAGCTTGTCTGGAGCAGAAGACTCAAAGGAGCCGTCAAGGGAGATAAATCTGATGAGGTAGCAAGGTTGCAGATTGCAGAGGGTGTAGAATGCTGGACCAAAAAGTTAGGAAGTTCTCCCAGTATCTAGGTGTGAAATAACAATGATCTGAATTAAGATACAGCAGTGAAAATTGAAAGAAGTTTATTTTAGAGCGATTGATTTGGAAAAACTTCAGCAAGTTGGTGACATAAGGGGTGGAGGAGATGAAGTATCAGAGGTGACTAGGTTTTGAGCCTGGGTGACTAGTACGGTCAATCAATCAACCCTCCATTTTTTTTTTTTTTTCACAGCCATACTTCTAGGAACAGTAATCTCTAGCCACTGTCTTCCCTTTCATCTCAATTCATTGCTTGATCTGCTGCATCTGCCCTCTATCTCGTAGACTCCTATCCAACCCACCAATGGCTTCCAGCCTGCCAAATCTAATAGGGATGTTTCAGTTTTCTTGCATTGATACCCTTTAATGCATCATTTACCATTCACTTTGTGAAACTTGTTTCCACTGATTTTTATCATTCCTATTTCAGCATGAACAATATTTTTAAAAGAGCAGAAAATCTGCATAGGAATCAGAGATCTTTGGCATCAAACCAGAGCCAAGCACAGTGCATAGTCCACACGATGTAAACCATCTTCTGTCTCAAGCATTACTGCAAAGAAATCTTTGCTCTTTTGTTTCTTTACATGATAAATGAAGATGGCAAGTATAATCCTGATTTTGCAGATATGACAATGTCTAATTAATGAATTGCCCTAAAAAGAGATCAGAATGTATGAGGTGCTAAATAATATTGTGCACATAGAGATTAAATTTGACCAAGTGATTTATTACACAAGTCTAACAAGTGATATCATTGGCTCAAGGGAATCGAATTGGATTGGTTTATAAGATCACTTGAACTTTGAGGCATTGAGTTGTAGATATTTGTTGTTGTATTAACTGCAGGGACCCAAAGTAGCTTTTAGGTTTCCAAACTTTGGAATGTGACATTTATTAGGCCTGTAACTCCATCAAAAGTTATTGAAGCTATTAAGCTATTGTGGTTAAAGGAGTGAAAGTAAATAGCTGTTACCCTCTGTTGGTTTTATTGGGCTGCAGTTTTGTACACAAATTTGACGCTTTGGCACAGCCCATATTTATTATTTCCTGTAATGATTGCTATATTACATTTTCCCATTTTGCAAGTTCAAGCACAACTTTTCCCACTGCAGCCACATTAAACACCACATGGGACTTCAAGCCCAGCTGCAGTCTTTCTCTCCATTTCAGTTGCCATCAAAGCAATAAATAACAGTCCAGTTAAATTTGGAGATCTCAGCGTTGCCCAAAATGGCAGAAAATCAGTCTCTCTCCGCCACCCCACCCCCACCCCGTCTCTCTTCAAAACAAAGGCAGACATGCTGGTCAGAAGAGATAAACTTCTGTTTGGTTGCTCTAATAAATAAGCAACCTCAGGAGTCACTGAGCAGTGGGGCAGCCAAGCAGGGAGACAATTTTAGGAACTGTTTGAGAAATATGCTTCCTCTTACAAATACTTTGACTTCAGTTTTCAGCCTTGGTTTTGGAGCCTTAATTTTAGTATGTAAGGGTTTCTTTCTAGTTATCTCAAGGGAGTATTATAACCTGTTCAGGATAAAATGTATTTATAAATCATCCAATTTTTCAAATAAATAGAAGCCTCTTGGAAGGTTTGTTGTTTGTTTTTTTCTGGTATATGTGAAAAGCAGTCAGATAAAATGCACCAAAATTCAGCACATGGGGTAGGGAGTAAGGGTTGTAGAAAACCTCTTTTCATGCAGTCAGCTGGGAATTGAAACATGGCAGGGCAATATGAAATTTTTTCTGTGGGTCATAGTATTTTTTCAGATTTTTTTTCATTTTAGCTGATTAGCCAGAGTTTTAGTACACCTGTGGTTCCCAACTCTGCTGTTGCTTTGACATGCGAAAATGCTATAATTTTTAACTGTTAGCAATACTTTTAACATTTAATCATTGCTTTTGCAGGATTGTTATAGGATTAGTCAAAATATATATTAAATTCATAATACAGTGAATGGTACATAAGAGGTACTCAATTTTTTCTAGATTTATCGAGGTATAATTGACTAATAAAAATGTGTATGTTTAAGGTGTACAATGTGATGTTTTGATATATGTATGCATTGTGGAATGATTACCACAATCAAGCTAATTAACATATCCATCACCTCCTATAGTTACCTTTTTTTTTTTTTGAGAGCAATTAAGATCTGCTATGTTAGCATATTTGAGGTGTACAATACAATATTATTAACTATGGTCACCATGCTGTATATTAGATCTCCAGAGCTTATTCATCCTGTACAACTGAAATTTGTACCCTTTGATCAACGTTTCTCCATTTCCCCCACCCTTAGTCCTTGGTGACTGCCATTCTACTCTCTGTTTCTATGAGTTTTTAAGAGCCCACATATAAGTGAGACCATGCAATATTTGCCTTTCTGTGTCTAGCTTATTTCATTTAGCATAATGTCCTCCAGTTTCATCCATGTTGTCACAAATGGCTGGATTGCCTTTTTTTCTAAGGCTTAGTAATATCCCTCTGTGTGTGTGTGTGTGTGTGTTTGTGTGTGTATAGACGGTTCCTGACTTAAGATTGTTCGACTTATGATTTTTCGACTTTATAGTGGTATGAAAGTGATACACATTTAGTAGAAACTATACTTCGAATTTGAATTTTGATCTTTTCCTGGACTAGGATATGAGGTACAATAATCTCCTGTGATGTCCCCAGTCAGCCACACCATCATTAAACAATCGATACATTTACAACCATTCTGTACCCATACAACCATTCTATTCCCATATAACCATTCTGTTTTTCACTTTCAGTACACTATTCAATAAATTACACGAGATATTTAACACTTTATTATAAAATACACTTTGTGCTACACAATTTTGCCCAACTCTGAACATGTTTAAGGAAGGCTAGGCTAAGCTATGATGTTTGGTAGGTTAGGTGTATTAAATGTATTTTTGAATTATGATATTTTTAACTTACGATGGGTTTATTGGGATGTAACCACATCCTAAGTTGAGGAGAAAATATGTACAGTATCACAGTTATCTGTTATAAATGTGTCTTTATTTTCTTTATTCATCTGTCAATGGACTCTTATGTTGTTTCCATAGCTTGACTATTGTGAATAAAGCTGCAGTAAGCATGGGAGTGCAGATACTGTATCTCTTTAAGATCCCTATTTCATTTCCTTTGGATGTATATCCAGAAGTGAGAATGCTAGATCATATGGTAGCCCTATTTTTTTTATTTTTTGAGGAAACTCCATACTGTTTTTCACAATTGCTATGCCGGTTCACATTCCCACCAACAGTGTACAGGATTCCCTTTTCTCCACATCCTCACAAACACTTGTCTAAAAAAAAATCTTTTTGCTGATAGCCATTCTAACAGGTGTGAGGTGATATCTCATTGTGGTTTCGATTTGCATGTGCTTGATGATTAGTGACATTGAGCCCCTTTTCATGCACTTGTTGGCTATTCGTATGTCTTCATCTGAGAAATATTTATTCAGGTCTTTTGCCCATTTTAAAATCAGGTTATTTGTTTTCTTGCCATTGAGTTGTTTGAGTTCCTTATATATTCTGGATATTAAGCTCTTATCAAATATATGTTTTAAAAATATTTCCTCCCATTCTCTAGGTTGTCTCTGTTGTTTCCTTTGCTGTGCAGAAGTTTTTAAGTTTGATTTAGCCCTGTTTGTCTATTTTTGCTTTTGTTGCCTGTACTTTGGGGGTCAAAGCCAAAAATCCTTGCCCAGGCCAATGTCAAGAAGTTTTTTCCTTATGTTTTCTTCTAGTAGTTTTACAGTTACAGGTCTTACATTTAAGTCTTTAACCCATTTTGACTTGATTTTTGTATGTGGTGTGAGATAAGGGCCCAATTTCATTCTTCCCCACGTGGAGATCAGTTTTCCTGGCACCATTTATTAGAGAGACTATTCTTTTCCCATCGTGTGTTCTTGGCAAGAAAGTGCACATTTATGATAGGGTAGGTTTTGTCCTGCTGTTTTCAAGATTGCTCAAAGTAAAATATCTAACATATAGACTTTTAAGAGTGGAAGTAGTTTCAATGCTAAGATGTCACAATTAAAAAAACTAAAACTCACTAGTGTGCTGGGGAACCTGAACCACATGGACTCAAATTATTGACCCTTCTGTTTGCAAATCTATTTGACTAGAGCTGAGTGCTCTCATAGAAAGTCAGACCAATTCAGAAATCACTCTGGGATTCAGTGCACACTCCATAAATGCTTAGTAAACACATAACAAACCCTACCAGGCATTCGGATTCACAATAAGGTTTATCATTTGATCGTGTTTGAGATCAGAAAAAGTTAGATTCTGTGACTTATTTTTTACTCAGATAATAAATTAACTAGTGACTGGAGCTGATTGAGTAGATTAGAGAAAACAACCGATATTGTGGACACAGTCATTTTTCCTGTGTAATTAACAAGGGATGCTTTATGATTGAAAACACTACAGAGCAATTCGTAATTTTAAAATTGCTTTCTCGGGGCCTCCCTGGTGGCGCAGTGGTTGAGAGTCTGCCTGCTAGTGCAGGGGACACGGGTTCGAGCCCTGGTCTGGGAGGATCCCACGTGCCGTGGAGCGGCTGGGCCCGTGAGCCACAACTACTGAGCCTGCGCGTCTGGCGCCTGTGCTCCACAACAAGAGAGGCCACGATAGTGAGAGGCCCGCGCACTGCGATGAAGAGTGGCCCCCGCTTGCCGCAGCTAGGGGAAGCCCTCGCACAGAAACGAAGACCCAACACAGCCCAAAAAATAAATAAATAATAATTAAAGGTGCTAATAATTTAAAAAAAATTAAAAAAAAATAAAATTGCTTTCTCAATCCTGGTCTTATTCATTCCTGACCTTGTAAGTTATACGCTGCATTGGCTGGAGTCAAGCAATAGTAGGGCAGAATCATCCCTTCAACAATTATTGGTTATGTGACCTGGCACAAATTATTAAACTTTCCTGAACTTTAGTTATTTTCATGTATAAATTAAGAAAATAATAGTTATCATGTATAACCATTATAGAAATTAGTTTAACATCATATTGGACACATTGCAGGTGCTTGGTTTATTGGGAACAATTATTGTTGTTATTGTTCTTGACATAAATTGGAGAGGGGTCAGTGATTCTGATTTATAGAAACGAAGACCCAAAGAGTTTAAGTGACTTGCACTGCTGCTCTGTGTGAAGTGCACACATCTGCACCATGTGTGCAAGGGGCACCAGCTGAAGAGTGAGGAGGCTGGACCCAGACAACCTCATTAGCCACCTGGACCGTGGCATGGTTGATTTATTTTATGTATACTGTCTTGTGATGCTGAAACCTTAAAAGAGCTTGGACTTCTTATTTAACTTTTATTTTGTTGCCCAGAAATATTACAGAATCACTTTATATGATCACTTTGAATTTTCTTATTATTTCAGAGGCAATATGAACATGTATTAACAAATTATTAGGTAATGATTGATAATGCTTTGTTTTTAATTAATTGTATTAAACTATAGCTTGCTGTACAATTTTGACTGCCAAAACTTCATCACACTGCAGGGATTGTAACTTGTTAGTTATTGCCCTGGGATTGACCATCAAATCATCTGGAACCTGAGTAACTATCATTTGGCAGTGATTTTTCTTTTCTTTTTTTTTTTTTTTGCAAAAAACAAGTTTATATTACTCCTAACAAGTAATCCTCTGAGATCAAATTTTTGAACTCTTAGGAACCTAGAAAAAGTGATAAATATTTGTGGTTCTTCACTTATTCCCCATGGAGACAAAGCGTTACACAATCACAGATATATATGGAGAGAGGTAGTATATTTTTTCCTTCATATAGGCCATTGGTTTGAATCCATAAATATTTTAGGCTTTCTTTCCTGGATAACTAAATACAAAAGGAGCATGGTTTGGTCCACTCATTCGATAAAATATTAAGAAATTAGATTCTAATATTTCCCGAATTTTGCCGCAGAGAACTCAAATTTTTATATCAAGCAGCTTGTTTTGAAAGTTCTAATACATGTGGTAGTCTTTCCTGATGTTTGCCTTTTTTCCCTAAGGGATCTATTATTAATGACAATAAAAAACATTCAAATTATTAATTAATTCATTTTTCATATAACAAATATTTTTAAGTGCCTACTATGCAGTGATGTGCTGGTAAGCCTACTCTTTGGAACAAAAAGCCTTAATTTGCAGCATTTGGTGATTTCTGGGTATGTTCGTTCCCCTGTGGCTGACTTCAAACTCTCTGCGTAATGCCGCCGAACACAGAGTTGGAAAGAGGTAAGCAGCTCCAGCCTACCCCTGACCCTATCTGACCCTGTGTCACATACCTTGGAGACACACATATATATAATACTTGTACCAGATGAAAACGGAAAAATTCAACTAAATGTCAGAAAAATCTAAGATGGTTTGAACTATTTTTTATTCAGGTCATTTGCATTTACTTTTCTATGAATTACCTGCTCATGTCCTTTGCCTATGTAATGACTTCTTAGAATTTTAAAATTCTGTACCTAGTGAGAGTGTATAATTTGTCTCATACTTGATGAAAGTACTTTTCCCAGTTTACCTTTTTATATTGATTAGCAAGTTTTTGTGATAATATGGAAATTAACATGTTTGTTAAAATCATCTTTATATTTTCCCTTTGTAAATCCTTCCATTGAATTTAAGCTTAGCAAGTTCTTCACCATTCAGAATGAATAAATATTTACCTATATTTTCTTTTAATTCTTGTGATTTTAATTTTTTAATATTTAAGTCTTCATTCTGTTTAATCTTTAGTTCAGTGTATAAACATAATTTAAGGATACTATCTAACAAATTATACTTGAAAATGGATAAAAAATACATTAGAAAAAACTTTCTATTGGAATTTTGATTATAAGTGTGTTAAGCTTGTATATTAATTTGGGAAGATTTGTCATAGTAACATATTACTTTAATATGAATAACAGCCAAATTACTTACCTTACAAGTCAATACAAAAATAACAACCAAAAGGTGAGGTATAGAAGGGGCCACAGAGGACTGTGAAAGGGGATCAACAATTTGAATTTGGGTCAATGCTCACTTATTTATAGTTATTAGCTGTGAATGCTTAACCATGTCCCTGAAGATTTTTGAACATGTTTCCCCATCTGTAAAATGGGAATAATACCCTCCCTGTTTACCATGTAGAGTTGTTGTGAGGATCAAGAAAGAGTAGGATTATCAATGCCTTTTAGAACATTGTTATGTATATATATATATTTTTTTTTAATTAATGAATTAATTAATAAATTTTTTGGCTGTGTTGGGTCTTCGTTTCTGTGCTAGGGCTTTCTCTAGTTGCGGCGAGCGGGGGCCACTCTTCATTACGGTGCGCGGGCCTTTCACTATCGTGGCCTCTCTTATTGCGGAGCACAGGCTCCAGACGCGCAAGCTCAGTAGTTGTGGCTCACGGGCCCAGTTGCTCCGCGGCATGTGGGATCTTCCCAGCCCAGGGCTCGAACCCGTGTCCCCTGCATTGGCAGGCGGATTCTCAACCACTGCACCACCAGGGAAGCCCTGTTATGTATATTTTTAAGAGTCAGATTGTTTTGATCCCTGTAGAGATCAATATTCCCCTCACAGGGACATACCAGAACCAGAATCTGAAAACTACAACTGATTTCAATTTCCTTCAGTTGGGAAATTTATAAACTATGTTCACCATCTGCCTAGCCCTTTTAAAAATCAAATTGTTCATTTTTTTCCTCCTTTCTCACTGCAGATACAGCTTATTTACAAAGACCAAAACTTTTAATACTGAAAAGAATGCCTTCGTATTTTATAAGCAGGAGGACTGTCAAGCAAATTGCTCTTGGCCGGAAAGCAGATCATATATCTTGAGCTTATCTACCTTCTCTAGGCGGCATCCAGCCCTGATCGCCCTTGGATATGCACGCAGAGCTTTGGCAGACTCACTCAGGCTGTCTGGGCTGGGGCCGCCTCGCCCAAGCCATTTGAAAAAGGCTCTCTCTCCCCAGCCTGTGGTTTAGGAAGCTCAGCTTCTTCCCCTTGAGTGATGACTTTCTGCTGTCATTTTCAAAGGACCTACTACTGTTTATTTGGAATTTAAACATCTGGGAAGCTTAAAAGACCAAATTTGTTGAGGGCACATTCTGCACTCTATTTTTACGTGCAAGAGATCCATGACTAGTAAACATGTTGATAGCAGGATTTATTAAAATGTAACTTCTGCAATATAATCGAGGGCCAGGAAGACTGAGTTCCATCTTCTGTGGCACTGTTCATTTTATATCTGGAAGAAACTTGAATGATCACTAGCTTAACCCTTTCGTTTTGCAAAGAAGGAGGCTGATTCAGAGAGCTGGTGACTTTTCTAGGCAAAGTGGCCAGTGAGTGGCAGAGCAGAAAAGAATTTGCTTCCTAGATTTTCTCCACAAGGCTCTGTTACTGCATCAGTCTGAATAGGACACTGATGCAACGCAAAGTGTTAAAGAGTGTTCTGGGCAATCTTGGGAGGGAAAAGTTATAGACCGTTACAGAATATCCTAAAAATATCTGGCTCACAAGATTTTCAGACACAGTCCTTCAAATGTCTGAAAGAAGTAGTAACATTGGGAAAATCATCTTTGCACCTTGAACAGTCTTCTTGGGTCTTAGGTATCCTCTTTCTCATTTATTAGAAAATACTTAATGCAAATAAATGTTTTTACTTAGGCTTGTAGTGGAAAATACTACATTTGATCACAGCCCAGTTTTCAAAAATATGAATGTCCAGATTTGATCATCTCCTCAGCCAGTCTGATCAGCTCTGCAGACTGGTTTTTATTAGAATTGGGGACCAAAAATCTACCTGCTGAAACCCCTTTGGCTGGCTTTCTGGACTCTTCTTAGACTGCCCCCATCTGACTTAGCAACTTTAATTTCCACTTGTCCCCCCATAGGAACTCTGCTTTTAATGGACAATTCAAACTTAGAAAGTCTTTTAAACTTTGGTAATTTTGGTCTCCAAGACTTTTTGTTCATGCTCCTCCTTTCCTTGGAAGAGTCAACTCCTTTTTCTCACAGACAGTTTTAGTTAGCTATGGTCTTTCCTGGGTGTCTACTTCCAGGGTCCATGTCATACTGACTCTTACACCTTCTGACCTTGGCTCTCCAACGAAGAAGGATAGAGAATGCAAAATTTCCCTCATGAGTAGCCCTGAGACCACTAGGTTATTGTAGGGGGCAAAGACAAAAATGTGGGAGAAGAGAGAGAATCAAATCAAGAAGCTGCTTCCATTTCTTGTCACAGAACTTGCTCCAATCAGTTCTGACATGGCTTCTCTATTGATTCTTGAATTCTCATTACCACAAGTGAAATGACAGCCCTTAGGGTGTTCTCATTTCCCGAATTTCTCTGGCTTTATTTCATGGTCTCTTTCCTCTGAATGACCTTGTTTCTCTTTGAGTCATGGCAGCAATAACTTGCTTTTCATAGAAATATCTAGATATATCTATATCTCTATCTCTATATATAGCTTTCCCCTCAAATAGTTTCAGGTATTTACTTTCAAGATCTACAAGGGCTATTGTAAGAAAAATAAATTAGGCAGACAGGCTGTGGCTTGGGTAAAATGTCTGCCAGAGGCAAACTAGAAATGCCTCTTCTCGAAGCTTATAATTTCCAATGACATATCTCTGTCATAACCAGTCATCTTGTATTATCATGAGCTGTGTCTGTGTTTCTTTCTCCCAATCGTCTGTGAGCTCAGCTTTATTCATTGTTACATGCCAAGTACCTAACACACTGTCTGGTGTATTGTAAGCCCACAATAAATGTGTGTAGGACATTAAAGAAATTTTAGATTTCTTAAAAATAAAACAGTATTGTAATAAGTGAGAAATCCTTTTTTTTTTTTTCTCTTTAGCTCTTCTTTCACTTTTTGTTTTCCTTTAGTGCCAGAAAAAATGATGGTCTGGACACCTCAGGCAACAAAATGGCATCTTCCTTCTCCGTCACACAACCATCAAGTTTCCCTTGAATATTACCTCAACTTGTTATGTTTGCTTTGTCTGTGGGGTGGTGAGCATCTGTCCTTTCTATTTAAGGTTGTGTGTAAACATTTTCTTTTATGAAAAGAAAAAAAGGCCAATTCTTGCAGCAATAGTTTGCTGAAGCTGGTGAAATGGATTGGTTTTGTTGACAAATCGTCTCGGTCTGAATTGCTGACATTTCACAGCCCTCTGCTGGATTGCACAACATTGTGCAACTTTATGTGGAAATAAATGAGTTTATTAGCAATGAGTTGTATGCTTGTGGCTGTGTCCGTGCGTGATCATAAGCATCTTTTGTGGGTACTTACAGCAATAATGACACCACTTTTTTTCAGTTCACCCTTTATCATAAACTATGCCATTATTCATTTCAGTGGGAGCATCTGACCTCAAAGAATGTTATGAGAGTAGCTTGTTGAAACAGAGAAATGGACAGTAGGCTCTGAGTAATCCTCCCCTGGCAGGACCGTGTGATAGTTGAGCAGACGGCTTCTTCTATGTTGGTGGTCTGTAATAGCTCTACATTAAACCGTTCACATCGAACACAGCTTTGCCACACTAGACCCAGGAGTTTTCAGCGACTCAAAACAGCACAGTGTTTTCTGGACTAGTCAGCCCTAGTCATTGTGGGGTGAACCTGTGCTCTCCAGGGTGAGGAGACTCAGGTGAATGGAGGTCCCTGCCTTCACAGAGCACACAGTCTCAGAGAAATGGACAAGCCACTGAAGGTGCTCAACCCCTCAAATGGCGGGAGCCTAGAAATAAGCACAGAGCCAAACAGCTGAGCTCAAGGGTGACTGGGATGGCTGGTGTGTACGGGGATGTGGTGAGATAGGCAAGGTTAGCAGGGAAAGCTTTGAGGGAGATGAGCCCTGGACTAGTGAATGGAAGGACTAAATGTTATGGTCAACAGAAAGGAGTTGAGAGAATGTTCTAGTTTGCCTGGGGTGGGTCATTTGGGAAGTTAGGAGGAAGGAGTCATGAGTTGTGGGATACAGAAGGGAAATGAAACTGTTAGATAAGCAGGCCAGCTAAAATTCCCTCAGGAAAAAAAAAAAAATCATTACAATCTGTCTGAATCACTAACGAGTTTTAGGTAAGACACTAAAACAGAAGCGGAATCTGGGCTCTGTTCAACAGATGTTTACTGTGCGTTTGCTATCAGCAGGGCACTGGGCTTGGCATTGGAGGACAAAGGTGAGTAAGAAGTGGTCCTGCCATGAAGGATCTCAGTCTGGTCAGAGATGAGCTTATTTCAATATGCAGTGGAAAGCGCTGCGCTAGAGGTGTTCCCAGCGGCTAGGGAAGCGCAGAGGGGTGGCACCCAATTTGACCTGGAGAAGAGGGGGCGCTGTGGAGGATCACAGGTGAGTATTAGAGGAGGCATAGGACGAATTCTAATAAAGAAGTCTGTGTGTGGTTGGGGGAGTGGAGAGAGTGGGAAAAATTCTTCTAGGTAGAAGGGGTAGGTTGAGGAGAAGCCCTCGCCCATGAAACACACATGATATCTGCGAAGCTGCGTGCTGTGTTGGAACTGCTGGACCATCAGCTTTGGGTAGAGGTTGTGTGGGTGTGGGAGATACACCTGGGACCACAGGCATGGGCTGTGTTTCCATCGCAGGAGCTTATCTATGGGTAATGAGAACCTGTGAGGGGTTTGAAGACGGGCACTAGCGTGGTGGGATTCCAGAATCATCCCTCTGCTTAGTGTGAGGAAGGGTAGGAAGAAGCGCTGGCTGTTTACAGTTAAGAGACTGTCCTAGTGGGAGGTCCTGAGGACTTGACGAGGGTGATGGCAGTGAGAATGGAAAGGAGTGATGGGTACAGAAAGCATTTTTCATTTAAAATTCTGAGGGTGCTGGAATTGTTAGAGCATGACGGATGGAGAGAAGAAGGAGTCTGGGATCACCGTGAGATTTCTGGCTTTGATGGCTGAATTCATGGGGCTGCCTCCAGCTCCCCTGGGGTTGGACAGTTTGAGGGGCCTCAGTGGCATTTACTGTAAAGGAAGAACGGAAGTGGCTCGACTTCACTCCTCCCGCTAGTAGTTTGATTGACAGAGAACTGGAGTTTCAGCGCCGATCCTGGCTCCATCCCTTCCTGGTGTTTCTGTCACGACAGGCAAGGGAGGGAACCTCTCACAACTTCTGCTTCCTCATCTGCAGGTGATGATAGTGGTGTCTGCCCTAGAGGGGGCTGTCAGGACCCCTCTGGAGGTGGACGGGAGGGGCCGTGGAGTGCTGCGCTCCTGGTGGGCCGCAATGTTCCTGAGATGGTTCAGCACCCATTTTCTCTGCTCGGCTGTGTTCCGACGTGTGGGGAAATAGTGGAGCTCTGCCCCGAGAACCCCCTCTCACCACGAATGCTAACTGAGCAGACACTCTGGACCAGCAGAGACGACTCAGCATTTCCGAGGGTTTGTGGGTTTAACTCTGAGTCAACGTTATTCTAACACTTTTTAGTTCACTTAATATTTACAGAGCATAGTAGGTGGCGGATAGAGGCACAGAGCCGGGAGGGGCTTCGGTGCCAGCAGAATCCTTTCTTGCAGCTCTAGGAAAGCCACAGTGATATTTTTTCCCCTCCTGGCAATTTTTTAATAGTTGAAAAATTTGAGCAGTTTTAAATGTTTGCTATTAAACAATGAAAGGAATAAGGAGGCCACAGTGGAATCATTAGGTTGCAGTTCTGAATATATGAAAGTCAAAAAGAGGCTAAGTAAGGGGTATTCTTCTGCATCTCCCCGCCTCCCCCTGCCCCCGTAAAAAGTTTGCCATAAGCCACCATGGCTCAGAGTTCACAGACAGGAAAGCAATAGATAAATCAGAGAAAAGTTCCTGAAAGTGCCCTGTGACTGACACTGTTTCCTATTGGTGCTGGGTTGAGCTGGCATTGGTTCTTCCAGAAGAGTCAGGAAGTTTCACATGAATTTTTTTTTAAAGTTAGAAAAACCAGTCAGGAGAAAAAAAAATAAGAAAAGTTCTCCTCACCCCCACCCCCCTCCCCCGCCCCGCTTCTTTTAATATCGTTTTCAGTAGCACAATGCATTTAAAGTAAGGCGTAGTTTCCTCAGAGTAATATGGCCTCAGGACATGATTTAGATGGAAAATTTAAGTAAGATTAATGCAATTTATTATCCGACAGGATATCCCTACAAGCCACACTATTTGGCTGAATTTTAGATTCCCAATCTAATATTTCAGATGAGATTTCCAGATGGGTGTCTTATTCCTCTATTAGTTTAGTCAGGGTGACATAGAGTTTGTAAAACGGGAGAGGTTAAACTAGTTTTAACACTTGATTAATCATTGAAATTACTTTGTGATTGTTTGAATTCATTGACTTTTGTTTATTAAGTCACTCCCTAAAATTCAAAGCCAACACAAACTAGAGGCACATTTCCAGCTTTGTTAATTTATTTGATGACTTCTTCAAAGGGAATTTTTTTAAAAAGTAGTAAATTTATGGTTACATTGAAAGGCTGCTCAATGCTTGCTCCTCGCCTTTCAAAAAAGTAAAGTGTGGGTTTATAAGACTGAGGGAAACACACACACACACACACACACACACACACACACACACCAAACTCATATTCTAATTTCCTGGAACATTTCTGGGCAGATAAATCTTGTAAACAAATTGGATGAATAATTATCAGAGCTTTTGCAACTTTCATCAAGAAAACAGAAGGATAGAACAGAAACTGTGTGAGGTGACAAACCACACATATATTCTGCCATTTTATAAAACACTGGCAAGTCTGTTAAGGGAGGTGAATTCCAGAGCACCCAGTGAGGCTGTTGTGAATGGAGGGGGAGCTATGGAAAGAGTACCATAGACAACTGAACGTGGTCCACAGCAGGACCCAGTTTTTAGCACAGAGGGAAGGGGAAGGGGGCTGATTCAGAAAGTGGACAGAGTTCCAAACCAGAACTTCTTTTAGAGATATGAAAATTTCCTGAAGTCTGGGTTTGGTTAATTGATTACAATCTCTTTTCAGAGACCTATCAGGACCAAACTAGTGAGTTGCAGACATAAATCTGAATTCCAGAGTCTCCGACTAACCCAACTCATAAATGAATTCCTAAATGCTGACTGAGCCAGCAAGACCCAGCTTTGGAAAACCACTTGGCAGGAATCATTAGTTTCAAAATGAGATGAACTGCTCTATTTAGCCCTCATTCAAAACTTTACAGAAATGCCAGATTTCCATAAACACAGGTTTCCTTGAATTTCCAGGGCTTTGATTAACTGGTAGATGAGGTTGTCTCACAAATACAGATTTGTATGCAATATTCCGCTTGGACGAGATTGAGAGCTGGAAGCCAACACCAAGTATTCCCTCTTCTTTCTAAGATGTTAACTCTTCCCTTGTTTTTCAGAAAGCTCTTTTTGTTACGAGGAGTTTGGAGAATTAAAAATTAGTCTACGGTTTAAAAAGTGGATAGAGATCATATTCTTGTCATTTATGTCACCATTCATTAAGCTTTTCATGACTGATCGACAGCCTACTGCTTTATAGTGTGGCTTTAATGCCCCAGAGGAAAAAGAGAATTAAAAAATTCACTGCTGTCTCTGCTGAAAAAGCCATAAAGTTGTGGCTTCTACTAAGTAAGGAGATTGCTTGCAAGGAGATATTTTCATGTTTTAATGTGTTTTCATTTTTCCTCTTATGACTGTTTTTCTCCATTGATACTGGCGCATTAGGCAGAGTACCTAAAATTGGTGCAATGTACATTCACAAGGTTAAAAATTTGGGTGGTTGCTTTTTTTGGCTTTTATATTCAAGTCAATAAAAACAAAATAAATTTGGAGGGTAAAGAGCCAATTTTCTGTATTCTGTGTTCTGTTTCATTCCAAAGGAGTGAGTTTGGAGCCCAACACTGACCTGAGTTATGACATGGATTCCACTGCCTTTGTGGGCTTTTCCCATATTTCTTTCATTTCCTGTTATTTGTCCATAGGGTTTCAAACATCAGAGATTATGCAAGAAGAAAGTATTAGTTAAGCTAGTTAGGCTGCCTCAACCAGGTTGAATCTTTTGTTTTCAGTGGAAGGACTTAAAAGGTACCCAGTGACCAGGTTTATGAAGTCCAAGTTGAAGCTTAACTTAAAACAGGGTAAAAACACCCACAGATATCAACAAGTTCAGCTTCGGTTTTAACCTATGTCTGGGTAGTAGAAACTCACATGCTTGTCTAAATGAATTGAATCTTACATGTGGTTTTCCAAAAGTTCAGCATCCAGTTATAGAAGGGAATATAGAAGCCAACCTAGAAAAGGCATCCATAAGACAGAGTTTTGCTCCAGGCAACAGGATGGATGGCATGAGCATTCCTGAAATCAGAACATGTGATGTTGCCCAAGAATGAAAAGGAAGTCCCTATAGTAGTTTTTTTGAATAAGACAGTTTCAATATTTTCATCTGAGATTTGTCATGATAATAACCCTTTTACTCAGGCTTTGATGAAGGCTTTGCCTGCAGTACCTGGTGAGCAGCCTAGAGATAACACTATGGTGAGGTTCGTAGATTGATACCTGTTGTCTTTATCATTTACCTCCTGCCCTTCATCCTCCCCTTCCTCATCATAATTACCATCATCACCATGACAATCACCCTTAGTGACTAATTTAGCGATTGGCCAGGGCAAAACACAATTTAGCCAATTTCACTATTCTTCTCATCCTTCTTCTCCTTTTTTATTTTTTTCTCTTTCAAGGACCAAAAATCAAGAAGATAAGATTTCAGAAACAGTCCCTATAGAATCCCACAAAAATGTGTATGTTTGAGGAGCTTGGCTCCAATGGAATAGGCAGATGCAGAACTAACTGGCAAGTACTCCTGAATCTGACTACCTTATGGGACTTCTGGGATTAGTCCTTGGAGCCTCCTACTATACAGTGCAAAGGTCCTGAGAAATTCCATTTCTTCATAGGACAGAATAAGATGCCCCAGAACTTAGGGTTTTGTGTAAGGGAAGAAAAAGTATGGGGACACTGGGCAGTAAAGTAAGGGAGTAAAGTAAAGGAGTGTGAATAAAAGAAGGCAGCAGAATCCACTCAACGATAAGTCTGATTGTCTGATTTCCATTTCACACTATGGGCAGGACTCATTTGATTATAGAAACAAGAGGCTTTGCCAACAGCGATCTTGGGTTGTGTGTACTGTTAATGCACAGGGGTTGAGTTGCTACATGGGTGTACTTTCTCTCACTTGGTAATTTTTCTGTGGAGTCTGGGATGCCTCCAAAGTTCCATCTTCTCTTTCTCTTGGAGTGCCTTGTCACCTGCTGCCTCTTGGCTCCTCGAGGATGGCCACCTGCCACTGTTACTGCTCTTGTAATCTTCCATGAAGGAATCGTGCACCTGTACTTAAAGTGGTTCTTTTCTACCTTCACTTATTCAAAATTCTTTTTTTATTTTTCATTTTTTGTTGCAGGTTTTTTGTGTTCTAGGCAGTGTACTGGGCACCAGGAATACAATGGAATTTGTAGTCTGCAGAAGAGGCTGACATTAATCAAGTCATCCTAAAGAAAAGTAAATTGCAAGTGAGGCAAATTCTTTGACAGTAAACTACATGGCAGGTCACATCACCACGCATTTGGCCTGCTCAGGAAGGGCTGGGATGTGACAACAGTGCTGAGTCTGGAGTTTGAGCAGGAATTAACTAGATGAAGAAGGGAACGAAGAATGTTCTGGTTAGGGAACCAGGTTGTGCAAAAGTATGTGCTCTCTCAGCCAAAACCATGCTGTGGCCGGTGTGTGGAGGTGCAGTAGGGGTGGAGAGAGTTACCCCAAAGCAAAGGCACATCTTTGTTTGACTTCTTCCATGTCCCCAGGGAGTAAATCTCCGTCCTTCCTTCAGACAAGCAACATGTACACACACCCCTCCCCCACCAGCCCTCATGTATGTCATTTCAGTCTATGGAAGAGCAGACCACGAGTTGAGTTTGCCTTTGGGGGCACCACCGCGTTAGCCTACAGTGACCTTTTTCAGAAATGATACCTTCTTCCACTGTAGAACCTACAAGATTCTATCTTCTTATAATTCCTTGACTTTTATTAGATCTGACCTATTTTATTGTTTATTTCATTCTGGATTCAGTTCCTTTAAAATTCTGACTTCCCACTTCAGAACACATGTCATGCATACCTGAGTAACCTTCCTCCCACTTTGATCCATTGCCCTGGACCCCTTTGTCCCTGGGAGTTGTTCTGAAAATAGCACCCCACCTGGGTCATCTCCAGTGAGACCTGGGCACGCATCTCTTTGTATGGTGACCCTGAAATCATACTGCTATGAAGAGCAGCTGTCTTGTCAACTACTTTTCTTTTTTTGGAACGCGCTGTGCGTCATGCGGGATCTTAGTTCTCCAACCGGGGATCGAATCCGTGCCCCCTGCGGTGGAAGCGTGGAGTCTTAACCACTGACTCGCCAGGGAAGTCCCTGTCAATTACTTTTTAATGAGGTCTTTGTTGTTGTTGTTCTGGTTTTTAAATTAGCACATACTAGCTTTGGAAAGTTGCAAATATGGAAGAAACAGAAATGTATTAAAAAACACCCATATATGCAGAAATGACCAGTACAAATATTTTTGTGTATTTTCTCCTAGTATATGAATATATATTATATATTCATATTAACATACATAGTATATATTTTTATTTTTGATTTAACATAGTAATAAGCATTTCCCATGTCAGTTAAATTATTGGTAAACATTATTTTTAACGGCCATTAATATTATTATAGTTTACCTAATGCATCCCTTGTTGTTTGTCGTTTTGGGTGCAATAAACATTTTTGTGTTTAAATCCTTGTACCGGTTTTTCTTGATTTCCCTAAAATAGAGTCCAAGAAGAGGAATTATTTGCTTGTTTCCTTATTCATCATTTACTACTTTCTTCTTTCATATTAGTGTTCTTGGGGCTGATGATTCAAAACATAAATAAAATACGATCCCTGTCTTCAAGGAGATTCAGGCTTGTGCTAGATTAAAGTATAGGCACATTTTAAAGTTCTTGACACATATTTTCAAATTGCTTTCCAGAAAGTTGTATCCACTTGCCTTCTACTATAGGAAAATGTCTGTTCTAAGGTATTTTTCTAGTATCTTTTCCTTTTGAGAACTTGCTCTCCCTCACACCTGTGATTCACGTGGGGTGGCCATTACACGTGGTCATCTCTATCAGGAAGGACACCAATTACAGTACTTCTTCCCTGGCCTCTCAAAATAGAAAATAACAGCAACGCAGCAATTCATCCTGGGTCAGTATATTACGCAGGCTGGGCCATCACAGTTGTTTTGTTTTGTTTTTAGGGGAGTTTCTCTTTTTTCCTTTAAAATTGTGAGCTACGAAGAGGACCAGGTATACTGGAGCCACAATTGATCACATTTCCTAACACATGGAGACAACCAGCCTGAGAACTGATCCACCACAGGGGAGAGTAGAGCTGAGGGAAGGAGTGGAAAGAGCTGAACCCTGATTACTAGGTGGGACCCCTGGGGTCCATCAATGACTAAAACCAGCTGGCACTACTCCTATACTTCTCTCTTATATAAGCCAAAAAATTAATTCATTTTTCTTCCTTCTCACCTCCCTGTCTTTTTCTTTTCTGTTTTCTTCTTTTGTTAAATTGGTTGGAATTGAGTTTCTGATGCTTGTAGAGACTCCTTAGTGTATATCACCTAAGTTCCTGGTATCCACAGTCCCTGGTATCACCTTAGAAAGTGCTATTAACATAAAGAAATTCCTTTTTGGAAAAGAAAATTCTATATCTTTGTCTGAAATTTGTACACATACATTTGTGCTTGACAGTGAGGCTGAGCGTTTTTTTTTTCTCATTTGCAAATCACGCGAATCACTGTTTCAGGTCTTTGTTTTAAACATTTTGCATAAGTTTATTTTATACTAAAAATACACAGGCTACATGTTTGTGGATTATTTGTTTATCTTATGAGTTTTTACTTAGGGCAATTTGCTTTTTTGGTAAAATTTATTTTTTAATAAAAATTTAAATTTTTTGTAAAATTTGAATTATTTTTCTTTGTAAGTTTTCCCCGTTTTTAAATTTAGAATTCCCTTCCTTATAAGACTTTTTTGTGTGTTTTCACTTATAAATATTCAAACTTATTTTTGTGTGTGATTTGAGGTTGATTTTTTTTCTGCCTTATTGGCTATTTGTTTTGTACACCATTGTCTAATAATCTGTTAATTTCCCATTGACTCATAATGCCTTGGAAAAAAATTATATGTTATGTTCTTATAAACACAAGAATATATGATAAGTTTTGCTTGGGGGTCACTTATTATATTTCATCGATATTTAACGTCATTTCTAAGTCTATATATACAATAGGATTTGGGTTCTACACTATGTGTTTATTTCAGTCACACGTAGACAGGTAACTACTATGTCACTAGTATAACTTCTGATTATACAGGAGAGTAAATTATAATACATTTCTTAATTATTTATAGTATGGAATTACATATTGATAACTACCATCTATTGAGCCATCCCATGTCCTAGGCACTCTGCTATATTTAATTCTTTTCACAACTCTATGTGGTAGAAATTATAATTCTTCATAGAAATGAGTTTATTGGGCTTCCCTGGTGGCGCAGTGGTTGAGAGTCTGCCTGCCAATGCAGGAGACACGGGTTCGTGCCCTGGTCTGGGAAGATCCCACATGCCGCGGAGCAACTGGGCCCGTGAGCCGCAATTACTGAGCCTGCGCGTCTGGAGCCTGTGCTCCGCAACAAGAGAGGCCGCGATAGTGAGAGGCCCGCGCACCGCGATGAAGAGTGGCCCCTGCTTGCCACAACTAGAGAAAGCCCTCGCACAGAAACGAAGACCCAACACAGCCATAAATAAATAAAAATAAAAATTATTAAAAAAAAAAAAAGAAATAAGTTTATTATTATTTTATATTGTTTAAATATTTTCAAAATTTTCAGTTTTAATTTCTAATATGGTAAATATTGATAGATAAAACGCATGTAAACAAAAGGTCTTTGGGGATAGTTAATAACGTTTTTTTTTAAAATTTATTTTTGACTGTGTTGGGTCTTCGTTTCTGTGCGAGGGCTTTCTCTAGTTGTGGCAAGCGGGGGCCACTCTTCATCGCGGTGCGCGGGCCTGTCACTGTCGCGGCCTCTCTTGTTGCGGAGCACAGGCTCCAGACGCGCAGGCTCAGTAGTTGTGGTGCACGGGCCTAGTTGTTCCGCGGCATGTGGGATCTTCCCAGCCCAGGGCTCGAACCCGTGTCCCCTGCATTGGCAAGCAGATTCTCAACCACTGCACCACCAGGGAAGCCCAGTTAATAACTTTTAAAAGCACAAAAAGATCCTGAGATTTTAAAAGATTGAGAAATGCTGATCTATCTCATAGTAGGCTCTATATAATTATTAGGTATTAATAATTATTAAATTTTGAATTTTATTTAGTTATAATTGGTATACAGTAAACTGCATTTTGAGTGTATAGTTTGATGAGTTTGACATATGAATATTCCCATGAAACCATTGCCATAATTAAGATAATAAACATATCCATTACTCCCAGGTGCTTTGTAATTCACCCTTTCCTCCCTAGAGTTCCTGGATCCAGCAGACCCACTGGTCTGCTTTCTGTCAATATAGAGTAGTTGGTATTTTCTAGAGTTTTATTTAAATGGAATCATACAGCATGCACTCTTTTGTAACTGGATTTATTCAATTCAGCATAATTATTTTAAGATGTATCCATCTATATTGTTGTGTATATCAAGAGTTCACTTTTATTGCTGTGTAGTACTCCATTGTATGGATGTACCACTACATATTTATCCATTCAGCTGTTGATAGACATTTTGGTTGTTTCCAGTTTCGGGCTATTACAAACAAAACTACTATGAACATTCATGTACAAGTCTTTGTGTGGATATCTGTTTTTAATTTCTCTTAGATAAATGTCTAGGGCTAGAATGTCTGGGTAATGAATGTTTAACTGTTTAAGAAACTGCCAAAATGTTTTCCAAAGTGATTGTACAATTTTACATGTCCTAAATTCCTATCGGCAGTGTATGAAAGTTTCAGTTCCTCCACATGCTTGCTAACACTTGGTATGGTGAATTAAAAAAGAATTTTAGTGGATGTGTAGCAGGGTCTCATTGTGATTTTAATTTACATTTTCATATGTTTATTATCCATTTATATATCTTCCTTGGTGTAGTATCTGTTCAAATCTTTTGCCCATTAAAAAAGTTGGGTTTTTGCATTTTTATTATTGAGTTATAAGTGTTCTTTATACACTCTAGCTACCAGTCCTTAACTGGATATAATATTTGCAAATCTCGTCTCCCAGTCTGTAGCTTGCTTTATATTTTCATAACAGTGTCTTTTGAAGAACAATAGCTTTTAACTTTTAGGAAATCCAACTTGTTATTTATGTTATAAATTATAAATATATATTATAAATTACTGATATCACCATATTACAGATGGTGTCTTTTATGCTTATTTTAAAAACCTTTGCCAAATCTAAGGTCACCAAGATTTTCTCATTTGTTTTCTTCTGGAAATTTTATAGTTTGGGCTTTTACATCTAGTTCTAAGACTCATTTTGATTTAATTTTTACAATGGTGTGCCCATAGACTCTCTATTTGATCTATTTGCTGCTGCAGATATCATCCTGTCTTGATTACTATAGATTTATATCTAGTCTTAAAATAAGGTAGTATAAGTATTCCAACTTTGTTCCTTTTGTTTCAAAACTTTTTAGTTTTTCTAGGTCCTTTAAATTTCCATACAAATTTTAGAATCAGCTTGTCAATTTGTACACAATGGCCTGTTGGGATTTTGATTGTGATTATGTTGTATCTAGTTATTAATTTAGGAAGAATTTACATTTTAAAATTATTTTCTTGATTGCTAGTATTTGCCTGTGAATATTCTTTTATTATCTTGTAGGTACTGTAGTGATTGATGTTCCCTGTTTCTAATGCTGGTAGTTTATATTTTCTCACTTTTCCCCTAGATGTTTATCAAATTTGTTTATCTTCTCAAGGAGCCAGCTTTGATTTAATTAATTTTAATATTATTTTCCTGTTTTCTACTTCATTGATTTCTGCTCTTTATTATTATTTTTTTGTATTTGCTCTTCTTTTCCTTGTCCCTTAAGGTGGACATTAGGATCACTGATTTGAGACCAGTCTTCTTTTCTAATATAAGCATTTAAAGCTATACATTTTCCTTTAAGTATTATTTTAGTTATTCCCCCACAAATAAGATATGTCTTGTTTTCATTTGTATTCCATTCAAAACACTTGCTAATTTTCTGTTGATTCTTCCTTTGACCCTTGGGTTATATAAAAGTGTATTTAGTTTTTAAATACTGGGAGATTTTTCAAAGATATTTCTGTTACTCATATTTAATTTCATTCCATTATGGTCAGAGAACATACTTTGTGTGATTTGAATATTTTTAAGTTTATTGAGACTTGTCTTATGGCTTAGAATATGGTTGATCTTGGTAAATGTTCTGGGTGCTCTTAGAAAGAACGTATTTTGCTGATGTGGGATAATGTTCCACAAATGTCAATTAGATAAAGTTGTTTGATAATGTTGTTTGTCTTTCTTACTAATTTTTTTTCTATCATTTATTGAGAGAGGTGTTAAATTATCTGACTATATTTGTGAATTTATTTATTTCTCTTTTCACTTCTCTGGGTTTCTGCTTCATATATTTTGAATCTCTATTACTAGCTGCATGAACATTTAGGACTGACATGTACTTTTGATGAATTGACTGCTTTCTTACTATGAAATAACCCTCTTTATCTTTTATAATATTTCTTACCAGAAATCTACTTTGTCTGATGTTGATGTAGGCATTTCCATTTTCTTTAATACTAGAATGATGGATCTTTTTCTATCCTTTTACTTTTAACCTATCTGTGTCTTTATGTTTAATTTCATTTCTTGTCGTTAGCAAGTTGTTTGGCTTTCTTTTTTGTTTTGCGTCTGTTTGTTTATTTTCCAATCTGGTAACCTCTGACTTTTCATTGTTATGTTTAGATCATTTATATTTAATGTGATTATTGATATGATTGCTGTTTATTTTGTATTTGTCTCATGAACTTCTCCCTCCCTTTTCCTCTTTTTTGCCTTATTTTGGATTAATTGCGCATTTTTTATGATTCCATTTCATCTTCTCTATTGGCTTTTACATTATGCCTTCGAAAAATACTTTTGGTGGTTACTTTATAGTTTGTTATATGTATCTTTAGCTATTAATAGTTTACCTTCAGGTGATATTATACTATATTACATAAAGTATAAGAATTTCATAAAAGTATTCTTCCATTTCTCCCTTTTTTACCTTAGTATTATCATTGTCACACATTTTACTTCATATGCTATAAGCCCAATGATACATTTTTAAATGATTTTTGTTTTAACTAGTTCATTTAAAAAGTGGTTTTGGGGGGTGGTGGGATGAATTGGGAGTTTGGGGTTGACATATATATGCTACCATGTGTAAAATAGATAGCTAGTGGGAACCTGCTGTATAGCACAGGCAGCTCAGCTCGGTGCTCTGTGGTGACCTAGATGGGGGGGATGGGGTGGGAGGGAGGTCCAAGAGGGAGGGGATATATGTATACATAGAGCTGATTCACTTCGTTGTACAGCAGAAACTAACACAATATTGTACAGCAACTACACCACAATTTTTTTAAAAAAGTGGTTTAGAAAATAACAAAAAATCATTTATATTTAAACATATATTTTGCATTTCTGGTGTTCTCCATTCCTTTGTATACATTCAAAGTTCTGGCTGCTATCCTTCTGTTTCTGCCTGAAGGATTTTCTTTCATGTTTCTTGTAATATAGTATTCAGGTGATGAATTTCTATAGATTTTTTAAGTCTAATAAAGTCTATTTTGTGTTTATTTTTGAAAGACATTTTTCTAAGTATAGAATTTTAGGTTTATAGAGGCCCCAACCCTGCAGCATTTTAAACCTGTTGCTTTATTATCTTTTCTCTTCAGTATGTAATGTGTCTTTTTTCTATGATTTTAAAAAATATTTTCACTTTATTATTCATTTTAAAGAATTTGATTATGACATGTGTTGGCATAATTATTCTTCATTTCTCTTCTGCTGAGCATTTTCTGAATTCCTTAGCTCTCTGTGTTTATACTTGCATCAAATTTGGAAAAGTTTTAGTTATTCTTTCTTCAGATTTTTTTTCTTTATTCCTTTCTCTTTTCTTTGAGACTCTGATTGTACATATATTTGGTGGATTCATGTTGTCCTACCTCTCACTGATAGTTTGTTCATTTTCTTCTGCAGTGTATAATCTGCTGTTAATTCCATCCAGTATATTTTCCATCTAGAATGTTGTATTTTTCATTTTAGAACTTCATTGTGGAGGTTTTAAAATATCTTCCAGAGCTATCTTTCCATAATTATCTTCCATAACCTTCCTAAATATCCTTATAAATGTTTTCCATAACTACCCTTATCAGGTTGCTGCTTTCCTCTACCATTTTAAACATATGGAGTTTTTAAATAATAACTGTTTTCATCTAGTGATTCCTTTATCTGTGTCCTTTCTGGGTCTGTTTCTACTGACTGATTATTTTCCTCACTATGGATTTTATTTCCCTGTTTTTATGCATGCCTGGCAATGTTTTAATGGATGCCAGACTTGTGAACCTTACATTGTTGGGTGCTAAATTTCTTTGTTTCTTTTTTTTTTTGTATCCCTTTAAATATTTTTGAGTTTTGTACTGGGATCTGCTTAAGTTATGTGGAAATAGTTTGTGGCTTGCCTTGAAGCTTTGTTAGATGGATCCAGAACAGATTTCAGTCCATGGCTAAGTTGGACCCACTTCTGACTCAATACTCTTCTGAGGACCCTCATATGCCTCATACGTTCTGAGGTCTACATTCAATTGCTAGGGCTGCCATAACAAAATCGCACAGACTGAGTCACTTAAACAACAGAAATTTATTTTCTTGCAGTTCTGGAGGTTGGAAGTCCAAGATCAAAGTATCAGCAGGGTTGATTTCCTCTGATCTCTCTCTCCCCTTGTCTTGCAGATGGCTGCCTTCTTGCTGTGTCCTCACGTGGTCTTTCCCTTGTGCATGTACATCCATAGTGTCTTGTTGTGTGTCCATATTTCCTCTTTTTTTTTTTTCTTTTTTCTTTTTGGCCATGCCGCGGCTTGTGGGATCTTAGTTCCATGACTAGCGCTCGAAACTGTGCCCTCAGCTGTGAAAGCGCAGACTCCTAACCACTGGACAGCCAGAGAATTCTGCAATTTCCTCTTCTTATAAGGACACCAGTCATGCTGGATTAGAGCCCACCCCAAATGCCTCAGTTTAACTTAATCAGCTCTTTAAAAGCCCTATCTCAAATGCAGTCACACTTAAGGTAGTCGGGGTTAGGACTTAAGCATATGAATTTTGGAGGGGGCACAGTTTATCCCATAGCAAACACTGCATACAACACATTTGAATTGACAGATTGACATGTTAAACTAGCCGGTGGAACCACTATCTATTCCTAGTTTTGTGTGAGCTCTGGGGCTTATTCTACCTGTTCTTTCCCTGGTCTTGATAATTTCTTCATAAATTTTTATAGACCCATCCTCAGCCAAAGACTCAAGGGAATCTACAGATATCCAGGGTTCTCTTTCTCTGAGCAATATTTTCTCTTTCTTTGTTTGGTACTCTTCTCTGTGAATTCCAGCCCCTTTGGACTCCTCTAACTTGGAAGTTTGTCTTCTAAACTCAGGGCACCACCAGGCTCTGTTTGGCTCTTCCCTCCCTGCGCTACACCTTGGAAACTCTTTACAGGCAATAATCTGGAGCATCTGTAGGGCTCACCTTGTTTGTTTCCCTTCTTCCAGGGACCACTATCCTGGACTGCCTATTGTCTGAAAACAACTATTTCATGCATCTTTCCACTTATTTAATTGTTTAAGTTGGGAAGATCACTCTAGTTTGCTACTCTCTTATACCAGATTTGGAAGTCAGCAAAACTATTTTTGTTATTACACTATTAGTATGCATACATGTAATAATATATCTGCTTATACTTTGCAAACTTTTATTGAGATCTTGCTCTGTCCTAGACTCTATATTAGTCACTGCAAACAGTTAATAAGATATCTTACCTGCCCTAAAGAGATTGCCAGTATAGTGACAAGGCAAATTTATACACAGATGTTTACAAAACTAAACTCTGATAGATTTTTTAATGGTCACTGATTCTTATCCCAGTACTCATGTCTCTTTGCAATGTGGCTTTGCCACTTTTCTCCACGTCCTTAAATCTGACTAGAATTCTGAAGTGGAAATGATATCATGTGCGTTTTGCAGCCTGAGCCTCAAGAGACCATGCAGCTTTTACTTTCAACCGCTTGGGATGCTGTTCTGAGACCTCCAAGTAAGGACAACAGGGGGCCTAAATTGAGGATTGAGGTCACATAGAGGAGGACCAAGATCCCCCAGTCAACAACCATTGGCATTCAACTGGCTAGCACAGCAGGCTTTCCAGTTGAATGCAGCTTCAGGAGTCAGCTTAGAGGAGATTAGCAAAATGATATCCCAACCAACCCACAGAATCATGAAAAAGAAAAAAACAAATCATTTTTCTTAAGCTGCTAAATTTTGGAGTGGTTTGTTACACAGAAAAGTATAACTGAAACACAAGTGATGAGTTACTTCTTCCCAGAAATTCCTACAATTGCCTCACTCTTAGGAATAGTTGCTGTCTGTGATATTTGACGCATGTGTTTTTCAGGCCATTCATCTGATGCTCAATGCACGTTACTTTCTATTGCTATGCACTGCATAATCTTTCTGTTGTGTGTCCTTGACTAAATCAGAAGCTCTTTAAGGACAGAACAGTTTTCTTAATTGCATTCCCAATGCTTTGGTAGGAATGGTAGTTCAAAAAAATGTTTGATGATATTGATAAAAAATATTTTTTAAAAATTACATTTCAATAAGCTTAAGAATTACCCTGGGTAACTTGGTTTCAACAGATCCTATAAATACTTAAGAAGATCCTATGAAGTGTTAAGCACTGTGCTTTCAGAAACTTTATGGCTGTTGTTATTAGCATAATTATTATTATTGAAGTGATCGCCATAACTCTATGAGTTAGTACCCTCATTTTATAGTTATAGTGTCTGAGCCTCAGAGAAGCGAAAGCCTTATTCAAGCATGTGCAATTCACAAGTGGCAGAGCTGAGATGAAAGCTCAGGTGTCTTAACTCCAAGAAGAGAGTTTTTTCAGTACTTGCTCAGAAATAGGCAGGTGAGAAGACTTAAGAGCTGTGCCTGGGGCAGCCAGTTGGGATGAGAGCACCACAGGGACCCTTCCTTCGGAGGCCTTGGTGGGAAGTGTTTCAGAAGAAATGTGAATTAGCATAGGGTTGCCGAAGAGTGGAGGGTGTGGAAACACATCACGTTCAGGCAGCAGGCCCTCCCCCTTAACTCCCAGCCTGCCTTCCCCAGAAGGAAAAGAGTTAGGCTGAAATTACCCTTATTTCTGAGGATTTGACTTGTTCTCTTACTGAGCCCCCATGGCCTAGGCTCAGCCAGTAGCAACATTGGGTCACCCAGTGGAATGCTTTCTAGCCAATTCAGCGAGATCGTTTATGGGTAAAAATGACTTTTTTTTTAAAAATTGAAGGATAGTTGATTTACAATGTTGTGTTAGTTTCAGGTGTATAGCACAGTGATCCAGATATATATAGATATGAAATATATATATCTCATGTTCTTTATCCATTCATCCGTCGATGGACATTTAGGTTGCTTCCATGTCTTGGCTATTGTAAATAGTGCTGCTATGAACCCTTGGGTGCATGTATCTTTTTGAATTAGAGTTTTCTCCATATATATGCCCAGGAGTAGGATTGCAGGATCATACGGTAGCTCTTTCTTTAGTTTTTTAAGGAACCTCCATACTGTTCTCCATAGTGGCTGCACCAATTTACATCCCCACCAACAGTGTAGGAGGGTTCCCTTTTCTCCACACCCTCTCCAGCACTTATTATTTGTAAACTTTTTGATGATGGCCATTCTGACCGGTGTGAGGTGATACCTCATTGTAGTTTTGATTTGCATTTCTCTAATAATTAGTGATGTCAAACATCTTTTCATATGCCTGTTGACCACCTGTATGTCTTCTTTGGAGAAATGTCTATTTAGATCTTCTGCCCATTTTTTTAACTTGCTATTTATGATGTAGTGTTTTGGGTGCTCTTGATGCAATTGCACTCTGAATATGAAGCTTCTGAGACCTTCTGGAGAAAAAGCAATTTGGATCAACCCCATGACCATATGGCCGTGAGGAGAATCCAACATCAAAATGACAGAAAAATATATGGACTACTTTCCCTAATGGTTTTTCCTTTAGAAAGAATCCAGGATCCTTTATGGTACATATGGAAATAAGTCTAAGAGAAAAATTGGAAAAAATGGGGGAGGGGGAGTGGTTACGGTTTTCAATAGCATGAAAAATTTAGTTGAGAGGATGCTGAAAAACTTATTTATTCAATGAATGATGCTGATGAAATAATAATGTTAATTTTAACTAATGTATATTAAAAACTAAGTCTGTGAGAGGTTCTAGGGGTTCTATGTGAAATCCTGCATTTAATAGTAGTGAAATTTAAAACAAATGGATGTGTCTTTGCTCATGAAATTTGCAACCTAGTAGAAGGACAAAGACTTTAAGCAGATAAGCACACAAAATAAATATATAACTACAAATAATGATAAGAGCTGTGAAGGAAGAACTGGGTGCTATGATAAAGAAAATAATGAGGAATGTGAAAATTGGATTGGGGGTCAAGAAGGCAAGAGATCTGATATAAGCCTTGGAGCCGAGGAAACTAGACCCAATGGAAAGAGTCTAAGTTTGTGGTGGGCACAGGAAAAGGAAAAGATATTAAATGCAGGGAGATAACATTCTACTGTGGCCCTCAAATGGGTAGTTAGGGAGCTTCCAGCTCTGGAAGAATTACAAAAAGTGAGAAAACTGTTTACTTATGTGAAATCAAACAGCTAGAAATGATTTCCCCATGTCCCTCTAGAGCTGGGATTCCACAGCCCTGATTGACCTCTATCCAGGATGAGTAGAATTAGGGGCAGGTACAAAATCATTGAGAAGGAGTGGGCTGCCACAATTATCCCCAACATGGCCTTACGCAAGACTATGCCATGACTCGAATGACAGAATTCATATTTTCTGTGAAATAAGCCTAAATTCCCAAACATCTGAAAAATACGTCCTCCAGGAACCATTTTATGAACCACCAAAGAGAACTCCGACCAGCCCCAGAGACCACAAATCGGCTGGTTCTACAGTGAGTCACTAACTTCCAGGGCTCACTGCCTCCCTAGAAGGAAAGAGGACAGCCATTGCAAACTGCTCCCTGAGAACCTAAACATGAACGATTCTGCAAAAAGTGTCACTCTGTTTCTGGCAGAGTTCATGCTCTTTGGCACTGGAGTGGAAGATCTGCGTGGGGCAGGCTGGTGGCAGTCTGGAGTGACTCTCAGTGGGAACCGGCCCAGCCTATAATTATATCATGAGTCAAGCTCTCTCCAGGGATGTAAGATGACCAGAGGAAAATGAAATAACATTACATCCCACATGAATAGAAGCATTGGTGGAGAAAGCTGACTCCTGAGAAAGAATACTCAGGCTAAGAAGTTTCCCAGCACTTAAATATCTTATGATTTGTCCCTGTGCCCCTTCTCTTAAAAAATGAAGGAATGTATGGGCACAGGGATGCCTCCGCCTTAAACCCGGAGGTGCGAGTGATCAAATAATCCACTTGGATAGATAACCTTGATAACAAAAACTGTCACTTAGCTGGAAAACTTCTTGTCTCGTATAGTTCCAACAGAGCACTGTTTATTCAGGAAGACATTATACTGACAAATGTTGTGGTGGGAATTAAAAAATATTTTTCTCCTTGCTAAACCACTTCCAAAGGTATATTTTTATGGATCCAGGGATAGCAGCCTGTTTGTCTTGCTTGTGTTGGTTTTCCCTCTTGTTTCTTTTTGGTCAGCATCCAAAGAATTAACCTCTTTGCAGAGTGGCGATGTAGTAGCTGAAGCCAAATTGTTATGAACAGTGCTTGCTCCCCTCCAAGGCCTCTGCCTGCTTCCCAGATGATATAATTAGACAGGCAACTTTTGATCAGTTCACCAAAGAAAAACAGTTACGGGGCAGCCTGGGTTATGTGGTTAGAGACATCAAAATAAGAGTGACACCCTTTTAAGATGACTTTCAAATAGGGTTATTTTAGACTGAAACTGCAGAAACAAGGAAATGCTCTGGGTGGGAAAGAATAAATTGATTTTTATATTGACCTGCCCTCATTCATTAGCAATGGTCACGAAGGAAACAAGGAGTAAGGTGAAATTTGTGGCAGAATTTGGGAGATAAGTGAAAGTGCCTCAAGGAGAGCACAGTGCAAGGTGGAGGCTGTCCTAACAGTCTTGGGGACGTTAGTCAACATAAGCATTTAGAATTCAGTTTTGATCTGTTCAATGTTTAATGTTCACTTTGAACATTAAACTTATTTACTTGGGGCTGAAGTGCTGAAGTAGAGAGAGGAGAAGTATTTGAAAGAGACTGTGAATTTTGGTTTCTTATTTACCCCTGGGAGGTGGCTCTTCTTACTGGGAACTTTTCCTTCAATCAGAAGTGGGTGGTAGGATTAAAGGGAACACAAACTTCTTCATCCTCAGAAACAAAGATGGAGGCGATTTGGCATTAATATCGCTCCGGTGTTAATATCCCTGAAATGATGGTACCAAAGCAGTCAGTCAAAATTTACTGGCTGCCCACTTGATATTTATGTGTTTACTCTGAGGGGGAACCAGAGCCCTGTAGGGATTGAAAATGAAGGGCCTACAGAAAAAAGCCTGGTCAATGTACAGTGTTCTATTCCTTAATGAAAGAACTTTGGGGGAGTATGAACAGTTCCCCTGCCCCCTACCTCACTCCCTATCCAAACCATGGGAAAGCTCCTCTGTGATGGTAGGAGTGTTTAGAATGTGTAGCTAAGTGGTCTAACTGGATCATCAAATGGGGTGCCATGTTCCCACCCCTCTGTCATGGACCATAATGGTTTTAATTTAATTCTAACCATTAGAGATCCAGTTCTTTGAATATTGCAGGAATGTCTTAGTTTTCAAAGTTGTCTATTACCGTATTTCTTCTAAGACAACATTTTTCCTTTCATTTCACATTTCTGAATTGAGATGCATCTTGAAATCGGTTGATATGTATGTTTAACCTGGAAGTGTTTTCATCCCACTTATACAGTTATGGAATGAATGAAATGGATTTAATGTTGAAGAAGTAAGGTGTAATGTACATAGGTCTCTGAAGCAAAGGACCTTAAGGTGTATTAGGCACTGAACTGTGTCTTCCCAAAATTCATATGTTAAAGTCCTAACCTCCAGTACCTCAGAGTGTGACTGTGCTTGAAAATAGAGTGTTTAAAGAGGTAAAATAAGGTCATTAGGGTGGGCACTAATCCAATATGACTGGTTGGTTTCCTTATAAGAAGAGGAGATTAGGACACATAAACACAAAGAAGGAAAACCATGTAAAGATGCAGGGAGAAGATGGCCATCTACAAGCCAAAAAGAGGGGCCATCAGAAGAAACCACTCCTGTTGACACTTTGATCTTCCACTTCTAGCCACCAGAATTGTGAGCAAAAAAACTGTGGTTGTTTAAGCCACCCAGTCTTCTGTACTTTGTTGTGGTAGTGCTGGCAAACGAATACAATGTTATCAGTTCAAGGCTAGAGCAAAGAGAGCTTGATAGGCAGTAAGGCCACTGGGAAGAGACTTACAGGACCAGGCAGACACAGAGGAAGAATGAAAGAGGATTTTAGAAATTCTTTAACTGAATGTCAAAGAATAGCCATTTCCCAGATGTCAGATCTTTCTACAAAGTGCCGGCTCTATATAAAGTGACCGTGGAGTACAGTACCTGGACAATTATCCTTAGTTTTGTCATTTTGCTTTTACATCAAAAATCAGCCCTCTCAAGAGGCCTCCTCCATCTCCAGAACTTCGTTCTGACTGGCCAGTTTTCTCCTTCCCCTTTCACCTCATTGTGGCTGTTTCTATATAAAGCCAAAATAACAGGTCAGTTCTGTCAAATCAGTTGGGACAATAGATCACTCAGAGTGGTTGGTTACATCCAGGCATAATCGGAGATACTGTCCTGAAAAGGGCCTTTTTTTTCCGTTCCCCCTTTCCAAGCTTTTTTTCCCCTGAATATTATCTTTTAAATATTGTCAAAGCATTATTTATAAGATCTCTGCAAAATAGCTTTAGATGCTCTTGGTGGAGGAGATGTAGTAGGGAATCAAATTAGATTGGGTCACAAGGGAAAGTGTCTCTAAGAAATATGAATGGGACCTGGGGGAAATGAAAATTGAAGAGAAACCAGACTTGAGTTGCAAATTCTCTATTTTGCCAAGTTGGACTTGTATTATGTCATCATATGTAATTTCAAGGAATGGGCAAAACTTTTGGATAAAAGAAAAAGTGATCTGACTCGTTTCCCAAACCATAAATTGAACCAGAAAGGGAAAATTTTCTTGGATGCAAAATAAATGTTCCTGATACCTTGTCCCCCTATTACTCATTCTCATGAGCTTTTAATTCTAAATGAGATGCAAAATGCTGGAATTACATAATGATTTCTAGGTTATGCATAACTTCCTCAAACCTTGGTATTAATCTTATCATATTACATTCAACTAAAGTTTGAATTATTAATCTCCTTATTAATAGTTGCAGTATATATACCATATGTCTGTGTCTTTTCTTCTTGTTTATAATTACATTTAAAATTTTTCTGCACTTCCGAAAGGGCATAGCATAGTCCTGAGTACTTTGTAGATGTATGAGTTTGCTATTGCTGTGTAGCAAATCAACTTGAAACTTAGTATTTTAAAACAATAAAAAATTATTTAGCTAATGATTCTGCGGATCAGCAATATAGGCTGGGCTGTCTTGGTAGTACGGATTATCTGTGCCAGGTGTGGCTGATCGAAGCTGGGGTTCATTCATGCTTCTGCAGTGAACAGTTTAGATAGCTGAGGGCTGCGTGATAGCTGAGGTGCCTCAGCTCTCCTTCAGGTGGTCCCTTAACCAGACTTGTTCCCATGGTATCTGGGTTCCAAGAGCAGAAAGCAGACAAGCTTCAGTGTACAAGCCCTTGTTATGACTCTGCTTGCATCACATCTACTAATGTCCTATGGGCCAAAAGAAGTCACATGGCTAAGCCCAGAGTCAGTGTAAGAGGACACTGCCAAGGAGCATGGACACAGGAAGAATGAACAAATTGGGACTGTTACAGCAGTCAGTGCACAAAAGTAGGCATTTAAAAAATTGTTTGATTATGAGAGTCCTGATTTTTTCTACTTTCCTAATTCATTATGCAGACAAATACAGTAACTCTTGCCATCATTCAAACGATTCCTTTTTTTTTTGAGAGCAATAAATAATAGAAAACCTGCTATGGATTAAATGTTTGTGTCCCTATTCCCCCCTGCCCCTCCCTGCCCCCCCATTTCATATGTTGAAACCTTGACTCCCAGTGAGGCTGTCTTTGGAGATGGGTTCTCTAAGGAAGTAACTAAGATTAACAAAGGGTGGAGACTTTTTCTGCTAGAATCCCTGTCTTTATAAGAAGAGACACCAGAGCATGCACTCACATAGCACAAAGGCAGCCATCTCTAGGCCAAGAAGAGAGCTCTCTGTAGAAACCAAATTTGCTGCCACCTTGATCATGGATTTCTAGCCTCCAGAACTATGAGAGAAAAAAATATCTATTATTTAAGTCACCCAGTTGGTGGTATTTTGTTATGGCAGCTCAAGCAGACTAACACAAAACCATAGAAGAAAAAACTTGCTTTCCTTAGATTTTGAACTAAATATGACAAATATGAGAACACATATTCGGGGGGAGTGATACAGTCAATCAACCAACCAACAAATCAATAACGCTGAAACCACCTGTACTCTGTTATAAACAAGTAACAGTTATTAAACTTACACAATGTTCTATGTCAATTATATCTCAATAAAGCTGGGGAAAAAGTAACAGTGAGTATACACTAAGCATTTAACCATTTATCTGGCACTTTGCTCACATTACAATCTTTAATCTTCTTAACAAGCCTGAGATAATTATTATTCTTACCATTTTACAAATGAGGAAACTTAGTTTTAGAAAAGTTATTTGTCCCAAATAACACAGCCAATAAGTGGTAGCGTGGGCACCCTCTTCATGGTCTATCTGCCCCCAGTGCCACTCAATGTTCACCACTCATTCTGCACATTGTCGCCCCCAGAGGTACTGGAAACAGAGAGGCAGGATCAGAGCATTTCTACTTGAGAGCTTCCTGCTTTTCTTACCTAAACCCCTTCTTCTCCTTTCTATTCCACCTTCTTTAGATACACAAATTCATTACAGTTTTGCCTCCAGGACTGGTGCCTAGTCTAGTCGACAAAGTCTGACAGTGCAGACTATGTTTGATCAGGTAGGAAGTTAAATGTTCTTTTTTTTGTTTGTTTTTTAAACCAGGGATAAAGACCCTTATCAACCAATCCAGTAGAAAATGACAAGGAGGCACTGCTGAAAAATGTCTTGCCCACATCTAGGTGCTTTTCATCTATATGGAAGACATTTAGGAGGGCCAATGCAGAAGAGGAAGCTCTGACTCAGGGTGTATACAGTACACCAGATAGCATTTCTGAGAGTAGATGGTCATTAGTTGACAAAGGGTATCTAGGTTTAAAGGCAGGGGGATGGATATTAGGGCTTTTAAAGATCTTACCTACGATATTACCAGTTGCCTGAGACCTTTCAACTCAGTCCTTTACATTCGTCTATGAATCTAAACCAATGTAATTCTCTGATTTCTTGGGTAAAGGGTACATAATAGGAGGAAAATTATTAAAACAAACACCCCAAACACTTGACACTATGTGGAAAAGAACCCTCTATTATGCAAATGATCAAGGTCTTTGTCTCTTCTGTACGTACTTATTTGAAGAAAGTTTGGATTAAGAGGATGTGGGAAATCTAAAAGGACACATCATTGTTTACTCTTTAGCGGAAAGAGTCCAGAGCAATTACCAAAGCCACCAGGGCAATTAGAGACCCTGAGGGAACTCTGGTAACATTTTTTGGCTTTAGTAGAAAGTGACTGGAAAAAATGAGTCCAGCATGGCTAGTCCAGGAAATCTCAGATCACTTTGCCTTTGGGTACCTCACATCTGTGTACAAAAAATGGTGTCTCAGAGTCTGTCCTGGTGTAGCCTAAGAACTGTATTATTTAGGGGGAGCATCTCGGGGATGGAACACCAGTTTGAAAGATGCGTAGCAGGAAGAAGAAAGGCTAACCTGACTTTTGGCATTGTAAATCCCAAGTTGTTGTCTACAGGCTATGGAAGTCATGGTAACTGGGCATCTGGCTTACTGGGCTCCTTTGAGCCTGAGGCTAATGTATTCAGTGGCACTGGCTAGAGTCCTGTTAAATTCATTTTCCTTCTCACAGGGAATCATTCCCTTCAGGGGTTCAAGGCAGCCATACTGTGAGTATGTGTCCATGTCACTGGGCAAGAGTGTGATTGGTCAGCAAAAGCCAGAGTCACGGCTGTCATGTGAGCTCAACTGGAATGTCTCTGCGGGTGGGGGGGGGGGGGAAGGGGGGGTTAGGCTGAATCACCACATATTCAGAAGAGAATTGAAAGCAAAAGAAACCCAGTCATTTCTTGATGAATTCAACAGCTGTGGATATTCAATTAGGATAATTCAGGTTCGGACTTTCTTCCTCACTAGTTGATCATTCTCTTGAATAACTTAGATAATGACCCCTTTTGACTTAACTTTTTTCTAAGGGTGGGCATACCTCGTTTTATTGTACTTTACTTTATTGTGCTTCCCAGATATTGCAGGGGTTTTTTTGTTTGTTTGTTTTGTTTTGTTTTACAAATTAAAAGTTTGTGGCAATCCTGCATGGAGTAAGTCTAATGGTGCCATTTTTCCAACAGCATTTGCGCATTTTGTGTCTCCGTGTCACATTTTTAAAATTCTAGCAATATTTCAGTATTCAAATAATAAATTTTTCATTATTATTATATTTGTTATGGTGGTCTGTGATCAGTGATCTTTGACGTTACTACTATGGCCCACTGAAGGCTCAGGTGATGGCTAGCATTTTTAACAATAAAATATTTTTAAGTTCAGGTCTGTACATTGCTTTTTTAGACATAATGCTATTGCACCGTTAATAGACAACAGTGTAGTATAAACACAACTTTTATACACACTGGGAAACCAAAAGAAATTCATGTGACTCACTTTATTGCAATATTTGCTTTATGGCTGTGTTCTAGAACCAAACCTGCAATATCTCTGAGGTCTGCCCTATAGTCATTAGGCTGAATCTAAAGGTATCAAGTCAACTAAAGAGTCAGGTAATTAATTTATCATCTGAATTTGATTTCCATAAACAAGTAGTTTCAGTAAGCCCAAATACAAAACCTATTTTTTATATTATTCGTGTTTCTGTTCTTTTATAAGTAGACTATGTTTTAGAAGAGTTTCAGATTTATAGAAAAATTATAAAAATAGTACAGAGACCTACCATAAACACCATACCCAATTTCCCTCATTATTGACATCTAACAATATGGTTCATTTGTTACAGTTAGTGAATGAATATTGATAGATTACCATTAACTAAAACCCTTAGTTTATTCAGATTTCCTTTGTTTTTAATTAATGTCCATTTACTGCCCAGGACACCACATTGTGTTCAGATGTCATGTCTCCTTAGGCTCCTCTTGGCAGTGGCAGTTTCTCAGACTTTCCTTGTTTTTGATGACCTTGACAGCTTTGAGGAGTACCTGTCAGGTGTTTTGTAGAATGTCCCTATATTACAATTTGTCTTATGTTTTCCTTCATGATTAGACTGGGGACTCATGTCCTTGATTATCTGGCTGAGGTGATGTTTGTCAGGTTTCTCCATTGCAAATTATTCTTTTTTCCCTCTTTTCCATACTGTACTCTTTGGAAGGAAGTTCCCAGGCCCAGAGCACAGGTGAGAAGTCAAGATTTATGCTCTCCCTCTCCGAGGGTGGAGTATCCACATAAATTGTTTGGAATTCTTCATGGGAGATTTGTCTCTTTTCCCTTATTTATTTACTTACTTATTTAATCCTTTATTCATATTAGTATGAACTCATGGATATTTATTTTCCACTTTGGGTTATAATCCAACACTACTTCATTTATCCTGTTCCTTAAATTATTCCATCTTTGGATACTACACACCTCCAATCACTTTTTTTTTGAGCACTTCTTTACCCTCTGGTACTACAAAATGCTTCAGGATCATCTTCTGTATTTCCTGCCCCAGTCTTAGAATGAACCATTTCTTCAAGGAGCACTGGTTCCTTTTATTGCAGAATGATAATAGAAACCAAGATATGGGAGCTGGGTGTATTCCTTGCTATTGGAATGTCTTTGCTTCTAGGCTCTCTCACAGAGTAAGGAAATAGATATATGTGAATAGTAACCCATGTGTAGACACACACCTATAAAAATTTCTATATGTAACCCCTTTATTTATATTAAGCTAAACGTGAGCACACACTGATGTTTCCAGTTCTAATCATCACAAAATAGATTATTCTAGCCTCTCTTACTTATCCATAAAATCCCACTCCAACAGTGAGATACTTGGTCCCCACCATCAATCATCCATTTTCTTAATTGTTCAGTTCCAGTATACACGGATGGGAGTATCAGATTTGTAGATTTATACCCCCATGAAAAACAACTTCATTTAGTAGAGTTCAGTGATTATATGCAGTTCCTTTTGTCTCTACTATCATGGACTCAAATCGTTCCAAAGTTGCTTAGGTCAGCACCATTTTCCCCATCCTCTACAGTGAGGTTGTGTCATACATTTGTAATTCAATTTCTCTTATCACAGTCTGCAGTCCTTTCTGGGATCTCCTAAATGGTTTTTTTAAAAACTTGCCTACCTTAAGGTTTACTCTTTGTGCTATGAAGTTCTATAGGTTTTGGCAAATGGCAATGTCATATACCTACCATCACAGTATCACACAGTTTTTAACAGTTTCATTGCCTTGAAAAACCTGGGTTTCACCTATTCAGCTCTCTTCCCTCCCCTCCAAACTGCTTGCAACCACCGCAGTTTTTACTGTGTATAATTTTGCCTTTTCTAAAATGCTATATAAGTGGAATCATGTGGTGTGTAGCTTTTTCAGATTGCCTTCTTGTAATTAGCAATTTAAATTTAAGGTTCATCCATGTCTTTTCATAGTTTAATTTCACAGAATAACATTCCATTTTATGAATATACCACAGTTTGCCCATTTATCTGTTGAAGGGTATCTTGTTTTCTTCCAATTTGGGGTGATTATGAAGCTGCTATAAACACTCACGTGCACGTTTTTGTGTGAACATAAGTTTGCAAATCAGTTGGGTAAATACCTTGGAACTTGGTTGCTGGATCATTTGATAAGACCATGTTTAGTCTTGTAAGAAACTGCCAAACTGTCTTCCAAAGCGGCTGTATTGTTCTAGCAACAAATGAGAGATCCTGTTGCTCCACATTTTGTCAGCACCTGATATTGTCAGTCTTTTAGATTTTAGCCATTTTAATGTGCATAGTGATAGCTCTTGTTGTTTTAATTTGCAATTCTCCAATTACAAATGATGTTGAACAGCTTTTTGTATGTTTTTTGCCATCTGCATATCTTCTTTGGTCATATATTAGATCTTTTGCCATTTTTAAATTGTTTTGTTCTGTTTTCCTATTTTTTTTTAGTGTTAAGAGTTTGTGTGTGTGTGTGTGTGTGTATGTTTATTTTAGATACAAGGCCTTTATCAAGTATGTGTGCTACAAAACTTTTCTCCAAGTCTGTGGTGGTCTTTTCATTACTTTCTAGAAATTTTACAATTTTGAATTTTAGATTTAGGTTTTTGATCCATTTTGAGTTAATTTCTATGGAAAGTATAGGGTCTGCGTCTAGATGATAATTTTTTTTTTTTTTGCTTATGGATGTCAATTTGTTCCAGGTCCACTTGTTGAAAAGATTATACTTTCTCTACTGAATTTCTTTGCTTTTTTTGTCAAAGATCAATTGACTGTATTTGTGTGGGTATATTTCTGTGCTTTCTATCCTCTTCCATTGATGTCAGTATCTCATCTTTTGTTAATACCATACTGTCTTGATTACTGTGGCTTTATAATATGCTTTTCTTCTTCAGTATTTTGTTGATTTTTCTGGCTCTTTGCCTTTTTATGTAAGCTCTAGACTCTGTCAATATCTACAGAATAACTTCCTGGGATTTTGACTGAAATTGTGCTGAATTAATACATTAAGCTGTGAAGAATTGACAACTTAAAAATATTGCATTTTGCAATCCATAAACGTGGAATTTCTCTATTTAGCTCTCCTTTTATTATTTTAACCAGTTTTATAGTTTTCTGAATAGACCTTTTACATATTTTGTTAGATTTGTACTTAAGTATTCCATATATTTGGTGCTATTATAAATGGTATTATGTTTTTAATTTCAACTTCCAAATGTTTATTGCTGATATACAGGAAAGCAGTTGAATTTTGAATATTAACCTTATATACTTTAACCTTGGTATAATTGCTTATTAGTTTCTCACCATTATATATGATGCTAGCTGTAGATTTTTTTGTAAATATTCTTCATAAAGTCTAGGAAGTTTCTGTCTATTACTAGCTTGCTGAGAGTTTTTATCATGAACGGGTGTTGAATTTTTGAAGTGCTTTTTCTGCATCAATTGATATGGTCATATGATTTTTTCTTTAGCCTGTTGATGTGGAGATTACATTAGTTAATTTTGAATGTTGAATAATCATTGTATATCAGGGATAAATTCCACTTAGTTGTGGCGTATAATTCTTTTTACACATTGTTGGATTCAGTTTGCTAATATTTTGTTGAGGATTTTTTTTTTTTTTTTTTATTGTCATGAGAGATATTGGTGTGTAGTTTTCTTGTAATGTCTTTTTCTGGTTTTTATATTAGGGTGATACTTGCCTCAAAGAATGAATTAGGAAGTGTTCTTTCTGCTTCTTTTTTCTGGAAGAGATTTCACCTAAGTTATTTGTGAACATAGGTTTGTTCATAGGGTTCCTTTATTATCATTTTAATGTCATGCACATATTCTTCATTTTTTTCTTCTCTTTTTCTACCTTCTCTGATTTTGACTGACATTTGATATGATTCTATTTTTTTCCCTCTCTTAGCATATTGGTTTCACTTTAAAAATTTTTATGGTTCCCCTAGGGTTTGCAACATACATTTACAACTAACCTAAGTCCACATGCTGCTTCATCTGTAGTGCAAGTACCATAAAACAATATAATTTCAATTCCTCTTCTTGTCCATGTCCCTTAAACATTACTTTAATTTATTTCACTTATCCATATGCTACAATCAACCAATACATTGTTACTATTATTTTAAACCTATATCTTTTAGATCAGTTAAGAATAAGAAAAATAAAAGGTTTTATTTTACCTTTATTTACTTCTCTCTCATGCTCTTTCTTTATGTAAATATGTTTCTGACTTACATTATTTTTCTTCTCCCTAAAAAACGTCTTTTAACATTTCTTGCAGAGTCCACTGCTGGCTTTGAATTCCCTATATTTTTATTTATCTAAGAAAGTTGTTATATTTCCTTCACTTCTGAAGGATAATTTCATTGAATATAGAATTCTAGGTTAGTGGTTTTTGTTTTTCAACACTTAAATATCTCGCTTCACTCTCTTTTTCCTTGCCTGGTTTCTGATGAGAAGTTCACTGCAATTCTTACTCTTGTTCCTCTGTAGATAAGATGTTTTTATTTCCTCTGGTTTATTTTAAGACTTTCTCTTTGTCTCTGGAATTTTGCAATTTGAATGTAATATGTCTATGTGCAGATTTTTTTTTCGGTATTTTTCCTGATTGTTGTTCTCTGAGTCTCCTGGGTTAATTTTGGAAAATTCTTAGTCATTATTACCTCAGATGTTTTCTTTTCTGTTTTCTCTTTCTTCTCCTTCTGGTATTCCAGTTACACATATGCTATCTCTTTCAAAATTGTCCCACAATTCTTTGATGTTCTCTTCTTCTTCTCTTCCTCCTCCCCCTCCTCCTCCTCTTTCCCTTCCCCCCTTCTTCTTCTTCTTCTTCCTCTTCTTCTTCTTCTCCTTCTTCCTTTTTTTTCCTCTTTCCATTTCAGTTTGGGAACTTTCTATTCACATATCTTCAAGTTCACTGATTCTTTTCTTGGCTGTGTCCAGTTTCAGATGAACCTATCAAAGGCATTATTTATTTTCATTTCAACATTTGTTTGTTTTGAAAAAAAAAAAAAACTTGGCTAACATCTCAGGAACAATCTGCAATAATGAGGGACAGGATTTCTAGCATTTCCTTTGATTCTTTCTTAGAGTTTCAATCTTTCTGCTTTTATTACCCATTTCTTTGTGTACATTGTCATTTTTAAAATTAGAACCCAACATATTAATCATAGTTATTTATGTTTTATATATATTTTTCTTTTTCCAATCTTCTGTTTTTAAAAAGACTTTTTATATTATTTTTTTTTATTGAAGCATAGTTAACTTACAATATTATATTAGTTTCAGGTGCACAACACAGTGATTTGATATTTTTATAGAGTATTTTAAATTCTCTGCTTGGTAATTCCAAAATCTGTATCATGCCTGAGTCTGGTCCTTGATACTCATTTGTCTCTTCAGATTGTGTTTTTGTTTTGTTTTGTTTTTGTTTGTGTCCTTTGTTTTGCCTTTTTATCATGTCCTGCAATTTTTGTTAAAAGTCAGATATGATGTATCAGGTATTAGGAACTTAAGTAAAGAGGCCTTTAGTGTGAGTTTTAATGTTAATATGGCTGGAAGTTGGGCTATGTTTAATGTTTGCTGTATTTGTAGAAAGCAGAGGCTTTGAATGCCTCAAGTGTCCTTATTTTTGTCTCTTCTGTCATCTTTGAGCTTCGCTAAGAACTCTTCCTTAAATAAAGTCTGTATCTTGCAGTTTTTTCACCTGTAATCAGTACTCTACCAGAGCCCTGCAAATGTGCTGGTAAGGTGGGGGAGAGGGGAAGCATTCTATAATCTTTCGATCACATCTTAAAATTTTTTTGTGTGAGGCTGTGACCTTGGGCTCTTACCATCACAAGTGTTTTCTAGTGCCACCTCCACTCCACCTTTGGTAAAGCAGGAGGGGATAGGGTTAGGTAAATGCCTTCTGCCTCTTCTGCTTAGGTGGGATAATGCTCTGTTAATTCTTTTTCCTTGGAGAGTAGGTTTTTTTTTATGGATCATGTTCTAAATATATTTCAAAATGGTCACTTTTCAACTCCTCCAGCCAGAGTCAGGGCACATATTTCTTAGCTCTTCACTATGAGACCTTGGATTCCTGGAGGTAAAACTCACAAAAGTGTAGGGGCCTCCCTAGACTTCGGCCTCTAGGAGTTTCTCGCTCTCATGCAAGTCCACACTAAGCCTCCAGAAATTCTTCAAAATTACCACCCATGGGTTCATACCAATTTATCTGCTCCAAGTACGCAGATCTTGGCTGTGATTCTTTGAATTCACCTGTCTCTCCTGCAACCTCAATTCTCTAATGGGTCCAAGAAAAGTTTTTGTTTCCATTTTTTTTCATTTTTTTTCTCATAAGAATGGGAGTGATGATAAGCTTTTCACACATTGGAGTTGAAACTGGAAGTCTTCATGTTACTTTATTTTTGGAAGTCCTAATTATTGATACTTTAAATGCTGAGCTAAATAATATTCAACATCTCTAAGATACAGAATGAAGTTATACCTCCTTACCATATTTTACTGTATTATATACAGAACTTGGTTCAGAAACACGAAGTAACTTGCTCAGGCATCTCACGGTCAGTCAGTTCCTATTATGGAGACAAAGATACCTAGTCCAGTGCCATTTCACTTACAGCAACATGGTGTATGCTTAAATTGAATTAAATTAAATACAGCTTATTTAAAACATAGATATCTATATTGTATGCTCAGATATCTAAAATATAAAACAAATGTATCGATATATATATAAAACATAGATATCTAAAATATAAAACATAGATGTCTATATTATACACTGTTATTCAGGTAGGGGAGTCAAGCAAAGTTAGGGTCTTAGCTAGGAATAGAGTAATCCTAACATCTTTTCTTTCTTCCATGCCTATTCTAGGCTTTCCCCTACTTGCTTGGCCACAGCATTGTCCCTTAAGAAGAGGCCATGTGGCCCAAAAAGGAGAAGTAAAAAGAAAAGAATAAGGGGAGGAAAGGTCTATAAGAAGTGTTTTTTTTCTACCCAGAAATAAGAGAGAAATAGTAGCTTGGAAATATTGCCATGTCCACTCGTGAATCCATTTTGATGATGCCCTTGCCAAAAAAAAGTGACATTTAAATGGTCACATCCTTCACCAGGATATGGATATATGTTTGGTCCCTACAGTCAGTAGAGTATAACCATGTGGTGTCAGATTGTCTGAATTTAATTTTGGCTCCCCCGTCTAACTGCTGTGTGACTTTGGGAGAGTTACTTGAACTCTCTGTGCCTCAAATCTCTCATTGATAAAATATCCCTCAAAATGTTCTTGTATTGTTTAGATGAATGTATCTATATCTGTATCTGTTAGAATAGTGCTTGGTATGTAGTAAGCACTCGACAAATATTAATGATTATTGTATCCATTCCTTCTCCATTTAGTACACTTCAGCCCTATCTGTATGAGATGAGTTCAGTGACTTGCTCCCTAGGGCTCACTCTTAGCTTTCCTGACCATAGATATATAACCACAGATTAGGGGAGAGGAATGATTTTTTGGCCAGCTTTTTATCTCACTTAAACTACTGACATATAAATTTAAATCCAGTCTCAGACTTCTAAGGGTTTTGCTAAGTTACTGAGTCCAGCAAATAACTCCTTGTGCCTAGTGCCTACAGGGTGTGGTACAAGATGTACCTTTCTGTTTTGGCATTGACTCCCCTGATAAAGTTTTTCCACTTCCTACTCACTCACCCTTCTCTTATAAGAAATTATATTCTTTGGCCATTGCATTTCATGTAATTTTGGCATTTAGTTTTGAACCTGTGCCCAGAGACCTGTGGGCTATGCGGATATTTAAGAAATCTAATAAATGAAGAGAAATAAATGTACAGAGTGCAAAGTAAATGGGCCAGTACTATTTGGAGAAAAACTCCAGAGTGAATGCCTGCTTGCCAGAACAGGAATAATTTTAGAACAGGTCAGTAATGTGAACAAAGTTAATGAAAACATTTTGCTTAATGAATACACTGGGTATGTGCTTTCTACCTTTCTCCTGAGTCTTTGCTTCATAAGAGGAGTCTCATGACCCTCTTCTGGTGAGTAAAGTGCCTTGACCAGAAGCCAAGGAAGGTCAGCCTTTGCTCCACTCAGCTCTCAGGTGACCAGCGCTATGTGGAAGCTGTAATTTTCTTTTACTAGCATCTTTGAGAAAGGTAATGTGCATATTGAGTCTACAAAAATGGAGGAGCTCTCAATCTGCTTATAAACCTGTCTTTCCTTTGGTTGACTTTGTCCTTGGATGTGCCTTGGTGGGCTTAGCTTCTGTCCTGCTCCCTCCTTGATGTAATTAAGTGGGTCCTAGAGAAGCTGATCATATGAATATACTTGTATCCAGCTAGCCACACCAGGGTCAGAAAGCACACATACTTATGTCCTTCATTCATTTTACTAATGGAGTTTTAAAAAAAATGCTATCTTCTTCAATAAGTGGGGCTGGGAAACTGGACAGCTACATGTAAAAGAATGAAATTAGAACATCTTCTAACACCATATGTAAAATAAACTCAAAATAGATTAAAGACCTCAATGTAAGACCTGAAACCATAAAACTCCCAGAGGAAAACATAGGCAGAACACTTTTTGACATAAATCTTAGCAATAATTTTTTGGATCTGTCTCCTAAAGCAAAGGAGATAAAAGCAAAAATAAATAAATGGGACCCAATAAAAACTTTTGCACAGCAAGGGAAACCATCAGCAAAACAGAAAGACAACCTACTGAATGGGGGAAAATATTTGCTAATGATATGACCGATAAGGGGTTAATATCCAAAATACATAAACAGCTCATACAACTCAATGTCAAAAAACCAAACAACCCAATTAAAAATGGACAGAAGACCTGAGTAGACATTTTTCCAAAGAGGACATGCAGACTGGCATATGAAAAGACGCTCAACATCACTAATCATCAGGGAAATGCAAATCAAAACCACAATGAGATATCACCCCACACCTGTCAGAATGACTATCATCAAAAAGAAGACAAATGACAAATGTTGGCAAGGACGTGGAGACAAGGGAACCCTCCTACACTGTTGATGGGAATGTAAATTGGTGCAGCCACTGTGGAAAACAGTATGGAGGTTTCTCAAAAAACTAAAAATAGAGCTACCATATGACCCAGAAATTCCATTACTAGGTATAGGTCTGAAAAAAACAAAAACACTAATTTGAAAAGATACCTGCACCCCAGTGTTCACAGCAGCATTATTTACAATTGCCAAGATATAGAAGCATCTTAAGTGTCCATCAACAGATGAAAGAAGATGTGAGATATGTATATATATATATATAAAGTGAAATTTTGCTATTTGCAGTAACATGGATGGACTTAGAGGTTATTATGCTAAGTGAAATAAGTCACAGAGAAAGACACATACTGTATGATATCACTTATATGTGATATCATATAAGTTACAACAAACTAGTGAATATAACAAAAAAGAAGCAGACTCACAGATATAGAGAACAAACTAGTAGTTACCAGCAGGGAGAGGGAAGGAGGGAGGGGCAATATAGGGGGTAGGGGATTAAAAGGTACAAACTATTAGGTATAAAATAAGCTACAAGGATATATTGTACAACACAGGGAATATAGCCAATGTTTTATAATAACTATAAATGGAGTGTAAACTTTAAAAATTCACACCACTATATATATAGTTCACACCACTATAATGTACACGCATTATTTATGTAATACCGTACATCAACTTTACTTCAACAAAAGATGCTGTCTCTATCTATCTATCATCTATCTATCTATCTATCTATCTATCTATCTATCTATCTAGGTAATAAATAGGACTGATTTTTATTTATGGGCTTATTTCATTGGTGCAACCCCTCTTGAGGGATAACTGTGCATTATATTCTTAGAGTACTTTATACTTAGCAAAGAACACATTCAGTGGTGCAAAGAGCCTAGAATTGATAGTTATATACCTGGTTCAAAACCCATCTTTGTTGGTTGCTAGTTCTTTAATGTGAGGCAAACCATTTATCCTTTCTGAGCCTCACATTTTCATGTGTTAAGCAGAGATCATCATTATATATATGTACAGTTGACCCTTAAATAATAGGTTTGAACTGCATGGGGTACACATATATGCAGATTTAAAAAAATAAACACATACTATAGTACTATGCAACCCACAGTTGGTTGAATCCCAGGTTGTATGTGAACCATGGATGCAGAGGGTCAACTGTAAAGTTACATGTGGATTTTTTTGACTGCTTGCCAGTTGGTGCCCCTAAACACCACTTTGTTCAAGGGCCAACTGTATAGCATCCTTAACAGAAATATGTGAGGGTTGTATTACAAAATGCCTGTGAAAATACATTGTGAGCTATAAAGTGGTGTATAAATATGACCTATGATTAATTTTTTCAACCACGTCATTAGGTGATTGAGGCAAACATTTTTATCCCCGTTGAAAAAGGAGAAAACTGAGCATGGCAAGCTCTGTTTGTGCTCTATCCAAATGCCTTTCATTTAGGTGCGGTGTTACCTGCAGATCGTTCTCCTGCCCTTGGTCAGCTTCCTGGGTCTCTTTCCGTGCGTGTGAGGGTGTCCTTTGACCTTCGGGCAGGCCAGAAGTGCCGCAGAGCTAACATTTCAGGGGCAATCCCCAATGAGTGAGGGACAGGAGCAGGTGGATATATATCCCAGGTTCCTTGCCCCTTGTGGGACAGTTCCGAGCTAAGTACTGTAGTCTCAGAGAGTTCTGGGTAGGGTGGGAGGGTTTACTGTGAGTAAACCCTCGCTAGCAGTCCCTTCCCTGCGTCACTTCTCCACTAACTCATCGTACTTCTGGGCATCACCCACCGCTGTCACCACCTCAAATGAGTAACTTGCACCAAAATCCTTGTCTCAAACCTGATTTGGGGATGATCCTGATAAGACAGTGAGACTCTCAGAAGTTAGAATTTCACACACAGTCACATAGTACTTGAGGGGCAGAGGGGGTTATAAGTATTTTCTGCTGAAATACACTACCATTTTGTTATGAGATTACACATGCAGAATCCTAGGAAACAACTTTATTTGATTTTTTATTGAAAAACATAGTGATTTAAAAACACTGTTATTTTATAGCGGGGTATAGTTGATTTACAATGTTGTGTTAGTTTCAGGTGTACAGCCAAGTGATTCAGTTATACATATATCTATTCTTTTTCAGATTCTTTTCCCAGATAGGTTACTACAGAATATTGAGTAGAGTTCTCTGTGCTATACAGTAGGCCCTTGTTGGTTATCTATTTTATGCACAGTAGTGTGTATATGTTAATCCCCAAATCCTAATTTATCCCTACCCACCCCGTACCTTTCCCCTTTGGTAACCATAAATTTGAAAATATAGTGATAATTGATTAAGCAAACCAAACTTTTTCTTGTTTACCTTGAGATTTATAAAGCATATTTTGAAAAGACAGGGACAGAAGTACAAATCTTGGGTGAATAAATGAAAGTTGCACAGCCAATACAAAGGAGATCTGGGAGGCAAGGATGGAAAATGAGTTTGTATTTTTAAAAAATTCTGAAGCCATAGAAATAAATTTTAAAACAATTATCTTTATAGTAAGAAGAAAAATAAAAGAATGGCATTTCTGTTTGGGGAAGATGGTCTAAAGTTAACCAAAGCAGAGAAGGCAGAAATGTTTCAATTTTTGCTTCTCTTTCACTTTTTTTTTTCCTTTGAGGAAAACAGTCTTTAAATGATAAAATTTGGCACTCACTTGCTTAAGATTAAATTGGCACAAGTTTTGGGGAGGAGCTACTAAAAATTTATTTAGCAGCTCACAAGGCATTCCTGTCTCAGACTTACACACAACTCAACTTTGTGTACTGGAAAAACTAGGAGATATGATAACAGAATCATTTCAATAATTATCAACTTACTGTGAAGACTTGGAGAAGTGGCAGAAGTTCTGACACATAAATCTGTAATACAGGAACTATGGGTAAATATATCTGAACTTTCTGAATTAAAGCAATTCTAAAATAGATGATTAGAATCCAGTTGTTTAATATTTAGACAAAGGAATTTGTCATCAGGAGGAACCAGGAAAAGTTTACTAAGACAGTTTATTACAATTACACTTATTCTGAATTTGTGATTTCATTATCAGATGTAAATCAGGGATTGCATTATCATATGTGTAGTAAATACTGTTATACACAACATTGTATGTTGATTCACATCTTTGTGTTGATTTGCAGTTTTGTTTATTGATTTGTGTATTAAATAAAGAAATGTCAACTGATTGGCATTCTCTTTTGATGGATTCAGAGCTCATCAAACATGTTCTTAGGCCTATTGTTCAAGGTAGGCTTGCTATTTTTGCTATCATTTAGTTTTGGAACAGTGAGGTTTGTATGGTTTTAGTGTCAGGCCTGAGTTCAAATACTGGCTCCAGCGCTTTCTGAGTAAATCACGAAACTCTTCGTTTCCTCAGCTACAAAATAAGAAGAAGAACAAAACAAAACCCCAGCTATTTCATAGTGTTTTTTTGATATTTGGATGAAATAAAAAACATCAAAGAACTTTATAAGTTGGAAAGCCTTATATAAATGATCATGATTATTTGCATTTTAGCAAACGTGTTTAAATTTCCAATCATTATGAGACAACCTAAATCCAAAATACATCTCTTCTTGCTTGTTTTTGTTGAAATAAAAATGCAAAACAGCTTCTATTTAGAGAGAGTTTCATTTGTTAAATAAAAACCCAACCCATTTTTAGATTAGGTACAAAATTACTTGGACTGGTTGTTTTATGGAAAGGCTGCCAAGACAAGGGGTGGACAAACTACAGCCCATGGACTGAATGTCTTCTAAATAAAGTTGTACTGGAGCACAGCCATGCCTATTTATTGATGTATTTATTGTCTGTGGCTGCTTCTGGGCTACAATGGCAGAGTGGAGTACTTGTGACAGAGACATTATGGTTCACAAAGCCAAAAATATTTACTATCTGGCCCCTTATAGAAGAAAATGTTTGCCAACTCCTGGCCTACACTAAAAAGTGTGTATGTAATGTGATATAGCCATCTATATCCATATATATATATATATACACACACACATATATATACACACGCATACACACACACACTTAGGGAGGATATTTAAGCAAAGATAAGGGAATTCTGGAGTTTACACATTTCAGTAATCAGAATGGGAGTCCAAATATTATATACAGCATATGCATTTCATCTATTAAAGTCATTAGAGAGTTACTAATTTTTCTAAGCTTGTAGTCAGAGAGCATCACACAAAAATCATGACTTGGGAGCATGGATTTAAAAATGTCATTGGTGTTGGAAATCAAGGAGTTGGTCTGGAGAACCACTTGGGGAGAAAGACTCCAGAGAAACTGAATGTGCTTTGGGACTGCTTGGCTGAGATTTTCCTGTTTAACTTTGATGAAAGTACTGGACCAGTGCTCTCACGAATCCAATCATTTGTGAGAGCTTAGGAAACTCTCTCTGCAGCTTCCAGAATCTACAAGCATTATGCTGTTGAAAAAATATATTACTTGCAATAATAGTTGCTTTGTGCTAAGAGCCTGGCATACTGAACTTTGTGTACCAGTTCAGCTTAGTCGTATTTGAAACAGGCAGTAGCCTTTACTAAAATAGGAACTAATGTCATCCTATGCCCCAAATTTACCCTGAACCCAAAACTTCCTTAAGAAGTTTCAAAATAATTCAATGCATTTCCAAGAGCATTGCCAGGCAAGCAGGCTACTCTGATTTCTGGTTCATTGGTCAAAGCTAAATGAAGACATTATGAAATGTATTTCCTAAGATCTCTGAACTGGCCAGAGATGGTGGTCTGGATAATGCTGAAAGCTTAGCCATAATGAAGTTTTTAATGGTAGATTCTGCTCTAAGTTGAAGATGGTAGATTGCTAAATTATGACAATAAAAACTCTTAAGTTAGAATTTATTATGTATTTTAGGGGGTAGATAAATCTTTGATTAATTTTTTAAGTATATGATTTTGTGCTGGTGAAAATTATCTATAGGGGTGTGTAGCTACACTGCTTGTTGATGTGTGAGATACACTGAATTGTAGGAGTGGAAAAAAGGACAGCTTGAAGGAGTCAGTACAAAGTGACATTAACTAGTCTAGAGAAATATGTGGGCGCTTAAGCCTAGGTAATCTATGTATGCTCTAGAGTTTGGAACATTTATAATGATTTATATTAACCTCTCCAGTTTCAATCCCATTTTGTAGGTGAAAAAAATGAGGACAATGAAGTGATTTTGCTAATAGTCATGCATCTAGTTTCTAGAAGAGCCCAGTTTAGAACCTGACCCTCAAGTTTTGTGCTGTTTCTTCTACACAACTTTCCGAAGTTAACTGAGAGGGAGAGTGCCTGTGAAGGAATTTAGTTAACGGGGTACAAACTGAGAGAATCATTGTGTATTAAGTGAATATGACCAATTCTGAGGAAGCTTGAGACTGAGCACTGAGGAAATGACAGTTTGAAATGGTTCTGAGACGAAAATTATTGCCATATCGGAAACAATGTTGACAATTCTTTGCCAGGGACTGATGGGAACTAGAAGATTTTTTAAAAGTCACTTCAGATAGCAAATTTTTAGCAGGCTAAAGGCAAAAGTGAATGTTAATAAACATGTTTGATATCCTCAGACCTGTCAAAATCCTGTCAAGAATGCGGCCAGTGGAGCTCTTGACAGGGAGGCAGTGACTGATTGACACAGGCTGACAAGGTTAGGATGTTAAAAACATGGACTTTTTAGGGATCGATTTTTTTTTTAACATCTTTATTGGAGTATAATTGCTTTACAATGGTGTGTTAGTTTCTGCTGTATAACAATGGATCAGCTATACATATACATATATCCCCATATCTCCTCCCTCTTGCGTCTCCCTCTCACCCTCCCTATCCCACCCCTCTAGGGGGTCACAAAGCACCGAGCTGATCTCCCTGTGCTATGCAGCTGCTTCCCACTAGCTATCTATTTTACATTTGGTAGTGTATATAAGTCCATGCCACTCTCTCACTTCATCCCAGCTTACCCTTCCCCCTCCCCATGTCCTCAAGTCCATTCTCTACATCTGCATCTTTATTCCTGTCCTGCCCCTAGGTTCTTCACAACCATTTTTTTTTTGTTTTTTTTTTAGATTCCAAGTATATGCGTTGGCATATGGTATTTGCTTTTCTCTTTCTGACTTACTTCCATCTGCATGACAGTCTCTAGGTCCATCCACCTCACTACAAATAACTCAATTTCGTTTCTTTTTATGGCTGAGTAATATTCCATTGTATATATGTGCCACATCTTCTTTATCCATTCATCTGTTGATGGACACTTAGGTTGCTTCCATGTCCTGGCTATTGTAAATAGTGCTGCAATGAACATTGTGGTACACGACTCTTTCTGAATTATGGTTTTCTCAGGGTATATGCCCAGTAGTGGGATTGCTGTATCATACGGTAGTTCTATTTTTAGATTTTAAGGAACGTCCATACTGTTCTCCATAGTGGCTATATCAATTTACATTCCCACCCACAGTGCAAGAGGGTTCCCTTTTCTCCACACCCACTCCAGCATTTATAGTTTGTAGATATTTTTTTTTTTTAGAAATTTATTTATTTTATTTATTTATTTTTGGCTGCATTGGGTCTTTGTTGCTGTGCGCGGGCTTTCTCTAGTTGTGGCGAGCGGGGGCTACTCTTCGTTGCAGTGCGCGGGCTTCTCATTGCAGTGGCTTCTCTTGTTGCGGAGCATGGGCTCTAGGCATGCGGGCTTCAGTAGTTGTGGCTCATGGGCTCTAGAGCGCAGGCTCAGTAGTTGTGGAGCACTGACTTAGTTGTTCCACGGCATGTGGGTTCTTCCCAGACCAGGACATGAACCTGTGTCCCCTGCATTGGCAGGCGAATTCTTAACCACTGCGCCACCAGGGAAGCCCAGTTTGTAGATTTTTTGATGATGACCATTCTGACTGGTGTGAGGTGATACCTCATTGTGATTTGGATTTGCATTTCTCTAATGATTAGTGATGTTGAACATCGTTTCATGTGTTTGTTGGCCATCTGTATGTTTTCTTTGGAGAACTGTCTATTTAGGTCTTCCACCCATTTTTGGATTGGGTTGTTTTTCTGATATTGAGCTGCATGAGCTGCTTGTATATTTTGGAGGTTAATCTTTTGTCACTTGCTTCATTTGCAAATATTTTCTCTCATTCTGAGGTTTGTCTTTTCGTCTTGGTTATGGTTTCCTTTGCTGTGCAAAAGTTTTCAAGTTTCATTAGGTCCTACTTGTTTATTTTTGTTTTTATTTCCATTTTTCTAGGAGGTGGATCAAAAAGGATCTTGCTGTGATTTACGTCATAGAGTGTTCTGCCTATGTTTTCCTGTAAGAGTTTTTAGTGTCTGGCCTTACATTTAGGTCTTTAATCCATTTTGAGTTTATTTTTGTGTGTGGTGTTAAGAAGTGTTCTAATTTCATTCTTTTACATGTAGCTGTCCAGTTTTCCCAGCACCACTTATTGAAGAGGCTGTCTTTTCTCCATTGTATATTCTTACCTCCTTTATCAAAGATAAGGTGACCATAGGTGGGTTGGTTTATCTCTGGGCTTTCTAACCTGTTCCATCGATCTATATTTCTGTTTTTGTGCCAGTACCATACTGTCTTAATTATTGTAGCTTTGTAGTACAGTCTGAAGTCAGGGAGTCTGATTCCTCCAGCTCCGTTTTTCATTCTCAAGATTGCTTTGGCTATTTGGGGTCTTTGTGTTTCCATACAAATTGTGCAATTTTTTGTTCTAGTTCTGTGAAAAATGCCATTGGTAGTTTGATAGGGATTGCATTGAATCTGTAGATTTACATTGTAGTGTAGTCATTTTCACAGTGTTGATTGTTCCAACCCAAGAACATGGTACATCTCTCCATCTATTTGTATCGTCTTTAATTTCTTTCATGAGTGTCTTATAGTTTTCTGCATACAGGTCTTTTGTCTCCTTAGGTAGGTTTGTCCCTAGGTATTCTTTTTGTTGCAATGGTAAATGGGAGTGTTTCCTTAATTTCTCTTTCAGATTTTTCATCGATAGTGTATAGGAATGCAAGAGATTTCTGTGCATTTATTTTGTATCCTGCTACTTTACCAGATTCATTGATTAGCTCTAGTAGTTTTCTGGTAGCAGCTTTAGGATTCTCTATGTATAGTATCATGTCATCTGCAAACAGTGACAGTTTTACTTCTTCTTTTCTGATTTGGATTCTTTTTATTTCTTTTTCTTCTCTGATTGCTGTGGCTAAAGCTTCCAAATCTATGTTGAATAATAGTGGTGAGAGTGGCCAACCTTGTCTTGTTCCTGATCTTAGAGGAAATAGTTTCAGTTTTTCACCATTGTGAATG